>NW_027475151.1:317228-634457 GCF_051020985.1 Nomia melanderi | reverse complement strand
GTCGTTCCCGCTGCACAGATTCATGCACCAGGGCCTCCTACAGACAATGCACTTTGATTTATTGCGCTATCTGTAATAGCACCCGAGATATCACCAGATATATATTGGATTTTTCCCTGACCCTGAGTGTCCGGCCCCATGAGACGCTGGTTTTCTCGGCCACTGGTGTTCCGAGGTCGTTCCCGCTGCGCAGATTTATGCGCCAGGGCCTCCTGCAGATATTTCCCTTTGGATGATTGCGCTATCTCTAATAGCACCCGAGATATCACCAGATATATATTGGATTTTCCCCTGACCCTGAGTGTCCGGCCCCATGAGACTGTGGTTTTCTCGGCCATGGTGGTCCGAGGTCGTTCCCGCTGCACAGATTCTTGCGCCAGGGCCTCCTACAGACAATGCACTTTGATTTATTGCGCTGTCTCTAATAGCACCCGAGATATCACCAGATATATATTGGATTTTTCCCTGACCCTGAGTGTCCGGCCCCATGAGACGGTGGTTTTCTCGGCCCCTGGTGGTACGAGGTCGTTCCCGCTGCACAGATTTATGCGACAGGGCCTCCTGCAGATAATTCACTTTGGTTTATTGCGCTATCTCTAATAGCACCAGAGATATAACCAGATATATATTGGATTTTCCCCCGACCCTGAGTGTCCGGCCCCATGAGACTGTGGTTTTCTCGGCCCCTGGAGGTCCGAGGTCGTTCCCGCTGCACAGATTCATGCACCAGGGCCTCCTACAGACAATGCACTTTGATTTATTCCGCTATCTGTAATAGCACCCGAGATATCACCAGATATATATTGGATTTTTCCCTGTCCCTGAGTGTCCGGCCCCATGAGACGGTGGTTGTCTCGGCCCCTGGTGATCCCAGGTCTTTCCCGCCGGCCACATTCATGCGCCAGGGCCTCCTACAGACAATGCACTTTGATTTATTGCGCTGTCTCTAATAGCACCCGAGATATCACCAGATATATATTGGATTTTTCCCTGACCCTGAGTGTCCGGCCCCATGAGAATGTGGTTTTCTCGGCCCCTGGTGGTCCGAGGTCGTTCCCGCTGCACAGATGCATGCGCCAGTGCCTCCTGCAGATAATTCACTTTGGTTTATTGCGCCATCTCTAATAGCACCCGAGATATCACCAGATATATATTGGATTTTGCCCTGACCCTGAGTGTCCGGCCCCATGAGACTGTGGTGTTCTCGGCCATGGTGGTCCGAGGTCGTTCCCGCTGCACACATTCATGCACCAGGGCCTCCTACAGACAATGCACTTTGTTTTATTGCGCTATCTGTAATAGCAACCGAGATATCACCAGATATATATTGGATTTTTCCCTGACCCTGAGTGTCCGGCCCCATGAGAATGTGGTTTTCTCGGCCCCTGGTGGTCCGAGGTCGTTCCCGCTGCTCAGATTCATGCGCCAGGGCCTCCTACAGACAATGCACTTTGATTTATTGCGCTATCTGTAATAGCACCCGAGATATCACCAGATGTATATTGCATTTTTCCCTGACCCTGAGTGTCCGGCCCCATGAGACGCTGGTTTTCTCGGCCCCTGGTGGTCCGAGGTCGTTCCCGCTGCACAGATTTATGCGCCAGTGCCTCCTGCAGATAATTCACTTTGGATGATTGCGCTATCTCTAATAGCACCCGAAATATCACCAGATATATATTGGATTTTCCCCTGACCCTGAGTGTCCGGCCCCATGAGACTGTGGTTTTCTCGGCCATGGGGGTCCGAGGTCGTTCCCGCTGCACAGATTCATGCGCCCGGGGCCTCCTACAGACAATGCACTTTGATTTATTGCGCTATCTGTAATAGCACCCGAGATATCACCAGATATATATTGGATTTTCCCCTGACCCTGAGTGTCCGGCCCCATGTGACTGTGGTTTTCTCGGCCATGGGGGTCCGAGGTCGTTTCCGCTGCACAGATTCATGCGCCAGGGCCTCCTACAGACAATGCACTTTGATTTATTGCGCTGTCTCTAATGGCACCCGAGATATCACCAGATATATATTGGATTTTTCCCTGACCCTGAGTGTCCGGCCCCATGAGACGCTGGTTTTCTCGGCCCCTGGTGGTCCGAGGTCGTTCCCGCTGCACAGATTCATGCGCCAGGGCCTCCTGCAGATAATTCACTTTGGTTTATTGCGCCATCTCTAATAGCACCCGAGATATCACCAGATATATATTGGATTTTCCCCTGACCCTGAGTGTCCGGCCCCATGAGACTGTGGTTTTCTCGGCCATGGGGGTCCGAGGTCGTTCCCGCTGCACAGATTCATGCGCCAGGGCCTCCTACAGACAATGCACTTTGATTTATTGCGCTATCTGTAATAGCAACCGAGATATCACCAGATATATATTGGATTTTCCCCTGACCCTGAGTGTCCGGCCCCATGAGACTGTGGTTTTCTCGGCCCCTGGTGGTCCGAGGTCGTTCCCCCTACACAGATTCATGCGCCAAGGCCTCCTGCAGACAATGCACTTTGATTTATTGCGCTATCTCTAATAGCACCCGAGATATCACCAGATATATATTGGATTTTCCCCTGGCCATGACTGTCCTGCCCCATGTGACGGTGGTTTTCTCGGCCCCTGGTGGTCCGAGGTCGTTCCCGCTGCACAGATTCATGCACCAGGGCCTCCTACAGACAATGCACTTTGATTTATTGCGCTGTCTCTAATGGCACCCGAGATATCACCAGATATATATTGGATTTTTTCCTGACCCTGAGTGTCCTGCCCCATGTGACGGTGGTTTTCTCGGCCCCTGGTGATCTGAGGTCGTTCCCACTGCACAGATTCATGCGCCAGAGCCTCCTGCAGATAATTCACCTTGGTTTATTGCGCTATCTCTAATAGCACCCGAGATATCACCAGATATATACTGGATTTTCCCTGACCCTGAGTGTCCGGCCCCATGTGACTGTGGTTTTCTCGGCCCCTCGTGGTCCGAGGTCGTTCCCGCTGCACAGATTCATGCGGCAGGGCCTCCTACAGACAATGCACGTTGATTTATCGCGCTATCTCTAATGGCACCCGAGATATCACCAGATATATTTTGGATTTTTCCCTGACCCTGAGTGTCCGGCCCCATGAGACGGTGGTTTTCTTGGCCCCTGGTGGTCCGAGGTCGTTCCCGCTACACAGATTCATGCGTCAGGGCCTCCTGCAGATAATTCACTTTGATTTATTGCGCTATCTCTAATAGCACCCGAGATATCACCAGATATATATTGGATTTTCCCCTGACCCTGAGTGTCCGGCCCCATGAGACTGTGGTTTTCTCGGCCCCTGGTGGTCCGAGGTCGTTCCCGCTGCACAGATTCATGCACCAGGGCCTCCTACAGACAATGCACTTTGATTTATTGCGCTATCTCTAATAGCACCCGAGATATAACCAGATATATATTGGATTTCCCCCCGACCCTGAGTGTCCGGCCCCATGAGACTGTGGTTTTCTCGGCCCCTGGTGGTCCGAGGTCGTTCCCGCTGCACAGATTCATGCACTAGGGCCTCCTACAGACAATGCACTTTGGTTTATTGCGCTGTCTCTAATAGCACCCGAGATATAACCAGATATATATTGGATTTTCCCCCGACCCTGAGTGTCCGGCCCCATGAGACTGTGGTTTTCTCGGCCCCTGGTGGTCCGAGGTCGTTCCCGCTGCACAGATTCATGCACCAGGGCCTCCTACAGACAATGCACTTTGATTTATTGCGCTATCTGTAATAGCACCCGAGATATCACCAGATATATATTGGATTTTTCCCTGACCCTGAGTGTCCGGCCCCATGAGACGCTGGTTTTCTCGGCCACTGGTGTTCCGAGGTCGTTCCCGCTGCGCAGATTTATGCGCCAGGGCCTCCTGCAGATATTTCCCTTTGGATGATTGCGCTATCTCTAATAGCACCCGAGATATCACCAGATATATATTGGATTTTCCCCTGACCCTGAGTGTCCGGCCCCATGAGACTGTGGTTTTCTCGGCCATGGTGGTCCGAGGTCGTTCCCGCTGCACAGATTCTTGCGCCAGGGCCTCCTACAGACAATGCACTTTGATTTATTGCGCTGTCTCTAATAGCACCCGAGATATCACCAGATATATATTGGATTTTTCCCTGACCCTGAGTGTCCGGCCCCATGAGACGGTGGTTTTCTCGGCCCCTGGTGGTACGAGGTCGTTCCCGCTGCACAGATTTATGCGACAGGGCCTCCTGCAGATAATTCACTTTGGTTTATTGCACTATCTCTAATAGCACCAGAGATATAACCAGATATATATTGGATTTTCCCCCGACCCTGAGTGTCCGGCCCCATGAGACTGTGGTTTTCTCGGCCCCTGGAGGTCCGAGGTCGTTCCCGCTGCACAGATTCATGCACCAGGGCCTCCTACAGACAATGTACTTTGATTTATTGCGCTATCTGTAATAGCACCCGAGATATCACCAGATATATATTGGATTTTTCCCTGACCCTGAGTGTCCGGCCCCATGAGACGGTGGTTTTCTCGGCCCCTGGTGGTCCGAGGTCGTTCCCGCTGCACAGATTCATGCACTAGGGCCTCCTACAGACAATGCACTTTGGTTTATTGCGCTGTCTCTAATAGCACCCGAGATATAACCAGATATATATTGGATTTTCCCCCGACCCTGAGTGTCCGGCCCCATGAGACTGTGGTTTTCTCGGCCGCTGGAGGTCCGAGGTCGTTCCCGCTGCACAGATTCATGCACCAGGGCCTCCTACAGACAATGTACTTTGATTTATTGCGCTATCTGTAATAGCACCCGAGATATCACCAGATATATATTGGATTTTTCCCTGACCCTGAGTGTCCGGCTCCATGAGACGCTGGTTTTCTCGGCCCCTGGTGTTCCGAGGTCGTTCCCGCTGCGCAGATTTATGCGCCAGGGCCTCCTGCAGATATTTCCCTTTGGATGATTGCGCTATCTCTAATAGCACCCGAGATATCACCAGATATATATTGGATTTTCCCCTGACCCTGAGTGTCCGGCCCCATGAGACTGTGGTTTTCTCGGCCATGGTGGTCCGAGGTCGTTCCCGCTGCACAGATTCTTGCGCCAGGGCCTCCTACAGACAATGCACTTTGATTTATTGCGCTGTCTCTAATAGCACCTGAGATATCACCAGATATATATTGGATTTTTCCCTGACCCTGAGTGTCCGGCCCCATGAGACGGTGGTTGTCTCGGCCCCTGGTGATCCCAGGTCTTTCCCGCCGGCCACATTCATGCGCCAGGGCCTCCTACAGACAATGCACTTTGATTTATTGGGCTATCTGTAATAGCACCCGAGATATCACCAGATATATATTGGATTTTTCCCTGACCCTGAGTGTCCGGCCCCACGAGACGGTGGTTGTCTCGGCCCCTGGTGGTCCGAGGTCTTTCCCGCAGCTCAGATTCATGCGCCAGGGCCTCCTACAGACAATGCACTTTGATTTATTGCGCTATCTGTAATAGCACCCGAGATATCACTAGATGTATATTGCATTTTTCCCTGACCCTGAGTGTCCGGCCCCATGAGACGCTGGTTTTCTCGGCCCCTGGTGGTCCGAGGTCGTTCCCGCTGCACAGATTCATGCGCCAGGGCCTCCTGCAGATAATTCACTTTGGTTTATTGCGCTATCTCTAATAGCACCCGAGATATCACCAGATATATAATGGATTTTTCCCTGACCCTGAGTGTCCGGCCTCATGTGTCGGTGGTTTTCTCGGCCCCTGGTGATCCCAGGTCGTTCCCGCTGCACAGATGCATGCGCCAGGGCCTTCTGCAGATAATTCACTTTGGTTTATTGCGCTATCTCTACTAGCACCCGGAATATCACCAGATATATATTGGATTTTTCCCTGACCCTGAGTGTCCGGCCCCATGAGACGGTGGTTTTCTCGGCCCCTGGTGGTACGAGGTCGTTCCCTCTGCACAGATTCGTGCGCCAGGGCCTCCTACAGACAATGCACTTTGATTTATTGCGCTATCTGTAATAGCACCCGAGATATCACCAGATATATATTGGGTTTTTCCCTGACCCTGAGTGTCCGGCCCCATGAGACGCTGGTTTTCTCGGACCCTGGTGGTCCGAGGTCGTTCCCGCTGCACATATTTATGGGCCAGAGCCTCCTGCAGATAATTCAATTTGGTTTATTGCGCTATTTCTAATAGCACCCGAGATATAACCAGATATATATTGGATTTTCCCCCGACCCTGAGTGTCCGGCCCCATGAGACTGTGGTTTTCTCGGCCCCTGGAGGTCCGAGGTCGTTCCCGCTGCACAGATTCATGCACCAGGGCCTCCTACAGACAATGTACTTTGATTTATTGCGCTATCTGTAATAGCACCCGTGATATCACCAGATATATATTGGATTTTTCCCTGACCCTGAGTGTCCGGCCCCATTAGACGCTGGTTTTCTCGGCCCCTGGTGGTCCGACGTCGTTCCCGCTGCACAGATTTATGCGCCAGGGCCTCCTGCAGATAACTCACTTTGGTTTATTGCGCTGTCTCTAATAGCACCCGAGATATAACCAGATATATATTGGATTTTCCCCCGACCCTGAGTGTCCGGCCCCATGAGACTGTGGTTTTCTCGGCCCCTGGTGGTCCGAGGTCGTTCCCGCTGCACAGATTCATGCACCAGGGCCTCCTACAGACAATGCACTTTGATTTATTGCGCTATCTGTAATAGCACCCGAAATATCACCAGATATATATTGGATTTTTCCCTGACCCTGAGTGTCCGGCTCCATGAGACGCTGGTTTTCTCGGCCCCTGGTGTTCCGAGGTCGTTCCCGCTGCGCAGATTTATGCGCTAGGGCCTCCTGCAGATATTTCCCTTTGGATGATTGCGCTATCTCTAATAGCACCCGAGATATCACCAGATATATATTGGATTTTCCCCTGACCCTGAGTGTCCGGCCCCATGAGACTGTGGTTTTCTCGGCCATGGTGGTCCGAGGTCGTTCCCGCTGCACAGATTCTTGCGCCAGGGCCTCCTACAGACAATGCACTTTGATTTATTGCGCTGTCTCTAATAGCACCTGAGATATCACCAGATATATATTGGATTTTTCCCTGACCCTGAGTGTCCGGCCCCATGAGACGGTGGTTTTCTCGGCCCCTGGTGGTCCGAGGTCGTTCCCGCTGCACAGATTTATGCGCCAGGGCCTCCTGCAGATAATTCACTTTGGTTTATTGCGCTACCTCTAAAAGCACCAGAGATATAACCAGATATATATTGGATTTTCCCCCGACCCTGAGTGTCCGGCCCCATGAGACTGTGGTTTTCTCGGCCCCTGGTGGTCCGAGGTCGTTCACGCTGCACAGATTCATGCACCAGGGCCTCCTACAGACAATGCACTTTGATTTATTGCGCTGTCTCTAATAGCACCCGAGATATCACCAGATATATATTGGATTTTACCCTGAACCTGAGTGTCCGGCCCCATGAGAATGTGGTTTTCTCGGCCCCTGGTGGTCCGAGGTCGTTCCCGCTGCCGAGATTCATGCGACCGGGCCTCCTACAGACAATGCACTTTGATTTATTGCGCTATCTGTAATAGCACCCGAGATATCACCGGATATATATTGGATTTTTCCCTGACCCTGAGTGTCCGGCCCCTGGTGGTCCGAGGTCGTTCCCGCTGCACAGATTCATGCGCCAGGGCCTCCTGCAGATAATTCACTTTGGTTTATTGCGCTATCTCTAATAGCACCCGAGATATCACCAGATATATAATGGATTTTTCCCTGACCCTGAGTGTCCGGCCTCATGTGTCGGTGGTTTTCTCGGCCCCTGGTGATCCGAGGTCGTTCCCGCTGCACAGATGCATGCGCCAGGGCCTTCTGCAGATAATTCACTTTGGTTTATTGCGCTATCTCTACTAGCACCCGGAATATCACCAGATATATATTGGATTTTTCCCTGACCCTGAGTGTCCGGCCCCATGAGACGGTGGTTTTCTCGGCCCCTGGTGGTCCGAGGTTGTTCCCTCTGCACAGATTCGTGCGCCAGGGCCTCCTGCACATAATTCACTTTGGTTTACTGCGCTGTCTGTAATAGCACCCGAGATATCACCAGATGCATATTGGATGTTTCCCTGACCCTGAGTGTCCGGCCCCATGAGACGGTGGTTTTCTCGGCCCCTGGTGGTCCGAGGTCGTTCCCGCTGCCCAGATTCATGAGCCAGGGCCTCCTACAGACAATGCACTTTGATTTATTGCGCTATCTCTACTAGCACCCGAGATATCACCAGATATATATTGGATTTTCCCCTGACCCTGAGTGTCCGGCCCCATGAGACGGTGGTTTTCTCGGCCCCATGTGGTCCGAGGTCGTTCCCGCAGCCCAGATTCATGCGCCAGGGCCTCCTACAGACAATGGACTTTGGTTTATTGCGCTATCTCTAATAGCACCCGAGATATCACCAGATATATAATGGATATTTCCCTGACCCTGAGTGTAGGGCCTCATGTTTCGGTGGTTTTCTCGGCCCCTGGTGGTCCGAGGTCGTTCCCTGTGCACAGATTCATGCGCCAGGGCCTCCTGCACATAATTCACTTTGGTTTACTGCGCTATCTGTAATAGAACCCGAGATATCACCAGATATATATTGGATTTTTCCCTGACCCTGAGTGTCCGGCCCCATGTGACGGTCGTTTTCTCGGCCCCAGGTGGTCCGAGGTCGTTCCCTCTGCACAGATTCATGCGCAAGGGCCTCCTGCAGTTAATTCACTTTGGTTTACTGCGCTATCTCTAATACCACCCGAGATATCACCAGATATATATTGGATTTTCCCCTGACCCTGTGTGTCCGGCCCCATGAGACGGTGGTTTTCTTGGCCCCTGGTGGTCCGAGGTCGTTCCCGCTACACAGACTCGTGCGCCAGGGCCTCCTGCTGATAATTCACTTTGGTTTATTGCGCTATCTCTAATAGCACCCGAGATATCACCAGATACATATTGCATTTTCCCCTGACCCTGAGTTTCCGGCCACATGAGACGGTGGTTTTCTCGGCCCCTGGTGGTCCGAAGTCGTTCCCGCTGCAGAGATTCATGCGCCAGGGCCTCCCACAGACAATGCACTTTGATTTATTGCGCTATCTCTAATAGCACCCGAGATATCACCAGATATATATTGGATTTTCCCCTGGCCATGACTGTCCTGCCCCATGTGACGGTGGTTTTCTCGGCCCCTGGTGGTCTGAGGTCGTTCCCGCTGCACAGATGCATGCGCCAGGGCCTCCTGCAGATAATTCACTTTGGTTTATTGCGCTATCTCTAATAGCACCCGAGATATCACCAGATATATATTGGATTTTCCCCTGGCCATGACTGTCCTGCCCCATGTGACGGTGGTTTTCTCGGCCCCTGGTGGTCTGAGGTCGTTCCCACTGCACAGATTCATGCGCCAGTGCCTCCTGCAGATAATTCACTTTGGTTTATTGCGCTATCTCTAATAGCACCCGAGATATCACCAGATATATATTGGATTTTCCCCTGACCTTGAGTGTCCAGCCCCATGAGACAGTGGTTTTCTCGGCCCCTGGTGATCCGAGGTCGCTCCCGCTGCACAGATTCATCCGCCAGGGCCTCCTGCAGATAATTCACTTTGGTTTATTGCGCTATCTCTAATAGCACCCGGAATATCACCAGATATATATTGGATTTTTCCCTGACCCTGAGTGTCCGGCCCCATGAGACTGTGGTTTTCTCGGCCCCTCGTGGTCCGAGGACGTTCCCGCTGCCCAGATTCATGCGCCAGGGCCTCCTACAGACAATGCACTTTGATTTATTGCGCTATCCGTAATAGCACCCGAGAAAGCTCCATATATGCGCTGGATTTTTACATGACTTTGGGTGACGGATACCGAAAATCTGTAATTTTCTCGGCCCCTGGTGGTTCGAGGTCGTTCCCGCTGCACAGAATCATGCGCCAGGGCTTCCTGCAGACTATGCACTTGGATTTATCGCGCTATCTCTAATAGCACCCGAGATATCACCAGATATATAATGGATTTTTCGCTGACCCTGAGTGTCCGGCCCCATGAGACGGTGGTTGTCTTGGCCCCTGGTGGTCCGAGATCGTTCCCGCCGCACAGATTCATGCGCCAGGGCCTCCTGCAGATAATTCACTTTGCTTTATTGCGCTGTCTCTAATAGCACCCGAGATATCACCAGATATATATCGGATTTTTCCCTGACCCTGAGTGTCCGGCCCCATGAGACTGTGGTTTTCTCGGCCCCTCGTGGTCCGAGGTCGTTCCCGCTGCCCAGATTCATGCGGCAGGGCCTCCTACAGACAATGCACGTTGATTTATTGCGCTATCTCTAATAGCACCCGAGAATGCTCCATATATATGCTGGATTTTTACATGACTTTGGGTGACGGATACCGAAAATCTGTAATTTTCTCGACCCCTGGTGGTTCGAGGTCGTTCCCGCTGCACAGAATCATGCGCCAGGGCTTCCTGCAGACAATGCACTTGGATTTATCGCGCTATCTCTAATAGCACCCGAGATATCACCAGATATATAATGGATTTTCCCCTGGCGATGACTGTCCTGCCCCATGTGACGGTGGTTTTCTCGGCCCCTGGTGGTCTGAGGTCGTTCCCGCTGCACAGATTCATGCGCCAGGGCCTCCTGCAGATAATTCACTTTGGTTTATTGCGCTATCTCTAATAGCACCCGAGATATCACCAGATATATATTGCATTATCCCCTGACCCTGAGTGTCCGGCCACATGAGACGGTGGTTTTCTCGGCCCCTGGTGGTCCGAGGTCGTTCCCGCTGCCCAGATTCATGCGCAAGGGCCTCCTACAGGCAATGCACTTTGATTTATTGCGCTATCTCTAATAGCACCCGAGAATGCTCCATATATATGCTGGATTTTTACATGACTTTGGGTGACGGATACCGAAAATCTGTAATTTTCTCGGCCCCTGGTGGTCCGACGTCATTCCTGCTGCACAGATTCATGCGCAAGGGCCTCTTACGGACAATGCACGTTGATTTATTGCGCTATCTCTAATAGCACCCGAGATATCACCCGATATATATTGGATTTTTCCCTGACCCTGAGTGTCCGGCCCCATGAGACGGTGGTTTTCTCGGCCCCTGGTGGTCCGAGGTCGTTCCCGCAGTACAGATGCATGCGCCAGGGCCTCCTGCAGATAAATCACTTTGGTTTATTGCGCTATCTCTAATAGCACCCGAGATATCACCAGATATATATTGGATTTTCCCCTGACCCTGAGTGTCCGGCCCCATGAGACTGTGGTTTTCTTGGCCCCTGGTGGTGTGAGGTCGTTCCCGCTGCCCAGATTCATGCGCCGCGGCCTCCTACAGACAATGCACTTTGATTTATTGCGCTATCTGTAATAGCACCCGAGATATCACCAGATATATATTGGATTTTTCCCTTACAATGAGTGTCCGGCCCCATGAGACGGTGGTTTTCTCGGCCTCTGGTGGTCCGAGGTCGTTCCCGCTGCACAGCTTCATTCGCCGGGGCCTCCTGCAGATAATTCACTTTGGTTTATTGCGCTATCTCTAATAGCACCCGAGATATCGCCAGATATATATTGGATTTTTCCCTGACCCCGAGTGTCCGGCCCCATGGGACGGTGGTTTTCTCGGCCCCTGGTGGTCCGAGGTCGTTCCCGCTGCACAGCTTCATTCGCCAGGGCCTCCTGCAGATAATTCACTTTGGTTTATTGCGCTATCTCTAATAGCACCCGAGATATCGCCAGATATATATTGGATTTATCCCTGACCCCGAGTGTCCGGCCCCATGAGACGGTGGTTTTCTCGGCCCCTGGTGGTCCGAGGTCGTTCCCGCTGCACAGCTTCATTCGCCAGGGCCTCCTGCAGATAATTCACATTGGTTTATTGCGCTATCTCTAATAGCACCCGAGATATCGCCAGATATATATTGGATTTTTCCCTGACCCCAAGTGTCCGGCCCCATGGGACGGTGGTTTTCTCGGCCCCTGGTGGTCCGAGGTCGTTCCCGCTGCCCAGATTCATGCGCCAGGGCTGTTCACAGACAATGCACTTTGATTTATTGCGCTATCTGTAATAGCACCCGAGATATCACCAGATATATATTGGATTTTCCCCTGACCCTGAGTGTCCGGCCCCATAAGACGGTGGTTTTCTCGGCCCCTGGTGGTCCGAGGTCGTTCCCGCTGCACAGATGCATGCGCCAGGGCCTCCTGCAGATAATTCACTTTGGTTTATTGCGCTATCTGTAACAGCACCCGAGATATCACCAGATATATATTGGATTTTCCCCTGACCCTGAGTGTCCGGCCACATGAGACGGTGGTTTTCTCGGCCCCTGGTGGTCCGAGGTCGTTCCCGCTGAACAGATCCATGCGCCATGGCCTCCTGCAGATAATACACTTTTGTTTATTGCGCTATCTCTCATAGCACCCGAGATATCACCAGATATATATTGGATTTTCCCCTGACCCTGAGTGTCCGGCCCCATGAGACGGTGGTTTTCTCGGCCCTTGGTGGTCCGAGGTCGTTCCCGTTGCACAGATTCATGCGCCAGGGCAGCTCCCAGACAATGCACTTTGATTTATTGCGCTATCTGTAACAGCACCCGAGATATCGCCAGATATATATTGGATTTTTCCCTGACCCCGAGTGTCCGGCCCCATGGGACGGTGGTTTTCTCGGCCCCTGGTGGTCCGAGGTCGTTCCCGCTGCACAGCTTCATTCGCCAGGGCCTCCTGCAGATAATTCACTATGGTTTATTGCGCTATCTCTAATAGCACCCGAGATATCGCCAGATATATATTGGATTTATCCCTGACCCCGAGTGTCCGGCCCCATGAGACGGTGGTTTTCTCGGCCCCTGGTGGTCCGAGGTCGTTCCCGCTGCACAGCTTCATTCGCCAGGGCCTCCTGCAGATAATTCACATTGGTTTATTGCGCTATCTCTAATAGCACCCGAGATATCGCCAGATATATATTGGATTTTTCCCTGACCCCAAGTGTCCGGCCCCATGGGACGGTGGTTTTCTCGGCCCCTGGTGGTCCGAGGTCGTTCCCGCTGCCCAGATTCATGCGCCAGGGCTGTTCACAGACAATGCACTTTGATTTATTGCGCTATCTGTAATAGCACCCGAGATATCACCAGATATATATTGGATTTTCCCCTGACCCTGAGTGTCCGGCCCCATAAGACGGTGGTTTTCTCGGCCCCTGGTGGTCCGAGGTCGTTCCCGCTGCACAGATGCATGCGCCAGGGCCTCCTGCAGATAATTCACTTTGGTTTATTGCGCTATCTGTAACAGCACCCGAGATATCACCAGATATATATTGGATTTTCCCCTGACCCTGAGTGTCCGGCCACATGAGACGGTGGTTTTCTCGGCCCCTGGTGGTCCGAGGTCGTTCCCGCTGAACAGATCCATGCGCCATGGCCTCCTGCAGATAATACACTTTTGTTTATTGCGCTATCTCTCATAGCACCCGAGATATCACCAGATATATATTGGATTTTCCCCTGACCCTGAGTGTCCGGCCCCATGAGACGGTGGTTTTCTCGGCCCTTGGTGGTCCGAGGTCGTTCCCGTTGCACAGATTCATGCGCCAGGGCAGCTCCCAGACAATGCACTTTGATTTATTGCGCTATCTGTAACAGCACCCGAGATATCACCAGATATATATTGGACTTTTCCCTGGCCCTGAGTGCCCGGCCCCATCAGACGGTGGTTTTCTCGGCCCCTGATGGTTTGAGGTCGTTCCCGCTGCACAGATTCATGCGCCAGGGCCTACTGCAGATAAATCACTTTGGATTATTGCGCTATCTCTAATAGCACCCGAGCTATCACCAGATATGTATTGGGTTTTTCCCTGACCCTGACAGTCCGGCCCCATGAGACGGCGATTTTCTCGGCCCGTGGTGGTCCGAGGTCGTTCCCGCTGCACAGATTCATCCGCCTGGGCATCCCACAAACAATGCACTTTGATTTATTGCACTATCTGTAATAGCACCCGAGATATCACCAGATATATATTGGATTTTCCCCTGACCCTGAGTGTCCGGCCCCATGAGACGGTGGTTTTCTCGGCCCCTGGTGGTCCGAGGTCGTTCCCGCTGCACAGATGCATGCGCCAGGGCCTCCTGCAGATAATTCACTTTGGTTTATTGCGCTATCTGTAATAGCACCCGAGATATCACCAGATATATATTGGATTTTCCCCTGACCCTGAGTGTCCGGCCCCTTGAGACTGTGGTTTTCTCGGCCCTGGTGGTCCGCGGTCGTTCCCGCTGCACAGATTCACGCGCCAGGGCCTCCTACAGATAATGCACTTTGATTTAATGCGCTATCTGTAACAGCACCCGAGATATCACCAGATATATATTGGACTTTTCCCTGGACCTGAGTGCCCGGCCCCATCAGACGGTGGTTTTCTCGGCCCCTGATGGTTTGAGGTCGTTCCCGCTGCACAGATTCATGCGCCAGGGCCTACTGCAGATAAATCACTTTCGTTTATTGCGCTATCTCTAATAGCACCCGAGATATCACCAGATATATATTTGATTTTTCCCTGACCCTTAGTGTCCGGCCCAATGAGACTGTGCTTTTCTCGGTCCCTGGTGGTCCGAGGTCGTTCCCGCTGCACAGATTCATGCGCCAGGGACTCTTGCAGACAATTCACTTTGGTTTATTACGCTATATCTAATAGCACCCGGGATATCACCAAATATATATTGGATTTTTCCCTGACCCTGAGTGTCCGGCCCCATGTGTCGGTGGTTTTCTCGGCCCCTGGTGATCCGAGGGCGTTCCCGCTGCACAGATTCATGCGCCAGGGCCTCCTGCAGATAATTCACTTTGGTTTATTGCGCTATCTCTAATAGCACCCGAAATATCACCAGATATATATTTGATTTTTCCCTGACTCTGAGTGTCCGGCCCCATGAGACGGTGGTTTTCTCGGACCCTGGTGGTCCGATGTCGTTCCTGCTGCACAGATTCATGCGCAAGGGCCTCCTACGGACAATGCACTTTGATTTATTGAGCTATCTCTAATAGCACCCGAGATATCACCAGATATATATTTGATTTTTCCCTGACCCTGATTGTCCGCCCCCATGAGTCGGAGGTTTTCCCGGCGGCTGGTGGTCCGAGGTCGTGACCGCTGCACAGATTCATGCGCCAGGGCCTCCTACAGACAATGCACGTTGGTTTATTGCGCTATCTCTAATAGCACCGGAGATATCACCAGATATATATTGGATTTTCCACTGACCCTGAGTGTCCGGCCCCATGAGACGGTGTTTTTCTCGGCCGCTGGTGGTCCGAGGTTGTTCCCGCTGACCAGATTCATGCGCCAGGGCCTCCTACAGGCAATGCACTTTGATTTATCGCGCTATCTGTAATAGCACCCGAGATATCACCAGATATATATTTGATTTTTCCCTGATCCTGAGTGTCCGGCCCCATGAGACTGTGCTTTTCGCGGCCCCTCGTGGTCCGAGGTCGTTCCCGCTCCACAGATTCATGCGCCAGGGACTCTTGCAGACAATTCACTTTGGTTTATTACGCTATCTCTAATAGCACCCGAGATATCACCAGATATATATTGGATTTTCCCCTGACCCTGAGTGTCCGGCCCCATGAGATTGTGGTTTTTTCGGCCCCCGGTGGTCCGAGGTCGTTCCCGCTGCACAGATTCATGCGCCAGCGACTCCTACAGACAATGCACGTTGGTTTATTGCGCTATCTCTAATAGCACCGGAGATATCACCAGATATATATTGGATTTTCCACTGACCCTGAGTGTCCGGGCCCATGAGACAGTGTTTTTCTCGGCCCCTGGTGGTCCGAGGTCGTTCCCGCTGCACAGATTCATGCGCCAGGGCCTCCTGCAGATAATTCACTTTGGTTCATTGCGCTATCTGTAATAGCACCCGAGATATCACCAGATATATATTGGATTTTTCTCTGACCCTGAGTGTCCGGCCCCATGGGACGGTGGTTTTCTCGGCTCCTGGTGGTCCGAGGTCGTTCCCGCTGGCCAGATTCATGCGCCAGGGCCTCCTGCAGATAATTCACTTTGGTTTATTGCGCTATATCTAATAGCACCCGACATATCACCAGATATATATTGGATTTTCCCCTGACCCTGACAGTCCGGCCCCATGTGACGGTGGTTTTCTCGGCCCCTGGTGGTCCGACGTCGTTCTCGCTGCACAGATTCATGCGCCAGGGCCTCCTACAGACAATGCACTTTGATTTATTGCGCTGTCTGTAATAGCACCCGAGATATCACCAGATATATATTGGATTTTCCCCTGACCCTGAGTGTCCGGCCCCATGGACGGTGGTTTTCTCGGCCGCTGGCGGTCCGAGGTCGTTCCCGCTCCACAGATTCATGCGCCAGGGACTCTTGCAGACAATTCACTTTGGTTTATTACGCTATCTCTAATAGCACCCGAGATATCACCAGATATATATTGGATTTTCCCCTGACCCTGAGTGTCCGGCCCCATGAGATTGTGGTTTTTTCGGCCCCCGGTGGTCCGAGGTCGTTCCCGCTGCACAGATTCATGCGCCAGCGACTCCTACAGACAATGCACGTTGGTTTATTGCGCTATCTCTAATAGCACCGGAGATATCACCAGATATATATTGGATTTTCCACTGACCCTGAGTGTCCGGGCCCATGAGACAGTGTTTTTCTCGGCCCCTGGTGGTCCGAGGTCGTTCCCGCTGCACAGATTCATGCGCCAGGGCCTCCTGCAGATAATTCACTTTGGTTCATTGCGCTATCTGTAATAGCACCCGAGATATCACCAGATATATATTGGATTTTTCTCTGACCCTGAGTGTCCGGCCCCATGGGACGGTGGTTTTCTCGGCTCCTGGTGGTCCGAGGTCGTTCCCGCTGGCCAGATTCATGCGCCAGGGCCTCCTGCAGATAATTCACTTTGGTTTATTGCGCTATATCTAATAGCACCCGACATATCACCAGATATATATTGGATTTTCCCCTGACCCTGACAGTCCGGCCCCATGTGACGGTGGTTTTCTCGGCCCCTGGTGGTCCGACGTCGTTCTCGCTGCACAGATTCATGCGCCAGGGCCTCCTACAGACAATGCACTTTGATTTATTGCGCTGTCTGTAATAGCACCCGAGATATCACCAGATATATATTGGATTTTCCCCTGACCCTGAGTGTCCGGCCCCATGGACGGTGGTTTTCTCGGCCGCTGGCGGTCCGAGGTCGTTCCCGCTCCACAGATTCATGCGCCAGGGACTCTTGCAGACAATTCACTTTGGTTTATTACGCTATCTCTAATAGCACCCGAGATATCACCAGATATATATTGGATTTTCCCCTGACCCTGAGTGTCCGGCCCCATGAGATTGTGGTTTTTTCGGACCCCGGTGGTCCGAGGTCGTTCCCGCTGCACAGATTCATGCGCCAGCGACTCCTACAGACAATGCACGTTGGTTTATTGCGCTATCTCTAATAGCACCGGAGATATCACCAGATATATATTGGATTTTCCACTGACCCTGAGTTTCCGGGCCCATGAGACAGTGTTTTTCTCGGCCCCTGGTGGTCCGAGGACGTTCCCGCTGCACAGATTCATGCGCCAGGTCCTCCTGCAGATAATTCACTTTGGTTTATTGCGCTATCTGTAATAGCACCCGAGATATCACCAGATATATATAGGATTTTCCCCTGACCCTGAGTGTCCGGCCCCATGAGACGGTGGTTTTCTCGGCCCCTGGTGGTCCGAGGTCGTTCCCGCTGCCCAGAATCATGCGCCATGGCCTCCGACAGACAATGCACTTTGATTTATTGCGCTATCTGTAGTAGCACCCGAGATATCATCAGATATATATTTGATTTTTCCCTGACCCTGAGTGTCCGGCCCCATGAGACGGTGGTTTTCTCGATCCCTGGTGGTCCGAGGTCGTTCCCGCTGCACAGCTGCATGCGCCAGGGCCTCCTGCAGATAATTCACTTTGATTTATCGCGCTATCTGTAATAGCACCCGAGATATCACCAGATATATATTGGATTTTCCCCTGACCCTGAGTGTCCGGCCCCATATGTCGGTGGTTTTCTCGGCCCCTGGTGGTCCGAGGTCGTTGCCGCTGCACAGGTTCATGCGCCAGGGCCTCCTGTAGATAATTCACTTTGGTTCATTGCGCTATCTGTAATAGCACCCGAGATATCACCAGATATATATTGGATTTTTCTCTGACCCTGAGTGTCCGGCCCCATGGGACGGTGGTTTTCTCGGCTCCTGGTGGTCCGAGGTCGTTCCCGCTGGCCAGATTCATGCGCCAGGGCCTCCTGCAGATAATTCACTTTGGTTTATTGCGCTATCTGTAGTAGCACCCGAGATATCATCAGATATATATTTGATTTTTCCCTGACCCTGAGTGTCGGGCCCCATGACACGGTGGTTTTCTCGATCCCTGGTGGTCCGAGGTCGTTCCCGCTGCACAGCTGCATGCGCCAGGGACTCCTGCAGATAATTCACTTTGATTTATCGCGCTATCTGTAATAGCACCCGAGATATCACCAGATATATATTGGATTTTCCCCTGACCCTGAGTGTCCGGCCCCATGAGACGGTGGTTTTCTCGGCCCCTGGTGGTCCGAGGTCGTTCCCGCTGTACAGATGCATGCGCCAGGGCCTCCTGCAGATAATTCACTTTGGTTTATTGAGCTATATCTAATAGCACCCGAGATATCACCAGATATATATAGGATTTTCCCCTGGCCCTGAGTGTCCGGCCCCATGAGACGGTGGTTTTCTCGGCCCCTGGTGGTCCGAGCTCGTTCCCACTGCCCAGATTCATGCGCCAGGGCCTCCGACAGACAGTGCACTTTGATTTATTGCGCTATCTGTAGTAGCACCCGAGATATCATCAGATATATATTTGATTTTTCCCTGACCCTGAGTGTCCGGCCCCATGACACGGTGGTTTTCTCGATCCCTGGTGGTCCGAGGTCGTTCCCGCTGCACAGATTCATGCGCCAGGGCCTCCTGCAGATAATTCACTTTGGTTTATTGCGCTATCTGTAATAGCACCCGAGATATCACCAGATATATATTGGATTTTCCCCTGACCCTGAGTGTCCGGCCCCATGAGACGGTGGTTTTCTCGGCCCCTGGCGGTCCGAGGTCGTTCCCGCTGCCCACATTCATGCGCCAGGGCCTCCGACAGACAATGCACTTTGATTTATTGCGCTATCTGTAGTAGCACCCGAGCAAGCACCATATATATGCTGGATTTTTACATGACTTTGGGTGACGGACACCGAAAATCTGTAATTTCCTCGGCCCCTGGTGGTGCGATTTCGTTCCTGCTGCACAGATTCACGCGCAAGGGCCTCATACGGACAATGCACTTTGATTTATTGCGCTATCTCTAATAGCACCCGAGATATCACCAGATATATATTGGATTTACCCCTGACCCTGACATTCCGGCCCCATATGTCGGTGGTTTTCTCGGCCCCTGGTAGTCCGAGGTCGTTGCCGCTGCACAGATTCATGCGACAGGGCCTCCAGCAGACAATGCACTTTGATTTATTGCGCTATCTGTAGTAGCACCCGAGATATCATCAGATATATATTTGATTTTTCCCTGACCCTGAGTGTCCGGCCCCATGAGACGGTGGTTTTCTCGATCCCTGGTGGTCCGAGGTCGTTCCCGCTGCACAGCTGCATGCGCCAGGGCCTCCTGCAGATAATTCACTTTGATTTATCGCGCTATCTGTAATAGCACACGAGATATCACCAGATATATATTGGATTTTCCCCTGACCCTGAGTGTCCGGCCCCATGAGACGTTGGTTTTCTCGGCCCCTGGCGGTCCGAGGTCGTTCCCGCTGCCCACATTCATGCGCCAGGGCCTCCGACAGACAATGCAATTTGATTTATTGCGCTATCTCTAATAGCACCCGATATATCACCAGATATATATTGGATTTACCCCTGACCCTGACATTCCGGCTCCATATGTCGGTGGTTTTCTCGGCCCCTGGTGGTCCGAGGTCGTTGCCGCTGCACAGGTTCATGCGCAAGGGCCTCCTACAGACAGTGCACTTTGATTTATTGCGCTATCTTTAATAGCACCCGAGATATCACCAGATATATATTGGATTTACCCCTGACCCTGACATTCCCGCCCCATATGTCGGTGGTTTTCTCGGCCCCTGGTGGTCCGAGGTCGTTGCCGCTGCACAGATTCATGCGACAGGGCCTCCAGCAGACAATGCACTTTGATTTATCGCGCTATCTCTAATGGCACCCGAGATATCACCAGATATATATTGGATTTTCCCCTGACCCTGAGTGTCCAGCCCCATGAGACGGTGTTTTTCTCGGCCGCTGGTGGTCCGAGGTTGTTCCCGCTGACCAGATTCATGCGCCAGGGCCTCCTACAGGCAATGCACTTTGATTTATCTCGTTATCTGTAATAGCACCCGAGATATCACCAGATATATATTGGATTTTTCCCTGACCCTGAGTGTCCGGCCCCATGAGACGGTGGTTTTCTCGGCCCCTGGTGGTCCGAGGTGGTTCCCGCTGCACAGATGCATGCGCCAGGGCCTCCTACAGACAATCCACATTGATTTATTGCGCTATCTGTAATAGCACCCGATAAAGCTCCATATATATGCTGGATTTTTACATGACTTTGGGTGACGGACACCGAAAATGTGTAATTTTCTTGGCCCCTGGTGGTCCGATGTCGTTCCTGCTGCACTGATTCATGCGCCAGGGCCTCCTGCAGATAATTCACTTTGGGTTATTGAGCTATATCTAATAGCACCCGAGATATCACCAGATATATATAGGATTTTCCCCTGACCCTGAGTGTCCGGCCCCATGAGACGGTGGTTTTCTCGGCCCCTGGTGGTCCGAGGTCGTTCCCGCTGCACAGATTCCTGCGTCAGGGCCCCCTGCAGATAATTCACTTTGGTTTATTGCGCTATCTCTAATAGCACCCGTGATATCACCAGATATATATTGGATTTTCCCCTGACACTGAGTGTCCGGCCCCATGAGACGGTGGTTTTCTCGGCCCCTGGTTGTCCGAGGTCGTTCCCGCTGCACAGATGCATGCGCCAGGGCCTCCTGCAGATAATTCACTTTCGTTTATTGCGCTATCTGTAATAGCACCCGAGATGTCACCACATATATATTGGATTTTCCCCTGACCCTGATTGTCCTGCCCCATGAGACGGTGTTTTTCTCGGCCCCTGATTCACCGAGGTCGTTGCCGCTGCACATATTCATGTGCCAGGGTCGCCCGCAGACAATGCACTTTGATTTATTGCGCTATCTGTAATACCACGCGAGAAAGCACCATATATATGCTGGATTTTTACATGACTTTGGGTGACGGATACCGAAAATCTGTAAATTTCTCGGCCCCTGGTGGTCCGAGGTCGTTCCCGCTGCACAGATGCATGCGCCAGGGCCCCCTGCAGATAATTCACTTTGGATTATTGCGCTATCTCTAATAGCACCCGAGAAATCACCAGATATATATTGGATTTTTCCCTGACCCTGACAGTCCGGCCCCATGAGACGGTGGTTTTCTCGGCTCCTGGTGGTCCGAGGTCGTTTCCGCTGCACAGATTCATGCGCCCGTGCCTCCTGCAGATAATTCACTTTGGTTTATTGCGCTATCTCTAATAGCAAACGAGATATCACCAGACATATATTTGATTTTCCCCTGACCCTGAGTGTCCGGCCCCATGAGACTGTGCTTTTCTAGGCCCCTGGTGGTCCGAGGTCGTTCCCGCTGCACAGATGCATGCGCCAGGGCCTCCTACAGACAATGCACTTTGATTTATTGCGCTATCTGTAGTAGCACCCGAGATATCACCAGATATATATTGGATTTTTCCCTGACCCTGAGCGTCCGGCCCCATGAGACGGTGATTTTCTCGGCCCCTGGTGGTCCGTGGTCGTTCCCGCTGCACGCATTCATGCGCCAGGGCTTGCTGCAGACAATGCACTTTGATTTATCGCGCTATCTGTAATAGAACCCGAGATATCGCCAGATATATATTGTATTTTTACATGACATTGGGTGACGGATACCGAAAATCTGTAATTTTCTCGGCCCCTGGTGGTCCGATGTCGTTCCTGCTGCACAGATTCATGCGCAAGGGCCTCCTACGGACAATGCACTTTGATTTATGGCGCCATATCTAATAGCACCCGAGATATCACCAGATATATATTGGATTTTCCCCTGACACTGAGTGTCCGGCCCCATGAGACGGTGGTTTTCTCGGCCCCTGGTTGTCCGAGGTCGTTCCCGCTGCACAGATGCATGCGCCAGGGTCTCCTGCATATAATTCACTTTGGTTTATTGCGCTACATCTAATAGCACCCGAGATATCACCAGATATATATTGGATTTTCCCATGACCCTGACAGTCCGGCCCCATGAGACAGTGGTTTCCTCGGCCCCTGGTGGTCCGAGGTCGTTCCCGCTCCCCCATTCATGCGCCAGGGCCTCCGACAGACAATGCACTTTGATTTATTGCGCTATCTGTAGTAGCACCCGAGAAAGCACCATATATATGCTTGATTTTTACATGACTTTGGGTGACGGACACCGAAAATCTGTAATTTTCTCGGACCCTGGTGGTCCGATGTCGTTCCTGCTGCACAGATTCATGCGACAGGGCCTCCCGCAGACAATGCACTTTGATTTATCGCGCTATCTCTAATGGCACCCGAGATATCACCAGATATAATGGATTTTTCCTTGACCCTGACAGTCCGGCCCCATGAGACGGTGTTTTTCTCGGCCCCTGGAGGCCCGAGGTTGTTCCCGCTGACCAGATTCATGCGCCGGGGCCTCCTACACACAATGCACTTTGATTTATCGCGCTATCTGTAATAGAAACCGAGATATCACCAGATATATATTGTATTTTTACATGACATTGGGTGACGGATACCGAAAATCTGTAATTTTCTCGGCCCCTGGTGTTCCGATGTCGTTCCCGCTGCACAGATGCATGCGCCAGGGCCTCTTGCTGATAATTCACTTTGGTTTATTGCGCTATATCTAATAGCACCCGAGATATCACCAGATATATATTGGATTCTCCCCTGACCCTGACAGTCCGGCCCCATGAGACTGTGGTTTTCTCGGCCCCTGGTGGTCCGAGGTCGTTCCCGCTGCACAGATGCATGCGCCAGGGCCTCCTGCAGATAATTCACTTTGGTTTATTGCGCTATATCTAATAGCACGCGAGATATCACCAGATATATATTGGATTTTCCCCTGACCCTGACAGTCCGGCCACATGAGACTGTGGTTTTCTCGTCCCCTGGTGGTCCGAGGTCGTTCCCGCTGCACAGATACATGCGCCAGGTCCTCCTGCAGATAATTCACTTTGGTTTATTGCGCTATATCTAATAGCACCCGAGATATCACCAGATATATATAGGATTTTCCCCTGACCCTGAGTGTCCGGCCCCATGAGACGGTGGTTTTCTCGGCCCCTGGTGGTCCGAGGACGTTCCCGCTGCCCAGATTCATGCGCCAGGGCCTCCGACAGACAATGCACTTTGATTTATTGCGCTATCTGTAGTAGCACCCGAGATATCACCAGATATATATTGGATTTTCCCCTTACCCTGATTGTCCGGACCCATGAGACGGTGTTTTTCTCGGCCCCTGATTGTCCGAGGTCGTTGCCGCTGCACATATTCATGTGCCAGGGTCGCCCGCAGACAATGCACTTTGATTTATTGCGCTATCTGTAATACCACGCGAGAAAGCACCATATATATGCTGGATTTTTACATGACTTTGGGTGACGGATACCGAAAATCTGTAAATTTCTCGGCCCCTGGTGGTCCGAGGTCGTTCCCGCTGCACAGATGCATGCGCCAGGGCCCCCTGCAGATAATTCACTTTGGATTATTGCGCTATCTCTAATAGCACCCGAGAAATCACCAGATATATATTGGATTTTTCCCTGACCCTGACAGTCCGGCCCCATGAGACGGTGGTTTTCTCGGCTCCTGGTGGTCCGAGGTCGTTTCCGCTGCACAGATTCATGCGCCCGTGCCTCCTGCAGATAATTCACTTTGGTTTATTGCGCTATCTCTAATAGCAAACGAGATATCACCAGACATATATTTGATTTTCCCCTGACCCTGTGTGTCCGGCCCCATGAGACTGTGCTTTTCTAGGCCCCTGGTGGTCCGAGGTCGTTCCCGCTGCACAGATGCATGCGCCAGGGCCTCCTACAGACAATGCACTTTGATTTATTGCGCTATCTGTGGTAGCACCCGAGATATCACCAGATATATATTGGATTTTTCCCTGACCCTGAGCGTCCGGCCCCATGAGACAGTGGTTTCCTCGGCCCCTGGTGGTCCGAGGTCGTTCCCGCTCCCCCATTCATGCGCCAGGGCCCTCGACAGACAATGCACTTTGATTTATTGCGCTATCTGTAGTAGCACCCGAGAAAGCACCATATATATGCTGGATTTTTACATGACTTTGGGTGACGGACACCGAAAATCTGTAATTTTCTCGGACCCTGGTGGTCCGATGTCGTTCCTGCTGCACAGATTCATGCGACAGGGCCTCCCGCAGACAATGCACTTTGATTTATCGCGCTATCTCTAATGGCACCCGAGATATCACCAGATATAATGGATTTTTCCTTGACCCTGACAGTCCGGCCCCATGAGACGGTGTTTTTCTCGGCCCCTGGAGGCCCGAGGTTGTTCCCGCTGACCAGATTCATGCGCCGGGGCCTCCTACACACAATGCACTTTGATTTATCGCGCTATCTGTAATAGAAACCGAGATATCACCAGATATATATTGTATTTTTACATGACATTGGGTGACGGATACCGAAAATCTGTAATTTTCTCGGCCCCTGGAGGTCCGATGTCGTTCCTGCTGCACAGATTCATGCGCAAGGGCCTCCTACAGACAGTGCACTTTGATTTATTGCGCTATCTTTAATAGCACCCGAGATATCACCAGATATATATTGGATTTTCCCCTGACCCTGAGTGTCCGGCCCCATGAGACGGTGGTTTTCTCGGCCCCTGGTGGTCCGAGGTCGTTCCCGCTGCACAGATGCATGCGCCAGGGCCTCCTACAGAGAATGCACATAAATTTATTGCGCTATCTGTTATAGCACCCGATAAAGCACCATATATATGCTGGATTTTTACATGACTTTGGGTGACGGATATCGAAAATCTGTAATTTTCTCGGACCCTGGTGGTCCGATGTCGTTCCTGCTGCACAGATTCATGCGACAGGGCCTCCCGCAGACAATGCACTTTGATTTATCGCGCTATCTCTAATGGCACCCGAGATATCACCAGATATAATGGATTTTTCCTTGACCCTGACAGTCCGGCCCCATGAGACGGTGTTTTTCTCGGCCCCTGGAGGCCCGAGGTTGTTCCCGCTGACCAGATTCATGCGCCGGGGCCTCCTACACACAATGCACTTTGATTTATCGCGCTATCTGTAATAGAAACCGAGATATCACCAGATATATATTGTATTTTTACATGACATTGGGTGACGGATACCGAAAATCTGTAATTTTCTCGGCCCCTGGAGGTCCGATGTCGTTCCTGCTGCACAGATTCATGCGCAAGGGCCTCCTACAGACAGTGCACTTTGATTTATTGCGCTATCTTTAATAGCACCCGAGATATCACCAGATATATATTGGATTTTCCCCTGACCCTGAGTGTCCGGCCCCATGAGACGGTGGTTTTCTCGGCCCCTGGTGGTCCGAGGTCGTTCCCGCTGCACAGATGCATGCGCCAGGGCCTCCTACAGAGAATGCACATAAATTTATTACGCTATCTGTTATAGCACCCGATAAAGCACCATATATATGCTGGATTTTTACATGACTTTGGGTGACGGATATCGAAAATCTGTAATTTTCTCGGCCCCTGGTGCTCCGATGTCGTTCCCGCTGCACAGATGCATGCGCCAGGGCCTCTTGCTGATAATTCACTTTGGTTTATTGCGCTATATCTAATAGCACCCGAGATATCACCAGATATATATTGGATTCTCCCCTGACCCTGACAGTCCGGCCCCATGAGACTGTGGTTTTCTCGGCCCCTGGTGGTCCGAGGTCGTTCCCGCTGCACAGATACATGCGCCAGGTCCTCCTGCAGATAATTCACTTTGGTTTATTGCGCTATATCTAATAGCACCCGAGATATCACCAGATATATATAGGATTTTCCCCTGACCCTGAGTGTCCGGCCCCATGAGACGGTGGTTTTCTCGGCCCCTGGTGGTCCGAGGACGTTCCCGCTGCCCAGATTCATGCGCCAGGGCCTCCGACAGACAATGCACTTTGATTTATTGCGCTATCTGTAGTAGCACACGAGCAAGCACCATATATATGCTGGATTTTTAGATGAATTTGGGTGACGGACACCGAAAATCTGTAATTTCCTCGGCCCCTGGTGGTCCGATTTCGTTCCTGCTGCGCAGATTCACGCGCAAGGGCCTCATACGGACAATTCACTTTGATTTATCGCGCTATCTCTAATGGCACCCGAGATATCACCAGATATATATTGGATTTTCCCCTGACCCTGAGTGTCCGGCCCCATGAGACGGTGTTTTTCTCGGCCGCTGGTGGTCCGAGGTTGTTCCCGCTGACCAGATTCATGCGACAGGGCCACCTACAGGCAATGCACTTTGATTTATCGCGCTATCTGTAATAGCACCCGAGATATCACCAGATATATATTGGATTTTCCCCTTACCCTGATTGTCCTGACCCATGAGACGGTGTTTTTCTCGGCCCCTGATTGTCCGAGGTCGTTGCCGCTGCACATATTCATGTGCCAGGGTCGTCCGCAGACAATGCACTTTGATTTATTGCGCTATCTGTAATACCACTCGAGAATGCACCATATATATGCTGGATTTTTACATGACTTTGGGTGACGGATACCGAAAATCTGTAAATTTCTCGGCCCCTGGTGGTCCGAGGTCGTTCCCGCTGCACAGATGCATGCGCCAGGGCCCCCTGCAGATAATTCACTTTGGATTATTGCGCTATCTCTAATAGCACCCGAGAAATCACCAGATATATATTGGATTTTTCCCTGACCCTGACAGTCCGGCCCCATGAGACGGTGGTTTTCTCGGCCCCTGGTGGTCCGAGGTCGTTTCCGCTGCACAGATTCATGCGCCCGTGCCTCCTGCAGATAATTCACTTTGGTTTATTGCGCTATCTCTAATTGCAAACGAGATATCACCAGACATATATTTGATTTTCCCCTGACCCTGAGTGTCCGGCCCCATGAGACTGTGCTTTTCTCGGCCCCTGGTGGTGCGAGGTCGTTCCCGCTGGACAGATTCATGCGCCAGGTCCTCCTACAGACAATGCACTTTGATTTATTGCGGTATCTGTAATCGCACCCGAGATATCACCAGATATATATTGGATTTTCCCCTGACCCTGAGTGTCCGGCCCCATGAGACTGTGCTTTTCTAGGCCCCTGGTGGTCCGAGGTCGTTCCCGCTGCACAGATTCATGCGCCAGGGCCTCCTACAGACAATGCACTTTGACTTCTTGCGCGATCTGTAATAGCACCCGAGATATAACCAGATATATATTGGATTTTTCCCTGACCCTGTGCGTCCGGCCCCATGACACGGTGATTTTCTCGGCCCCTGGTGGTCCGTGGTCGTTCCTGCTGCACCGATTCATGCGCCAGGGCATCCTACAGACAATGCACTTTGATTTATTGCCCTATCTGTTATAGCACCCGATAAAGCACCATATATATGCTGGATTTTTACATGACTTTGGGTGACGGATATCGAAAATCTGTAATTTTCTCGGCCCCTGGTGCTCCGATGTCGTTCCCGCTGCACAGATGCATGCGCCAGGGCCTCTTGCTGATAATTCACTTTGGTTTATTGCGCTATATCTAATAGCACCCGAGATATCACCAGATATATATTGGATTCTCCCCTGACCCTGACAGTCCGGCCCCATGAGACTGTGGTTTTCTCGGCCCCTGGTGGTCCGAGGTCGTTCCCGCTGCACAGATACATGCGCCAGGTCCTCCTGCAGATAATTCACTTTGGTTTATTGCGCTATATCTAATAGCACCCGAGATATCACCAGATATATATAGGATTTTCCCCTGACCCTGAGTGTCCGGCCCCATGAGACGGTGGTTTTCTCGGCCCCTGGTGGTCCGAGGACGTTCCCGCTGCCCAGATTCATGCGCCAGGGCCTCCGACAGACAATGCACTTTGATTTATTGCGCTATCTGTAGTAGCACCCGAGATATCACCAGATATATATTGGATTTTCCCCTTACCCTGATTGTCCTGACCCATGAGACGGTGTTTTTCTCGGCCCCTGATTGTCCGAGGTCGTTGCCGCTGCACATATTCATGTGCCAGGGTCGTCCGCAGACAATGCACTTTGATTTATTGCGCTATCTGTAATACCACTCGAGAATGCACCATATATATGCTGGATTTTTACATGACTTTGGGTGACGGATACCGAAAATCTGTAAATTTCTCGGCCCCTGGTGGTCCGAGGTCGTTCCCGCTGCACAGATGCATGCGCCAGGGCCCCCTGCAGATAATTCACTTTGGATTATTGCGCTATCTCTAATAGCACCCGAGAAATCACCAGATATATATTGGATTTTTCCCTGACCCTGACAGTCCGGCCCCATGAGACGGTGGTTTTCTCGGCCCCTGGTGGTCCGAGGTCGTTTCCGCTGCACAGATTCATGCGCCCGTGCCTCCTGCAGATAATTCACTTTGGTTTATTGCGCTATCTCTAATTGCAAACGAGATATCACCAGACATATATTTGATTTTCCCCTGACCCTGAGTGTCCGGCCCCATGAGACTGTGCTTTTCTCGGCCCCTGGTGGTGCGAGGTCGTTCCCGCTGGACAGATTCATGCGCCAGGTCCTCCTACAGACAATGCACTTTGATTTATTGCGGTATCTGTAATCGCACCCGAGATATCACCAGATATATATTGGATTTTCCCCTGACCCTGAGTGTCCGGCCCCATGAGACTGTGCTTTTCTAGGCCCCTGGTGGTCCGAGGTCGTTCCCGCTGCACAGATTCATGCGCCAGGGCCTCCTACAGACAATGCACTTTGACTTCTTGCGCGATCTGTAATAGCACCCGAGATATAACCAGATATATATTGGATTTTTCCCTGACCCTGTGCGTCCGGCCCCATGACACGGTGATTTTCTCGGCCCCTGGTGGTCCGTGGTCGTTCCTGCTGCACCGATTCATGCGCCAGGGCATCCTACAGACAATGCACTTTGATTTATTGCCCTATCTGTAATAGCACCCGAGAAAGCACCATATATGTGCTGGATTTTTACATGACTTTGGGTGACGGATACCGAAAATCTGTAATTTTCTCGGCCCCTGGTGGTCCGATGTCGTTCCTGCTGCACAGTTGCATGCGCCAGGGCCTCGTGCAGATAAATCACTTTGGTTTATTGCACTATCTGTAATAGCACCCGAGTTATCACCAGATATATATTGGATTTTTCCCTGACCCTGACTGTCCGGCCCCATGGGACGGTCATTTTCTCGGCCCCTGGAGGTCCAAGGTCGTTCCTGCTGCAAAGAATCATTCGCCAAGGCTTCCTGGAGACAACGCACTTTGATTTATCGCGCTATCTCTAATAGCACCCGAGATATCACCAGATAAATATTTGATTTTTCCCCGACCCTGAGTGTCCGGCCCCATGAGACGGTGGTTTTCTCGGACCCTGGTGATCCGAGGTCGTTCCCGCTGCCCAGATTCATGCGCCAGGGCATCCTACAGACAATGCACTTTGATTTCTTGCCCTATCTGTAATAGCACCCGAGAAAGCACCATATATATTCTGGATTTTTACATGACTTTGGCTGACGGATACAGAAAATCTGTAATTTTCTCGGCCCCTGGTGGTCCGATGTCGTTCCTGCTGCACAGATTCATGCGCCAGAGCCTCCTGCAGATAATTCACTTTGGTTTATTGCACTATCTCTAATAGCACCCGAGATATCACCAGATATATAATGGATTTTTCCCTGACCCTGACAGTCCGGCCCCAGGAGACGGTGGTTTTCTCGGCCCCAGGTGGTCCGAGGTCGTTCCCGCTGCACAGAATCATGAGCCAGGGCCTCCTGCAGATAATTCACTTTGGTTTATTGCGCTATCTCTAATAGCACTCGTGATATCACCAGATATATATAGGATTTTTCCCTGGCCCTGAGTGTCCGGCCCCATGAGACGGTGGTTTTCGCGGACCCTGGTGATCCGATGTCGTTCCCGCTGCACAGATTCATGCGCCAGGTCCTCCTACAGACAATGCACTTTGATTTATTGCGCTATCTGTAATCGCACCTGAGATATAACCAGATATATATTGGATTTTCCCCTGACCCTGAGTGTCCGGCCCCATGAGACTGTGCTTTTCTAGGCCCCTGGTGGTCCGAGGTCGTTCCCGCTGCACAGATTCATGCGCCAGGGCCTCCTACAGACAATGCACTTTTACTTATTGCGCTATCTGTAATAGCACCCGAGATATAACCAGATATATATTGGATTTTTCCCTGACCCTGAGCGTCCGGCCCCATGAGACGGTGATTTTCTTGGCCCCTGGTGGTCCGAGGTCGTTCCCGCTGCACAGATGCATGCGCCAGGGCCTCCTGCAGATAATTCACTTTGGTTTATTGCACTATCTCTAATAGCACACGAGATATCACCAGATATATATTGGATTTTCCCCTGACGCTGAGTGTCCGGCCCCATGAGACTGTGCTTTTCTAGGCCCCTGGTGGTCCGAGGTCGTTCCCGCTGCACAGATTCATGCGCCAGGGCCTCCTACAGACAATGCACTTTGATTTATTGCGCTATCTGTAGCAGCACCCGAGATATCACCAGATATATATTGGATTTTTCCCTGACCCTGAGCGTCCGGCCCCATGAGACGGTGATTTTCTCGGCCCCTGGTGGTCCGTGGTCGTTCCTGCTGCACCGATTCAAGCGCCAGGGCAACCTACAGACAATGCACTTTGATTTATTGCCCTATCTGAAATAGCACCCGAGAAAGCACCATATATATGCTGGATTTTTACATGACTTTGGGTGACGGATACCGAAAATCTGTAATTTTCTCGGCCCCTGGTGGACCGATGTCGTTCCTACTGCACAGATTCATGCGCCTCGTCCTCCTGCAGATAAATCACTTTGGTTTTTTGCACTATCTCTAATAGCACCCGAGATATCACCAGATATATAATGGATTTTTCCCTGACCCTGACAGTCCGGCCCCATGAGACGGTGGTTTTCTCGGCACCTGGTGGTCCGAGGTCTTTCCCGCTGTACAGATTCATGCGCCCGGGCCTCCTGCAGATAATTCACTTTGGTTTATTGCGCTATCTCTAATAGCACTCGTGATATCACCAGATATATATTGGATTTTTCCCTGGCCCTGAGTGTCCGGCCCCATGAGACGGTGGTTTTCGCGGACCCTGGTGATCCGAGGTCGTTCCCGCTGCACAGATTCATGCGCCAGGTCCTCCTACAGACAATGCACTTTGATTTATTGCGCTATCTGTAATCGCACCCGAGATATAACCAGATATATATTGGATTTTCCCCTGACCCTGAGTGTCCGGCCCCATGAGACTGTGCTTTTCTAGGCCCCTGGTGGTCCGAGGTCGTTCCCGCTGCACAGATTCATGCGCCAGGGCCTCCCACAGACAATGCACTTTGACTTATTGCGCTATCTGTAATAGCACCCGAGATATAACCAGATATATATTGGATTTTTCCCTGACCCTGAGCGTCCGGCCCCATGAGACGGTGATTTTCTTGGCCCCTGGTGGTCCGAGGTCGTTCCCGCTGCACAGATGCATGCGCCAGGGCCTCCTGCAGATAATTCACTTTGGTTTATTGCGCTACCTGTAATAGCACCCGAGATATCACCAGATATATATTGGATTTTTCCCTGACCCTGAGTGTCCGGCCCCATGAGACTGTGCTTTTCTAGGACCCTGGTGGTCCGAGGTCGTTCCCGCTGCACAGATTCATGCGCCAGGGCCTCCTACAGACAATGCACTTTGATTTATTGCGCTATCTGTAGTAGCACCCGAGATATCACCAGATATATATTGGATTTTTCCCTGACCCTGAGCGTCCGGCCCCATGAGACGGTGATTTTCTCGGCCCCTGGTGGTCCGTGGTCGTTCCTGCTGCACCGATTCAAGCGCCAGGGCAACCTACAGACAATGCACTTTGATTTATTGCCCTATCTGAAATAGCACCCGAGAAAGCACCACATATATGCTGGATTTTAACATGACTTTGGGTGACGGATACCGAAAATCTGTAATTTTCCCGGCCCCTAGTGTTCCGACGTCGTTGCTGCTGCACAGATTCATGCGCTAGTGCCTCCTGCAGACAATGCACTTTGATATATCGCGCTATCTCTAATAGCACCCGAGATATCATCAGATACATCCTGTATTTTAACAGGGCCTTGGGTGTCCGGCACCATGTGTCGGTGGTTTTCTCGGCCCCGGGTGGTCCGAGGTCGTTCCCGCAGCACAGATTCATGCGCCAGGGCCCCCTGCAGATAATTCACTTTGGATTAGTGCGCTATCTGTAAGAGCACCCGCGATATCACCAGATATATATTGGATTTTTCACTGACCCTGAGTGTCCGGCCCCATGTGTCGGTGGTTTTCTCGGCCCCTAGTGGTCCGAGGTCGATCCCCCTGCACAGATTCATGCGCCAGGGCCTCCTGCAGACAATGCACTTTGATATATAGCGCTATCTCTAATAGCACTCGAGATATCATCAGGTACATCCAGGATTTTTACTTGACTTTGGGTGTCCGGCTCCATGTGTCGGTGGTTTTCTCGGCCCCTGGTGGTCCGAGGTCGTTGCCGCTGCACAGATTCATGCGTCAGGGCCTCCAACAGACAATGCACTTTGATTTATTGCGCTATCTGTAATAGCACCCGAGATATCATCAGATATATATTGGATTTTTCCCCGACCCTGAGTGCCTGGCCCAATGAGACGGTGGTTTTCTCGGCCCCTGGTGTCCGAGGTCGTTCCCGCTGCACAGATTCATGCGCAAGGGCCTCCTACGGACAATGCACTTTGATTTATCGCGCTATCTCTAATAGCACCCGAGATATCACCAGATATATATTGGATTTTTCCCTGACCCTGACAGTCCGGCCCCATGAGACGGTGGTTGTCTCGGCCCCTGGTGGTCCGAGGTCGATCCCGTTGCCCAGATTCATGCGTCAGGGCCTCCTGCAGATAACCCACTTTATTTTATTGCGCTATGTCTAATAGCACCCGAGATAACACCAGATATATATTAGATTTTTCTCCGACCCTGAGTGTCCGGCGCCGTGAGACGCTGGTTTTCTCGGACCATGGTGATCCGAGGTCGTTCCCGCTGACCATATTCATGCGCCCGGGCTTCCTGCAGATAATTCACTTTGCTTTATTGCTCTATCTGTAATTGCACCCTAGATATCACCAGATATATGCTGGATTTTTACATGACCTTGGGTGAAGGATCCCGAATATCTGTGATTTTCTCGGCCCCTGGTGGTCCGATGTCGTTCCTGTTGCACAGATTCATGCGCCAGGGCCTCCTGCAGATAATTCACTTTGGTTTATTGCGCTATCTCTAATAGCACCCGAGATATCACCAGATATATATTGGATTTTCCCCTGACCCTGAGTGTCCAGCCCCATGAGACGGTGGTTTCCTCGGCTCCTGGTGGTCCGAGGTCGTTCCCGCTGGCCAGATTCATGCGCCACGGTCTTCTACAGACAATGCACTTTGATTTATTGCGCTATCTGTAATAGCACCCGAGATATCACCAGATATATATTGGATTTTTCCCTGACCCTGAGTGTCCGGCCCCATGAGACGGTGGTTTTCTCGGCCCCTGGTGGTCCGAGGGCGTTCCCGCTGCACAGATTCATGCACCAGGACCTCCTGCAGATCATTCACTTTGGTTTATTGCGCTATCTCTAATAGCACCTGAGATATCACCAGATAAATATTTGATTTTTCCCCGACCCTGAGTGTCCGGCCCCATGTGACGGTGGTTTTCTCGGCCCCTGGTGGTCCGAGGTCGTTCCTGCTGCACAGATTCATGCGCAAGGGCCTCCTACGGACAATGCACTTTGATTTATTGCGCTATCTCTAATAGCACCCGATATATCACCAGATATATATTGGATTTTTCCCTGGCCCAGAGTGTCCGGTCCCATGTGTTGGTGGTTTTCTCGGCCCCTGGTGATCCGAGTTCGTTCCCGCTGCACACATCGATGCGCCCGGGCGTCCTGCAGATAATTCACTTTGGTTTATTGCGCTATCTCTAATGGCACTCGAGATATCACCAGATATATAATGGATTTCTCGCTGACCCTGACAGTCCGGCCCCAAGAGACGATGGTTTTCTCGGCCCCTGTTGGTCTGAGGTCGTTCCTGCTGCACAGATTCATGCGCAAGGGCCTCCTACGGACAATGCACTTTGGTTTATTGCGCTATCTCTAATAGCACCCGAGATATCACCAGATATATATTGGATTTTCCCTTGACCCTGAGTGTCCGGCCCCATGAGACGGTGGTTTTCTCGGCCCCTGGTGGTCCGAGGTCGTTCCCGCTGCACAGATTCATGCGCCAGGGCCTCCTGCAGATAATGCACTTTGATTTATCGCGCTATCTGTAATAGAACCCGAGATATCACCAGATATATGCTGGATTTTTACATGACAATACGTGACGGATACCGAAAATCTGTAATTTTCTCGGCCCCTGGGGGTCCGATGTCGTTCCTGCTGCACAGATTCATGCGCAAGGGCCTCCTACGGACAATGTAGTTTGATTTAGTGCGCTATCTGTAAGAGCACCCGAGATATCATCAGATATATATTGGATTTTTCCCTGACCCTGAGTGTCCGGCCCCATGAGACGGTGGTTTTCTCGGCCCCTGGTGGTCCGAGGTCGTTCCCGCTGCACAGATTCATGCGCCAGGGCCTCCTGCAGATAATGCACTTTGATTTATCGCGCTATCTGTAATAGAACCCGAGATATCTCCAGATATATGCTGGATTTTTACATGACAATACGTGACGGATACCGAAAATCTGTAATTTTCTCGGCCCCTGGTGGTCCGATGTCGTTCCTGCTGCACAGATTCATGCGCAAGGGCCTCCTACGGACAATGCACTTTGATTTATTGCGCTATCTCCAATAGCACCCAAGATATCACCAGATAAATATTTGATTTTTCCCTGACCCTGAGTGTCCGGCCCCATGTGACGGTGGTTTTCTCGGCCCTTGGTGGTCCGAGGTCGTTCTCGCTGCACAGATTCATGCGCCAGGGCTTCCTGCAGACAATGCACTTTGGTTTATTGCGCTATCTCTAATAGCACCCGAGATATCACCAGATATATATTGGATTTTTCCCTGACCCTGAGTGTCCGGCCCCATGAGACGGTGGTTTTCTCGGCCCCTGGTGGTCCGAGGTCGTTCCCGCTGCACAGACTCATGCGCCAGGGCCTCCTACAGACAATGCACTTTGATTTATTGCGCTATCTGTAATAGCGCCCGAGATATCATCAGATATATATTGGATTTTTCCCTGACCCTGAGTGTCCGGCCCCATGAGACGGTGGTTTTCTCGGCCCCTGGTGGTCCGAGGTCGTTCCCGCTGCACAGATTCATGCGCCAGGGCCTCCTGCAGATAATGCACTTTGATTTATCGCGCTATCTGTAATAGAACCCGAGATATCACCAGATATATGCTGGATTTTTACATGACAATACGTGACGGATACCGAAAATCTGTAATTTTCTCGGCCCCTAGGGGTCCGATGTCGTTCCTGCTGCACAGATTCATGCGCAAGGGCCTCCTACGGACAATGCAGTTTGATTTAGTGCGCTATCTGTAAGAGCACCCGAGATATCACCAGAAATATATTGGATTTTTCCCTGACCCTGAGTGCCCGGCCCCATGTGTCGGTGGTTTTCTCGGCCCCTAGTGGTCCGAGGTCGCACCCGCTGCACAGATTCATGCGCTAGGGCCTCCTGCAGACAATGCACTTTGTTATATCGCGCTATCTCTAATGGCACCCAAGATATCAGCACATACATCCTGGATTTTTACATTACCCTGAGCTTCCGGCCCCATGAAACGGTGGTTTTCTCGGCCCCTGGTGGTCCGAGGTCGTTCCCGCTGCACACATTCATGCGCCAGGGCCTCCTACACACAATGCACTTTGGTTTATCGCGCTATCTGTAATAGCACCCGAGATATCACCAGATATAAGCTTGATTTTTACATGACCTTGGTAGACGGATTCCGAATATCTGTAATTTTCTCGGCCCCTGGTGGTCCGAGGTCGTTCCCGCTGCACAGATTCATGCGCCAGGGCCTCCTGCAGATAATGCACTTTGATTTATCGCGCTATCTGTAATAGAACCCGAGATATCTCCAGATATATGCTGGATTTTTACATGACAATACGTGACGGATACCGAAAATCTGTAGTTTTCTCGGCCCCTGGTGGTCCGATGTCGTTCCTGCTGCACAGATTCATGCGCAAGGGCCTCCTACGGACAATGCACTTTGATTTGTTGCGCTATCTCTAATAGCACCCGAGATATCACCAGACATATATTTGATTTTTCCCTGACCCTGAGTTTCTGGCCCCATGAGACTGTGGTTTTCTCGGCCCCTGGTGGTCCGAGGTCGTTCCCGCTGCACACATGCATGCGCCAGGGCCTCCTGCAGATAATTCACTTTGGTTTATTGCCCTATCTCTATTAGCATCCGTGATATCACCAGATATATATTGGATTTTCCCCTGACCCTGAGTGTCCGGCCCCATGAGACTGTCGTTTTCTCGGCCCCTGGTGGTCCGAGGTCGTTCCCGCTGCCCAGATTCATGCGCCAGGGCCTCCTACAGACAATGCACTTTGGTTTATTGCGCTGTATCTAATAGCACCCGAGATATCACTAGATATATATTGGATTTTCCCCAGACCCTGACAGTCCGGCCCCATGAGACGGTGGTTATCTCGGCCCCTGATGGTCCGAGGTCGTTCCCGCTGGACAGATTCATGCGCCAGGGCCTCCTACAGACAATGCACTTTGATTTATTGCGCTATCTGTAATAGCACCCGAGATATCACCAGATATATATTGGATTTTTCCCTGACCCTGAGTGTCCGGCCCCATGAGACGGTGGTTTTCTCGGCCCCTGGTGGTCCGAGGGCGTTCCCGCTGCACAGATTCATGCACCAGGACCTCCTGCAGATCATTCACTTTGGTTTATTGCGCTATCTCTAATAGCACCTGAGATATCACCAGATAAATATTTGATTTTTCCCCGACCCTGAGTGTCCGGCCCCATGTGACGGTGGTTTTCTCGGCCCCTGGTGGTCCGAGGTCGTTCCTGCTGCACAGATTCATGCGCAAGGGCCTCCTACGGACAATGCACTTTGATTTATTGCGCTATCTCTAATAGCACCCGATATATCACCAGATATATATTGGATTTTTCCCTGGCCCAGAGTGTCCGGTCCCATGTGTTGGTGGTTTTCTCGGCCCCTGGTGATCCGAGTTCGTTCCCGCTGCACACATCGATGCGCCCGGGCGTCCTGCAGATAATTCACTTTGGTTTATTGCGCTATCTCTAATGGCACTCGAGATATCACCAGATATATAATGGATTTCTCGCTGACCCTGACAGTCCGGCCCCAAGAGACGATGGTTTTCTCGGCCCCTGTTGGTCTGAGGTCGTTCCTGCTGCACAGATTCATGCGCAAGGGCCTCCTACGGACAATGCACTTTGGTTTATTGCGCTATCTCTAATAGCACCCGAGATATCACCAGATATATATTGGATTTTCCCTTGACCCTGAGTGTCCGGCCCCATGAGACGGTGGTTTTCTCGGCCCCTGGTGGTCCGAGGTCGTTCCCGCTGCACAGATTCATGCGGCAGGGCCTCCTGCAGATAAATCACTTTGGTTTATTGCGCTATCTGTAATAGCAGCCGAGATATCACCAGATATATATTGGATTTTTCCCTGACCCTGAGTGTCCGGCCCCATGAGACGGTGGTTTTCTCGGACCCTGGTGGTCCGAGGTCGTTCCCGCTGCCCAGATTCATGCGCCAGGGCTTCCAGCATACAATGCACTTTGATTTATCGCGCTATCTGTAATAGCACCTGAGATATCACGAGATATATATTGGATTTTTCCCTGACCCTGAGTGTCCGGCCCCATGAGACGGTGGTTTTCTCGGCCCCTGGTGGTCCGAGGTCGTTCCTGCTTCACAGATTCATGCGCCAGGGCCTCCTGCAGACAATTCACTTTGGTTTATTGCGCTATCTCCAATAGCACCCGAGATATCACCAGATATATATTGGATTTTTTCCTGACCCTGACAGTCCGTCCCCATGAGACGGTGATTTTCTCGGCCCCTGGTGGTCCGAGATCGTTCCCGCTGCACAGATTCATGTGCAAAGGCCTCCTACAGACAATGCACTTTGATTTATTGGGCTATCTGTAATAGCACCCGAGATATCACCAGGTATATATTGGATTTTCCCCTGACCCTGAGTGTCTGGCCCCATGAGACTGTGGTTTTCTCGGCCCCTGGTGGTCCGAGGTCGTTCCCGCTGCACAGACTCATCCGCCAGGGCATCCTACAGACAATGCACTTTGATTTATTGCGCTATCTGTAATAGCACCCGAGATATCACAAGATATATATTGGATTTTTCCCTGACCCTGAGTGACCGGCCCCATGAGACGGTGGTTTTCTGGGCCCCTGTTGGTCCGAGGTCGTTCCCGCTGCACAGATTCCTGCGCCAGGGCCCCCTGCAGATAATTCACTTTGGTTTCTTGCGCTATCTGTAATAGCACCCGAGGTTATCACCAGATATATATTGGATTTTTCCCTGACCCTGAGTGACCGGCCCTATGAGTCTGTGGTTTTCTCGGCCCCTGGTGGTCCGAGGTTGTTCCCGCTGCACAGATTCATGCGCCAGGGCCGCCTACAGACAATGCACTTTGATTTATTGCGCTATCTGTAATAGCACCCGAGATATCACCAGATATATATTGGATTTTTCCCTGACCCTGAGTGTTCGGCCCCATGAGACGGTGGTTTTCTCGGCCCCTGGTGGTCCGAGGTCGTTCCCGCTGCACACACTCATGCGCCAGGGCCTCCTGCAGATAATTCACTTTGGTTGATTGCGCTATCTCTAGTAGCACTCGAGATATCACCAGATATATATTGGATTTTTCCCTGACCATGAGTGTCCGACTCCATGAGACGGTGGTTGTCTCGGCCCCTGGTGGTCCGAGGTCGTTCCCGCTGCACAAATGCATGCGCCAGGGCCTCCTGCAGATAATTCACTTTGATCTATCGCGCTATCTCTAATAGCAACCGAGATATCATCAGGTACATCCTGGATTTTTACATGACTTTGGGTGTCCGGCTCCATGTGTCGGTGGTTTTCTCGGCCCCTGGTGGTCCGAGGTCGTTGCCGCTGCACAGATTCATGCGCCAGGGCCTCCTAAAGATAATTCACTCTGGTTTATTGCGCTATCTCTAATAGCATCCGAGATATCACCAGATATATATTTGATTTTTCCCTGACCCTGAGTGTCCGGCCCCATGAGACGGTGGTTTTCTCGACCCCTGGTGGTCCGAGGTCGTTCCCGCTGTACGCATTCATGCGCCAGGGCCTCCTGCAGATAATTCACTTTGGTTTATTGCGCTATCTGTAATAGCACCCGAGATATCACCAGATATATATTGGATTTTTACATGACATTGGGTGACAGATACCGAAAATCTGTAATTTTCTCGGCCCCTGGTGGTCCGATGTCGTTCCTGCTGTACAGATTCATGCGCCAGGGCCTCATACAGACAATGCACTTTGATTTATTGCGCTATCTGTAATAGCACCCGAGATATCAGCAGATATACATTGGATTTTTCCCTGACCCTGAGTGTCCGGCCCCATGAGACGGTGGTTTTCTCGGCCCCTGGTGGTCCGAGGTCGTTCCCGCTGCCCAGATTCATGCGCCAGGGCCTCCTACAGACAATGTACTTTGATTTATTGCGCTATCTGTAATAGCAACCGAGATATCACCAGGTATATATTGGATTTTTCTCTGACCCTGAGTGTCCGGCCCCATGAGACGGTGGTTTTCTCGGCCCCTGGTGGTCCGAGGTCGTTCCCGCTACACAGCTGCATGCGCCAGGGCCTCCTGCAGATAATTCACTTTGGTTTATTGCGCTGTATCTAATAGCACCCGAGATATCACTAGATATATATTGGATTTTCCCCAGACCCTGACAGTCCGGCCCCATGAGACGGTGGTTCTCTCGGCCCCTGATGGTCCGAGGTCGTTCCCGCTGGACAGATTCATGCGCCAGGGCCTCCTACAGACAATGCACTTTGATTTAGCGCGGTATCTGTAATAGAAACCGAGATATCACCAGATATATATTGGATTTTTACATGACATTGGGTGATGGATACCGAAAATCTGTAATTCTCTCGGCTCCTGGTGGTCCGATGTCGTTCCTGCTGCACAGATTCATGCGCAAGGGCCTCCTACGGACAATGCGCTTTGATTTATTGCGCTATCTCTAATAGCACCCGAGATATCACCAGATAAAAATAGGATTTTTCTCTGTCCCTGAGTGTCCGGCCCCATGAGACGGTGGTTTTCTCGGCCCCTGGTGGTCCGAGGTCGTTGCCGCTGCACAGATTCCGGCGCCAGGGCCCCCTGCAGATAATTCACTTTGGTTTATTGCGCTATCTGCAATAGCACCCGAGATACCACCAGATATATATTGGATTTTTCCCTGACCCTGAGTGTAAGGCCCCATGAGACGGTGGTTTTCTCGGCCCCTGGTGGTCCGAGGTCGTTCCCGCTGCACGCATTCATGCGCCAGGGCTTCCTGCAGACAATGCACTTTGATTTATCGCGCTATCTCTAATAGCACCCGAGATATCATCAGGTACATCCTGGATTTTTACATGACTTTGGGTGTCCGGCTCCATGTGTCGGTGGTTTTCTCGGCCCCTGGTGGTTCGAGGTCGTTGCCGCTGCACAGATTCATGCGCCAGGGCCTCCTGCAGATAATTCACTTTGGTTTATTGCGCTATCTCTAATAGCATCCGAGATATCGCCAGATATACATTGGATTTTCCCCTGACCCTGAGTGTCCGGCCCCATGAGACTGTTGTTTTCTCGGCCCCTGGTTGTCCGAGGTCGTTCCCGCCGCACAGATTCATGCGCCAGGGACTCCTACAGACAATGCACTTTGATTTATTGCGCTATCTGTAATAGCAACCGAGATATCACCAGATATACATTGGATTTTCCCCTGACCCTGAGTGTCCCGCCCCATGAGACTGTGGTTTTCTCGGCCCATGATGGTCCGAGGTCGTTCCCGCTGCACAGATTCATGCTCCAGGGCCTCCTGCAGACAATGCACTTTGATTTATCGCCCTATCTGTAATAGAACCCGAGATATCACCAGATATATGCTGGATTTTTACATGACATTGGGTGACGGATACCGAAAATCTTTAATTTTCTCGGCCCCTGGTGGTCCGAGGACGTTACCGCTGCACAGATTCATGCGCCAGGTCCTCCCGCAGACAATGCAGTTTGATTTATTGCGCTATCTGTAATAGCACCCGAGATATCACCAGATATATATTGGATTTTTCCCTGGCCCTGAGTGTCCGGCCCCATGAGACGATGGTTTTCTCGGCTCCTGGTGGACCGTGGTCGTTCCCGCTGCACAGATTCATGCGCCAGGGCCTCCTGCAGATAATTCACTTTGATATATTGCTCTATCTGTAATGCCACCCGAGATATCACCAGATATATATTGGATTTTCCCCTGACCCTGAGTGTCCCGCCCCATGAGACTGTGGTTTTCTCGGCCCATGGTGGTCCGAGGTCGTTCCCGCTGCACAGATTCATGCGCCAGGGCCTCCTACAGACATTGCACTTTAATTTATTGCGCTATTTGTAATAGCACCAGAGATATCACCAGACATATATTGGATTTTTCCCTGACACTGAGTGTCCGGCCCCGTGAGATGATGGTTTTCTCGGCCCCTGGTGGTCCGAGGTCGTTCCCGCTGCACAGATCCATGCGCCAGGGCCTCCTACAGACAATGCACTTTGATTTATTGCTCTATCTGTAATAGCACCCGACATATGACCAGATATATATTGGATTTTACCCTGACCCTGAGTGTTCGGCCCCATGAGACGGTGGTTTTCTCGGTCCCTGGTGGTCGGAGGTCGTTCCCGCTGCACAGATTCATGCGCCAGGGCCTCCAGCAGATAATTCACTTTGGTTTATTGCGCTATCTCTAATAGCACCCGAGATATCACCAGATATATGTTGGATTCTTCCCTGACCCTGAGTGTCCGGCCCCATGAGACGGTGGTTTTCTCGGCCCCTGGTGGTCCGAGGTCTTTCCCGCTGCACAGATTCATGCGCCATGGCCTCCTGCAGATAATTCACTTTGGTTTATTGCGCTATCTCTAATAGCACCCGAGATATCACCAGATATATATTGGATTTTCCCCTGACCCTGAGTGTCCCGCCCCATGAGACTGTGGTTTTCTCGGCACATGGTGGTCCGAGGTCGTTCCCGCTGCACAGATTCATGCTCCAGGGCCTCCTGCTGACAATGCACTTTGATTTATCGCCCTATCTGTAATATAACCCGAGATATCACCAGATATATGCTGGATTTTTACATGACATTGGGTGACGGATACAGAAAATCTGTAATTTTCTCGGCCCCTGGTGGTCCGACGTCGTTGCCGCTGCACAGATTCATGCGCCAGGTCCTCCCGCAGACAATGCAGTTTGATTTATTGCGCTATCTGTAATAGCACCCGAGATATCACCAGATATATATTGGATTTTTCCCTGGCCCTGAGTGTCCGGCTCCATGAGACGGTGGATTTCTCGGCCCCTGGTGGTCCGAGGTCGTTCCCGCTGCACAGATTCATGCGCCAGGGCCTCCTGCAGATAATTCACATTGGTTTATTGCGCTATCTCTAATAGCACCCGAGATATCACCAGATATACATTGGATTTTCCCCTGACCCTGGGTGTCCCGCCCCATGAGACTGTGGTTTTGTCGGCCCATGGTGGTCCGAGGTCGTTCCCGCTGCACAGATCCATGCTCCAGCGCCTCCTGCAGACAATGCACTTTGATTTATCGCCCTATCTGTAATAGAACCCGAGATATCACCAGATATATATTGGATTTTTCCCTGACCCTGAAGGTCCGGTCCCATGAGACGGTGGTTTTCTCGGCCCCTGTTGGTCCGAGGTCTTTCACGCTGCACAGATTCATGCGCCATGGCCTCCTGCAGATAATTCACTTTGGTTTATTGCGCTATCTCTAATAGCACCCGAGATATCACCTGATATACATTGGATTTTCCCCTGACCCTGGGTGACCCGCCCCATGAGACTGTGGTTTTCTCGGCACATGGTGGTCCGAGGTCGTTCCCGCTGCACAGATTCATGCTCCAGGGCCTCCTGCTGACAATGCACTTTGATTTATCGCCCTATCTGTAATAGAACCCGAGATATCACCAGATATATGCTGGATTTTTACATGACATTTGGTGACGGATACAGAAAATCTGTAATTTTCTCGGCCCCTGGTGGTCCGAGGTCGTTGCCGCTGCACAGATTCATGCACCAGGTCCTCCCGCAGACAACGCAGTTTGATTTATTGCGCTATCTGTAATAGCACCCGAGATATCACCAGATATATATTGGATTTTTCCCTGGCCCTGAGTGTCCGGCCCCATGAGACGGTGGATTTCTCGGCCCCTGGTGGTCCGATGTCGTTCCTGCTGCACTGATTCATGCGCAAGGGCCTCCTACGGACAATGCACTTTGATTTATTGCGCTATCTCTAATAGCACCCGTGACATCACCAGATATATATTGTATTTTTCACTGACCCTGACAGTCCGGCCCCATGTGACTGTGGTTTTCTCGGCCCCTGGTGGTCCGAGGTCGTTCCCGCTGCACAGATTCATGCGCCAGGGCCTCCTGCAGACAATCCACTTTGATTTATTGCGCTATCTGTAATAGCACCCGAGATATAACCAGATATATATTGGATTTTCCCCTGGCCCTGAGTGTCCGGCCCCATGATACGGTGTTTTTCTCGGCCCCTGGTGGTCCGAGGTCTTTCCCGCTGCACAGATTCATGCGCTATGGCCTCCTGCAGATAATTCACTTTGGTTTATTGCGCTATCTCTAATAGCACCCGAGATATCACCAGATATATAATGGATTTTTCCCTGGCCCTGAGTGTCCGGCCCCATGAGACGGTGGATTTCTCGGCCCCTGGTGGTCCGAGGTCGTTCCCGCTGCACAGATTCATGCGCCAGGGCCTCCTGCAGATAATTCACATAGGTTTATTGCGCTATCTCTAATAGCACCCGAGATATCACCAGATATATGCTGGATTTTTCCCTGACCGTGAGTGTCCGGCCCCATGAGACTGTGGTTTTCTCGGCCCCTGGTGGTCCGAGGTCGTTCCCGCTGCACAGATTCATGCGCCAGGGCCTCCTACAGACAATGCACTTTGATTTATTGCGCTATTTGTAATAGCACCCGAGATATCACCAGATATATATTGGATTTTCCCCTGACCCTGAGTGTCCGGCCCCATGAGACGGTGGTTTTCTCGGCCCCTGGTTGTCCGCGGTCGTTCCCGCTGCACAGATTCATGCGCCAGGGCCTCCTACAGACAATGCACTTTGGTTTATTGCGCTATCTCTAATAGCACCCGAGATATCACCAGATATATATTGGCTTTTCCCCTGACCCTGAGTGTCCGGCCCCATGAGACGGTGGTTTCCTAGGCCCCTGGTGGTCCGAGGTGGTTCCCGCTGGCCAGATTCTTGCGCCAGGGCCTCCTGCAGATAATTCACTTTGATTTATTGCGCTATCTCTAATAGCACCCGAGATATCACCAGATATATATTGGATTTTCCCCTGACCCTGTGTGTCCGGCCCCATGAGACGGTGGTTTTCTCGGCCCCTGGTGGTCCGAGGTCGTTCCCGCTGCACAGATTCATGCGCCAGGGCCACCGACAGACAATGCACATTGATTTATTGCGCTATCTGTAATAGCACCCGAGAACGCACCATATATATGCCGGATTTTTAAATGACTTTGGGTGACGGACACCGAAAATCTGTAATTTCCTCGGCCCCTGGTGGTCCGAGGTCGTTCCCGCTGCACAGATTCCTGCGCCAGGGCCCCCTGCAGATAATTCACTTTGGTTTATTGCGCTATCTCTAATAGCACCCGAGATATCACCAGATATATATTGGATTTTCCCCTGACCCTGAGTGACCGGCCCCATGAGACGGTGGTTTTCTCGGCCCCTGGTGGTCCGAGGTCGTTCCTGCTGCAAGGATGCATGCGCCAGGGCCTCCTGCAGATAATTCACTTTGGTTTATTGCGGTATATCTAATAGCACCCGAGACATCACCAGATATATATTCGATTTTCCCCTGACCCTGAGTGTCCGGCCCCATGAGACTGTGGTTTTCTCGGCCCCTGGTGGTCCGAGGTCGTTCCCGCTGCACAGATTCATGCGCCAGGGCCTCCTACAGACAATGCACTTTGATTTATGGCGCTGTATGTAATAGCACCCGAGATATCACCAGATGTATATTTGATTTTTCCCTGACCCTGAGTGTCCGGCCCCATGAGACGGTGGTTTTCTCGACCCCTGGTGGTCCGAGGTCGTTTCCGCTGCACAGATGCATGCGCCAGGGACTCCTGCAGATAATTCACTTTGATTTATCGCGCTATCTGTAATAGCACCTGAGATATCAACAGATATATATTGAATTTTTCCCTGATCCTGAGTGTCCGGCCCCATGAGACGGTGGTTTTCTCGGCCCCTGGTGGTCCGAGGTCGTTCCCGCTGCACAGATTCATGCGCCAGGGCCTCCTTCAGACAATAGACTTTGATTTATTGCGCTATCTGTAATAGCACTCGGGATATCACCAGATATATATTGGATTTTTCCCTGACCCTGAGTGTCCGCCCCCATGAGACGGTGGTTTTCTCGGCCCCTGGTGGTCCGAGGTCGTTCCCGCTGCACAGATTCATGCGCCAGGGCCTCCTTCAGACAATACACTTTGATTTATTGCGCCATCTGTAATAGTACTCGGGATATCACCAGATATATATTGGATTTTTCCCTGACCCTGAGTGTCCGGCCCCATGAGACGGTGGTTGTCTCGGCCCCTGGTGGTCCGAGGTCGTTCCCGCTGCACAGATTCATGCGCCAGGGCCTCCTGCAGATAATTCACTTTGGTTTATTGCGCTATCTCTAATAGCACCCGAGATATCACCAGATATATGCTGGATTTTTCCCTGACCGTGAGTGTCCGGCCCCATGAGACTGTGGTTTTCTCGGCCCCTGGTGGTCCGAGGTCGTTCCCGCTGCACAGATTCATGCGCCAGGGCCTCCTACAGACAATGCACTTTGATTTATTGCGCTATTTGTAATAGCACCCGAGATATCACCAGATATATATTGGATTTTCCCCTGACCCTGAGTGTCCGGCCCCATGAGACGGTGGTTTTCTCGGCCCCTGGTTGTCCGCGGTCGTTCCCGCTGCACAGATTCATGCGCCAGGGCCTCCTACAGACAATGCACTTTGATTTATCGCGCTATCTGTAATAGCACCCGAGATATCACCAGATATATATTTGATTTTTCCCTGACACTGAGTGTCCGGCCCCATGAGGCGGTGGTTTTCTCGGCCCCTGGTTGGCCGAGGTCGTTCCCGCTGCACGCATTCATGCGCCAGGGCTTCCTGCAGACAATCCACTTTGATTTATCGCGCTATCTGTAATAGAACCCGAGATATCGCCAGATATATATTGCATTTTTACATGACATTGGGTGACGGGTACTGGAAATCTGTAATTTTCTCGGGCCCTGGTGGTCCGATGTCGCTCCTGCTGCACAGATTCATGCTCAAGGGCCTCCTACGGACAATGCACTTTGATTTATTGCGCTATCTCTAATAGCACCCGAGATATCACAAGATATATATTGGATTTTTCTCTGACCCTGAGTGTCCGGCCCCATGAGACGGTGGTTTTCTCGGCCCCTGGTGGTCCGAGGTCGTTCCCGCTGCCCAGATTCATGCGCCAGGGCCCCCTGCAGATAATTCACTTTGGTTTATTGCGCTATCTCTAATAGCACCCGAGATATCACCAAATATATATTGGATTTTCCCCTGACCCTGAGTGTCCGGCCCCATGAGACGGTGTTTTTCTCGGCCCCTGGTGGTCCGAGGTTGTTCCCGCTGACCAGATTCATGCGCCAGGGCCTCCTACAGACAATGCACCCTGATTTATCGCGCTATCTCTAATAGCACCCGAGATATCACCAGATATATTTTGGATTTTCCCCTGACCCTGAGTGCCCGGAGCCATGAGACGGTGGTTTTCTCGGCCCCTGGTGGTCCGAGGTCGATCCCGCTGCCCAGATTCATGCGCCAGGGCCCCCTGCAGACAATGCGCTTTGATTTATTGCGCTATCTCTAATAGCACCCGAGATATCACCAGATAAAAATAGGATTTTTCTCTGTCCCTGAGTGTCCGGCCCCATGAGACGGTGGTTTTCTCGGCCCCTGGTGGTCCGAGGTCGTTGCCGCTGCACAGATTCCGGCGCCAGGGCCCCCTGCAGATAATTCACTTTGGTTTATTGCGCTATCTGCAATAGCACCCGAGATACCACCAGATATATATTGGATTTTTCCCTGACCCTGAGTGTAAGGCCCCATGAGACGGTGGTTTTCTCGGCCCCTGGTGGTCCGAGGTCGTTCCCGCTGCACGCATTCATGCGCCAGGGCTTCCTGCAGACAATGCACTTTGATTTATCGCGCTATCTCTAATAGCACCCGAGATATCATCAGGTACATCCTGGATTTTTACATGACTTTGGGTGTCCGGCTCCATGTGTCGGTGGTTTTCTCGGCCCCTGGTGGTTCGAGGTCGTTGCCGCTGCACAGATTCATGCGCCAGGGCCTCCTGCAGATAATTCACTTTGGTTTATTGCGCTATCTCTAATAGCATCCGAGATATCGCCAGATATACATTGGATTTTCCCCTGACCCTGAGTGTCCGGCCCCATGAGACTGTTGTTTTCTCGGCCCCTGGTTGTCCGAGGTCGTTCCCGCCGCACAGATTCATGCGCCAGGGACTCCTACAGACAATGCACTTTGATTTATTGCGCTATCTGTAATAGCAACCGAGATATCACCAGATATACATTGGATTTTCCCCTGACCCTGAGTGTCCCGCCCCATGAGACTGTGGTTTTCTCGGCCCATGATGGTCCGAGGTCGTTCCCGCTGCACAGATTCATGCTCCAGGGCCTCCTGCAGACAATGCACTTTGATTTATCGCCCTATCTGTAATAGAACCCGAGATATCACCAGATATATGCTGGATTTTTACATGACATTGGGTGACGGATACCGAAAATCTTTAATTTTCTCGGCCCCTGGTGGTCCGAGGACGTTACCGCTGCACAGATTCATGCGCCAGGTCCTCCCGCAGACAATGCAGTTTGATTTATTGCGCTATCTGTAATAGCACCCGAGATATCACCAGATATATATTGGATTTTTCCCTGGCCCTGAGTGTCCGGCCCCATGAGACGATGGTTTTCTCGGCTCCTGGTGGACCGTGGTCGTTCCCGCTGCACAGATTCATGCGCCAGGGCCTCCTGCAGATAATTCACTTTGATATATTGCTCTATCTGTAATGCCACCCGAGATATCACCAGATATATATTGGATTTTCCCCTGACCCTGAGTGTCCCGCCCCATGAGACTGTGGTTTTCTCGGCCCATGGTGGTCCGAGGTCGTTCCCGCTGCACAGATTCATGCGCCAGGGCCTCCTACAGACATTGCACTTTAATTTATTGCGCTATTTGTAATAGCACCAGAGATATCACCAGACATATATTGGATTTTTCCCTGACACTGAGTGTCCGGCCCCGTGAGATGATGGTTTTCTCGGCCCCTGGTGGTCCGAGGTCGTTCCCGCTGCACAGATCCATGCGCCAGGGCCTCCTACAGACAATGCACTTTGATTTATTGCTCTATCTGTAATAGCACCCGACATATGACCAGATATATATTGGATTTTACCCTGACCCTGAGTGTTCGGCCCCATGAGACGGTGGTTTTCTCGGTCCCTGGTGGTCGGAGGTCGTTCCCGCTGCACAGATTCATGCGCCAGGGCCTCCAGCAGATAATTCACTTTGGTTTATTGCGCTATCTCTAATAGCACCCGAGATATCACCAGATATATATTGGATTCTTCCCTGACCCTGAGTGTCCGGCCCCATGAGACGGTGGTTTTCTCGGCCCCTGGTGGTCCGAGGTCTTTCCCGCTGCACAGATTCATGCGCCATGGCCTCCTGCAGATAATTCACTTTGGTTTATTGCGCTATCTCTAATAGCACCCGAGATATCACCAGATATATATTGGATTTTCCCCTGACCCTGAGTGTCCCGCCCCATGAGACTGTGGTTTTCTCGGCACATGGTGGTCCGAGGTCGTTCCCGCTGCACAGATTCATGCTCCAGGGCCTCCTGCTGACAATGCACTTTGATTTATCGCCCTATCTGTAATATAACCCGAGATATCACCAGATATATGCTGGATTTTTACATGACATTGGGTGACGGATACAGAAAATCTGTAATTTTCTCGGCCCCTGGTGGTCCGACGTCGTTGCCGCTGCACAGATTCATGCGCCAGGTCCTCCCGCAGACAATGCAGTTTGATTTATTGCGCTATCTGTAATAGCACCCGAGATATCACCAGATATATATTGGATTTTTCCCTGGCCCTGAGTGTCCGGCTCCATGAGACGGTGGATTTCTCGGCCCCTGGTGGTCCGAGGTCGTTCCCGCTGCACAGATTCATGCGCCAGGGCCTCCTGCAGATAATTCACATTGGTTTATTGCGCTATCTCTAATAGCACCCGAGATATCACCAGATATACATTGGATTTTCCCCTGACCCTGGGTGTCCCGCCCCATGAGACTGTGGTTTTGTCGGCCCATGGTGGTCCGAGGTCGTTCCCGCTGCACAGATCCATGCTCCAGCGCCTCCTGCAGACAATGCACTTTGATTTATCGCCCTATCTGTAATAGAACCCGAGATATCACCAGATATATATTGGATTTTTCCCTGACCCTGAAGGTCCGGTCCCATGAGACGGTGGTTTTCTCGGCCCCTGTTGGTCCGAGGTCTTTCACGCTGCACAGATTCATGCGCCATGGCCTCCTGCAGATAATTCACTTTGGTTTATTGCGCTATCTCTAATAGCACCCGAGATATCACCTGATATACATTGGATTTTCCCCTGACCCTGGGTGACCCGCCCCATGAGACTGTGGTTTTCTCGGCACATGGTGGTCCGAGGTCGTTCCCGCTGCACAGATTCATGCTCCAGGGCCTCCTGCTGACAATGCACTTTGATTTATCGCCCTATCTGTAATAGAACCCGAGATATCACCAGATATATGCTGGATTTTTACATGACATTTGGTGACGGATACAGAAAATCTGTAATTTTCTCGGCCCCTGGTGGTCCGAGGTCGTTGCCGCTGCACAGATTCATGCGCCAGGTCCTCCCGCAGACAACGCAGTTTGATTTATTGCGCTATCTGTAATAGCACCCGAGATATCACCAGATATATATTGGATTTTTCCCTGGCCCTGAGTGTCCGGCCCCATGAGACGGTGGATTTCTTGGCCCCTGGTGGTCCGAGGTCGTTCCCGCTGCACAGATTCATGCGCCAGGGCCTCCTGCAGATAATTCACATTGATTTATTGCGCCATCTGTAATAGCACCCGAGATATCACCAGATATATATTGGATTTTTCCCTGGCCCTGAGTGTCCGGCCCCATGAGACGGTGGATTTCTCGGCCCCTGGTGGTCCGATGTCGTTCCTGCTGCACTGATTCATGCGCAAGGGCCTCCTACGGACAATGCACTTTGATTTATTGCGCTATCTCTAATAGCACCCGTGACATCACCAGATATATATTGTATTTTTCACTGACCCTGACAGTCCGGCCCCATGTGACTGTGGTTTTCTCGGCCCCTGGTGGTCCGAGGTCGTTCCCGCTGCACAGATTCATGCGCCAGGGCCTCCTGCAGACAATCCACTTTGATTTATTGCGCTATCTGTAATAGCACCCGAGATATAACCAGATATATATTGGATTTTCCCCTGGCCCTGAGTGTCCGGCCCCATGATACGGTGTTTTTCTCGGCCCCTGGTGGTCCGAGGTCTTTCCCGCTGCACAGATTCATGCGCTATGGCCTCCTGCAGATAATTCACTTTGGTTTATTGCGCTATCTCTAATAGCACCCGAGATATCACCAGATATATAATGGATTTTTCCCTGGCCCTGAGTGTCCGGCCCCATGAGACGGTGGATTTCTCGGCCCCTGGTGGTCCGAGGTCGTTCCCGCTGCACAGATTCATGCGCCAGGGCCTCCTGCAGATAATTCACATAGGTTTATTGCGCTATCTCTAATAGCACCCGAGATATCACCAGATATATGCTGGATTTTTCCCTGACCGTGAGTGTCCGGCCCCATGAGACTGTGGTTTTCTCGGCCCCTGGTGGTCCGAGGTCGTTCCCGCTGCACAGATTCATGCGCCAGGGCCTCCTATAGACAATGCACTTTGATTTATTGCGCTATTTGTAATAGCACCCGAGATATCACCAGATATATATTGGATTTTCCCCTGACCCTGAGTGTCCGGCCCCATGAGACGGTGGTTTTCTCGGCCCCTGGTTGTCCGCGGTCGTTCCCGCTGCACAGATTCATGCGCCAGGGCCTCCTACAGACAATGCACTTTGGTTTATTGCGCTATCTCTAATAGCACCCGAGATATCACCAGATATATATTGGCTTTTCCCCTGACCCTGAGTGTCCGGCCCCATGAGACGGTGGTTTCCTAGGCCCCTGGTGGTCCGAGGTGGTTCCCGCTGGCCAGATTCTTGCGCCAGGGCCTCCTGCAGATAATTCACTTTGATTTATTGCGCTATCTCTAATAGCACCCGAGATATCACCAGATATATATTGGATTTTCCCCTGACCCTGTGTGTCCGGCCCCATGAGACGGTGGTTTTCTCGGCCCCTGGTGGTCCGAGGTCGTTCCCGCTGCACAGATTCATGCGCCAGGGCCACCGACAGACAATGCACATTGATTTATTGCGCTATCTGTAATAGCACCCGAGAACGCACCATATATATGCCGGATTTTTAAATGACTTTGGGTGACGGACACCGAAAATCTGTAATTTCCTCGGCCCCTGGTGGTCCGAGGTCGTTCCCGCTGCACAGATTCCTGCGCCAGGGCCCCCTGCAGATAATTCACTTTGGTTTATTGCGCTATCTCTAATAGCACCCGAGATATCACCAGATATATATTGGATTTTCCCCTGACCCTGAGTGACCGGCCCCATGAGACGGTGGTTTTCTCGGCCCCTGGTGGTCCGAGGTCGTTCCTGCTGCAAGGATGCATGCGCCAGGGCCTCCTGCAGATAATTCACTTTGGTTTATTGCGGTATATCTAATAGCACCCGAGACATCACCAGATATATATTCGATTTTCCCCTGACCCTGAGTGTCCGGCCCCATGAGACTGTGGTTTTCTCGGCCCCTGGTGGTCCGAGGTCGTTCCCGCTGCACAGATTCATGCGCCAGGGCCTCCTACAGACAATGCACTTTGATTTATGGCGCTGTATGTAATAGCACCCGAGATATCACCAGATGTATATTTGATTTTTCCCTGACCCTGAGTGTCCGGCCCCATGAGACGGTGGTTTTCTCGACCCCTGGTGGTCCGAGGTCGTTTCCGCTGCACAGATGCATGCGCCAGGGACTCCTGCAGATAATTCACTTTGATTTATCGCGCTATCTGTAATAGCACCTGAGATATCAACAGATATATATTGAATTTTTCCCTGATCCTGAGTGTCCGGCCCCATGAGACGGTGGTTTTCTCGGCCCCTGGTGGTCCGAGGTCGTTCCCGCTGCACAGATTCATGCTCCAGGGCCTCCTGCTGACAATGCACTTTGATTTATCGCCCTATCTGTAATATAACCCGAGATATCACCAGATATATGCTGGATTTTTACATGACATTGGGTGACGGATACAGAAAATCTGTAATTTTCTCGGCCCCTGGTGGTCCGACGTCGTTGCCGCTGCACAGATTCATGCGCCAGGTCCTCCCGCAGACAATGCAGTTTGATTTATTGCGCTATCTGTAATAGCACCCGAGATATCACCAGATATATATTGGATTTTTCCCTGGCCCTGAGTGTCCGGCTCCATGAGACGGTGGATTTCTCGGCCCCTGGTGGTCCGAGGTCGTTCCCGCTGCACAGATTCATGCGCCAGGGCCTCCTGCAGATAATTCACATTGGTTTATTGCGCTATCTCTAATAGCACCCGAGATATCACCAGATATACATTGGATTTTCCCCTGACCCTGGGTGTCCCGCCCCATGAGACTGTGGTTTTGTCGGCCCATGGTGGTCCGAGGTCGTTCCCGCTGCACAGATCCATGCTCCAGCGCCTCCTGCAGACAATGCACTTTGATTTATCGCCCTATCTGTAATAGAACCCGAGATATCACCAGATATATATTGGATTTTTCCCTGACCCTGAAGGTCCGGTCCCATGAGACGGTGGTTTTCTCGGCCCCTGTTGGTCCGAGGTCTTTCACGCTGCACAGATTCATGCGCCATGGCCTCCTGCAGATAATTCACTTTGGTTTATTGCGCTATCTCTAATAGCACCCGAGATATCACCTGATATACATTGGATTTTCCCCTGACCCTGGGTGACCCGCCCCATGAGACTGTGGTTTTCTCGGCACATGGTGGTCCGAGGTCGTTCCCGCTGCACAGATTCATGCTCCAGGGCCTCCTGCTGACAATGCACTTTGATTTATCGCCCTATCTGTAATAGAACCCGAGATATCACCAGATATATGCTGGATTTTTACATGACATTTGGTGACGGATACAGAAAATCTGTAATTTTCTCGGCCCCTGGTGGTCCGAGGTCGTTGCCGCTGCACAGATTCATGCGCCAGGTCCTCCCGCAGACAACGCAGTTTGATTTATTGCGCTATCTGTAATAGCACCCGAGATATCACCAGATATATATTGGATTTTTCCCTGGCCCTGAGTGTCCGGCCCCATGAGACGGTGGATTTCTCGGCCCCTGGTGGTCCGAGGTCGTTCCCGCTGCACAGATTCATGCGCCAGGGCCTCCTGCAGATAATTCACATTGATTTATTGCGCCATCTGTAATAGCACCCGAGATATCACCAGATATATATTGGATTTTTCCCTGGCCCTGAGTGTCCGGCCCCATGAGACGGTGGATTTCTCGGCCCCTGGTGGTCCGAAGTCGTTCCTGCTGCACTGATTCATGCGCAAGGGCCTCCTACGGACAATGCACTTTGATTTATTGCGCTATCTCTAATAGCACCCGTGACATCACCAGATATATATTGTATTTTTCACTGACCCTGACAGTCCGGCCCCATGTGACTGTGGTTTTCTCGGCCCCTGGTGGTCCGAGGTCGTTCCCGCTGCACAGATTCATGCGCCAGGGCCTCCTGCAGACAATCCACTTTGATTTATTGCGCTATCTGTAATAGCACCCGAGATATAACCAGATATATATTGGATTTTCCCCTGGCCCTGAGTGTCCGGCCCCATGATACGGTGTTTTTCTCGGCCCCTGGTGGTCCGAGGTCTTTCCCGCTGCACAGATTCATGCGCTATGGCCTCCTGCAGATAATTCACTTTGGTTTATTGCGCTATCTCTAATAGCACCCGAGATATCACCAGATATATAATGGATTTTTCCCTGGCCCTGAGTGTCCGGCCCCATGAGACGGTGGATTTCTCGGCCCCTGGTGGTCCGAGGTCGTTCCCGCTGCACAGATTCATGCGCCAGGGCCTCCTGCAGATAATTCACATAGGTTTATTGCGCTATCTCTAATAGCACCCGAGATATCACCAGATATATGCTGGATTTTTCCCTGACCGTGAGTGTCCGGCCCCATGAGACTGTGGTTTTCTCGGCCCCTGGTGGTCCGAGGTCGTTCCCGCTGCACAGATTCATGCGCCAGGGCCTCCTACAGACAATGCACTTTGATTTATTGCGCTATTTGTAATAGCACCCGAGATATCACCAGATATATATTGGATTTTCCCCTGACCCTGAGTGTCCGGCCCCATGAGACGGTGGTTTTCTCGGCCCCTGGTTGTCCGCGGTCGTTCCCGCTGCACAGATTCATGCGCCAGGGCCTCCTACAGACAATGCACTTTGGTTTATTGCGCTATCTCTAATAGCACCCGAGATATCACCAGATATATATTGGCTTTTCCCCTGACCCTGAGTGTCCGGCCCCATGAGACGGTGGTTTCCTAGGCCCCTGGTGGTCCGAGGTGGTTCCCGCTGGCCAGATTCTTGCGCCAGGGCCTCCTGCAGATAATTCACTTTGATTTATTGCGCTATCTCTAATAGCACCCGAGATATCACCAGATATATATTGGATTTTCCCCTGACCCTGTGTGTCCGGCCCCATGAGACGGTGGTTTTCTCGGCCCCTGGTGGTCCGAGGTCGTTCCCGCTGCACAGATTCATGCGCCAGGGCCACCGACAGACAATGCACATTGATTTATTGCGCTATCTGTAATAGCACCCGAGAACGCACCATATATATGCCGGATTTTTAAATGACTTTGGGTGACGGACACCGAAAATCTGTAATTTCCTCGGCCCCTGGTGGTCCGAGGTCGTTCCCGCTGCACAGATTCCTGCGCCAGGGCCCCCTGCAGATAATTCACTTTGGTTTATTGCGCTATCTCTAATAGCACCCGAGATATCACCAGATATATATTGGATTTTCCCCTGACCCTGAGTGACCGGCCCCATGAGACGGTGGTTTTCTCGGCCCCTGGTGGTCCGAGGTCGTTCCTGCTGCAAGGATGCATGCGCCAGGGCCTCCTGCAGATAATTCACTTTGGTTTATTGCGGTATATCTAATAGCACCCGAGAAATCACCAGATATATATTCGATTTTCCCCTGACCCTGAGTGTCCGGCCCCATGAGACTGTGGTTTTCTCGGCCCCTGGTGGTCCGAGGTCGTTCCCGCTGCACAGATTCATGCGCCAGGGCCTCCTACAGACAATGCACTTTGATTTATGGCGCTGTATGTAATAGCACCCGAGATATCACCAGATGTATATTTGATTTTTCCCTGACCCTGAGTGTCCGGCCCCATGAGACGGTGGTTTTCTCGACCCCTGGTGGTCCGAGGTCGTTTCCGCTGCACAGATGCATGCGCCAGGGACTCCTGCAGATAATTCACTTTGATTTATCGCGCTATCTGTAATAGCACCTGAGATATCAACAGATATATATTGAATTTTTCCCTGATCCTGAGTGTCCGGCCCCATGAGACGGTGGTTTTCTCGGCCCCTGGTGGTCCGAGGTCGTTCCCGCTGCACAGATTCATGCGCCAGGGCCTCCTTCAGACAATAGACTTTGATTTATTGCGCTATCTGTAATAGCACTCGGGATATCACCAGATATATATTGGATTTTTCCCTGACCCTGAGTGTCCGCCCCCATGAGACGGTGGTTTTCTCGGCCCCTGGTGGTCCGAGGTCGTTCCCGCTGCACAGATTCATGCGCCAGGGCCTCCTTCAGACAATACACTTTGATTTATTGCGCCATCTGTAATAGTACTCGGGATATCACCAGATATATATTGGATTTTTCCCTGACCCTGAGTGTCCGGCCCCATGAGACGGTGGTTGTCTCGGCCCCTGGTGGTCCGAGGTCGTTCCCGCTGCACAGATTCATGCGCCAGGGCCTCCTGCAGATAATTCACTTTGGTTTATTGCGCTATCTCTAATAGCACCCGAGATATCACCAGATATATGCTGGATTTTTCCCTGACCGTGAGTGTCCGGCCCCATGAGACTGTGGTTTTCTCGGCCCCTGGTGGTCCGAGGTCGTTCCCGCTGCACAGATTCATGCGCCAGGGCCTCCTACAGACAATGCACTTTGATTTATTGCGCTATTTGTAATAGCACCCGAGATATCACCAGATATATATTGGATTTTCCCCTGACCCTGAGTGTCCGGCCCCATGAGACGGTGGTTTTCTCGGCCCCTGGTTGTCCGCGGTCGTTCCCGCTGCACAGATTCATGCGCCAGGGCCTCCTACAGACAATGCACTTTGATTTATCGCGCTATCTGTAATAGCACCCGAGATATCACCAGATATATATTTGATTTTTCCCTGACACTGAGTGTCCGGCCCCATGAGGCGGTGGTTTTCTCGGCCCCTGGTTGGCCGAGGTCGTTCCCGCTGCACGCATTCATGCGCCAGGGCTTCCTGCAGACAATCCACTTTGATTTATCGCGCTATCTGTAATAGAACCCGAGATATCGCCAGATATATATTGCATTTTTACATGACATTGGGTGACGGGTACTGGAAATCTGTAATTTTCTCGGGCCCTGGTGGTCCGATGTCGCTCCTGCTGCACAGATTCATGCTCAAGGGCCTCCTACGGACAATGCACTTTGATTTATTGCGCTATCTCTAATAGCACCCGAGATATCACAAGATATATATTGGATTTTTCTCTGACCCTGAGTGTCCGGCCCCATGAGACGGTGGTTTTCTCGGCCCCTGGTGGTCCGAGGTCGTTCCCGCTGCCCAGATTCATGCGCCAGGGCCCCCTGCAGATAATTCACTTTGGTTTATTGCGCTATCTCTAATAGCACCCGAGATATCACCAAATATATATTGGATTTTCCCCTGACCCTGAGTGTCCGGCCCCATGAGACGGTGTTTTTCTCGGCCCCTGGTGGTCCGAGGTTGTTCCCGCTGACCAGATTCATGCGCCAGGGCCTCCTACAGACAATGCACCCTGATTTATCGCGCTATCTCTAATAGCACCCGAGATATCACCAGATATATTTTGGATTTTCCCCTGACCCTGAGTGCCCGGAGCCATGAGACGGTGGTTTTCTCGGCCCCTGGTGGTCCGAGGTCGATCCCGCTGCCCAGATTCATGCGCCAGGGCCCCCTGCAGATAATTCACTTTGGTTTATTGCGCTATCTCTAGTAGCACCCGAGATATCACCAGATATATATTGGATTTTTCTCTGACCCTGAGTGTCCTGCCCCATGAGACGGTGGTTTTCTCGGCTCCTGGTGGTCCGAGGTCGTTCCCGCTGGCCAGATTCATGCGCCAGGGCCTCCTACAGACAATGCACTTTGATTTGTTGCGCTATCTCTAATAGCACCCGAGATATCACCAGACATATATAGGATTTTCCCATGACCCTGAGTGTCCGGCCCCATGAGACGGTGGTTTTCTCGGCCCCTGGTGGTCCGAGGTCGTTCCCGCTGCACAGATTCCTGCGCCAGGGCCCCCTGCAGATAATTCACTTTGGTTTATTGCGCTATCTCTAATAGCACCCGAGATATCACCAGATATATATTGGATTTTCCCCTGACCCTGAGTGACCGGCCCCATGAGACGGTGGTTTTCTCGGCCCCTGGTGGTCCGAGGTCGTTCCTGCTGCACAGATGCATGCGCCAGGGCCTCCTGCAGATAATTCACTTTGGTTTATTGCGGTATATCTAATAGCACCCGAGACATCACCAGATATATATTCGATTTTCCCCTGACCCTGAGTGTCCGGCCCCATGAGACGGCGGTTTTCTCGGCCCCTGGTGGTCCGTGGTCGTTCCCGCTGCCCAGATTCATGCGCCAGGGCCCCCTGCAGATAATTCACTTTGGTTTATTGCGCTATCTCTAATAGCACCCGATATATCACCAGATATATATTGGATTTTTCTCTGACCCTGAGTGTCCGGACCCATGAGACGGTGGTTTTCTCGGCCCCTGGTGGTCCGAGGTGGTTCCCGCTGGCCAGATTCATGCGCCAGGGCCTCCTGCAGATAATTCACTTTGATTTATTGCGCTATCTCTAATAGCACCCGAGATATCACCAGATATATATTGGATTTTCCCCTGACCCTGTGTGTCCGGCCCCATGAGACGGTGGTTTTCTCGGCCCCTGGTGGTCCGAGGTCGTTCCCGCTGCCCTGATTCATGCGCCAGGGCCACCGACAGACAATGCACTTTGATTTATTGCGCTATCTGTAATAGCACCCGAGAACGCACCATATATATGCCGGATTTTTAAATGACTTTGGGTGACGGACACCGAAAATCTGTAATTTCCTCGGCCCCTGGTGGTCCGATGTCGTTCCTGCTGCACTGATTCATGCGCAAGGGCCTCCTACGGACAATGCACTTTGATTTACTGCGCTATCTCTAATAGCACCCGAGATATCACTAAATGTATATTGGATTTTCCCCTGACCCTGTGTGTCCGGCCCCATGAGACGGTGGTTTTCTCGGCCCCTGGTGGTCCGAGGTCGTTCCTGCTGCCCTGATTCATGCGCCAGGGCCCCCTGCAGATAATTCACTTTGGTTTATTGCGCTATCTCTAATAGCACCCGAGATATCACCAGATATATATTGGATTTTCCCCTGACCCTGAGTGACCGGCCCCATGAGACGGTGGTTTTCTCGGCCCCTGGTGGTCCGAGGTCGTTCCTGCTGCACAGATGCATGCGCCAGGGCCTCCTGCAGATAATTCACTTTGGTTTATTGCGGTATATCTAATAGCACCCGAGACATCACCAGATATATATTCGATTTACCCTGACCCTGAGTGTCCGGCCCCATGAGACTGTGGTTTTCTCGGCCCCTGGTGGTCCGAGGTCGTTCCCGCTGCCCAGATTCATGCGCCAGGGCCCCCTGCAGATAATTCACTTTGGTTTATTGCGCTATCTCTAATAGCACCCGAGACATCACCAGATATATATTCGATTTTCCCCTGACCCTGAGTGTCCGGCCCCATGAGACTGTGGTTTTCTCGGCCCCTGGTGGTCCGAGGTCGTTCCCGCTGCACAGATTCATGCGCCAGGGCCTCCTACAGACAATGCACTTTGATTTATGGCGCTGTATGTAATAGCACCCGAGATATCACCAGATGTATATTTGATTTTTCCCTGACCCTGAGTGTCCGGCCCCATGAGACGGTGGTTTTCTCGACCCCTGGTGGTCCGAGGTCGTTTCCGCTGCACAGATGCATGCGCCAGGGACTCCTGCAGATAATTCACTTTGATTTATCGCGCTATCTGTAATAGCACCTGAGATATCAACAGATATATATTGAATTTTTCCCTGATCCTGAGTGTCCGGCCCCATGAGACGGTGGTTTTCTCGGCCCCTGGTGGTCCGAGGTCGTTCCCGCTGCACAGATTCATGCGCCAGGGCCTCCTTCAGACAATACACTTTGATTTATTGCGCTATCTGTAATAGCACTCGGGATATCACCAGATATATATTGGATTTTTCCCTGACCCTGAGTGTCCGGCCCCATGAGACTGTGGTTTTCTCGGCCCCTGGTGGTCCGAGGTCGTTCCCGCTGCACAGATTCATGCGCCAGGGCCTCCTACAGACAATGCACTTTGATTTATTGCGCTATTTGTAATAGCACCCGAGATATCACCAGATATATATTGGATTTTCCCCTGACCCTGAGTGTCCGGCCCCATGAGACGGTGGTTTTCTCGGCCCCTGGTTGTCCGCGGTCGTTCCCGCTGCACAGATTCATGCGCCAGGGCCTCCTACAGACAATGCACTTTGATTTATCGCGCTATCTGTAATAGCACCCGAGATATCACCAGATATATATTTGATTTTTCCCTGACACTGAGTGTCCGGCCCCATGAGGCGGTGGTTTTCTCGGCCCCTGGTGGTCCGAGGTCGTTCCCGCTGCACGCATTCATGCGCCAGGGCTTCCTGCAGACAATCCACTTTGATTTATCGCGCTATCTGTAATAGAACCCGAGATATCGCCAGATATATATTGCATTTTTACATGACATTGGGTGACGGGTACTGGAAATCTGTAATTTTCTCGGGCCCTGGTGGTCCGATGTCGCTCCTGCTGCACAGATTCATGCTCAAGGGCCTCCTACGGACAATGCACTTTGATTTATTGCGTTATCTCTAATAGCACCCGAGATATCACAAGATATATATTGGATTTTTCTCTGACCCTGAGTGTCCGGCCCCATGAGACGGTGGTTTTCTCGGCCCCTGGTGGTCCGAGGTCGTTCCCGCTGCCCAGATTCATGCGCCAGGGCCCCATGCAGATAATTCACTTTGGTTTATTGCGCTATCTCTAATAGCACCCGAGATATCACCAAATATATATTGGATTTTCCCCTGACCCTGAGTGTCCGGCCCCATGAGACGGTGTTTTTCTCGGCCCCTGGTGGTCCGAGGTTGTTCCCGCTGACCAGATTCATGCGCCAGGGCCTCCTACAGACAATGCACCCTGATTTATCGCGCTATCTCTAATAGCACCCGAGATATCACCAGATATATTTTGGATTTTCCCCTGACCCTGAGTGCCCGGAGCCATGAGACGGTGGTTTTCTCGGCCCCTGGTGGTCCGAGGTCGTTCCCGCTGCCCAGATTCATGCGCCAGGGCCCCCTGCAGATAATTCACTTTGGTTTATTGCGCTATCTCTAGTAGCACCCGAGATATCACCAGATATATATTGGATTTTTCTCTGACCCTGAGTGTCCGGCCCCATGAGACGGTGGTTTTCTCGGCTCCTGGTTTTCCGAGGTCGTTCCCGCTGCACAGATTCCTGCGCCAGGGCCCGCTGCAGATAATTCACTTTGGTTTATTGCGCTATCTCTAATAGCACCCGGGATATCACCAGATATATATTGGATTTTCCCCTGACCCTGACAGTCCTGCCCCATGAGACGGTGGTTTTCTCGGCTCCTGGTGGTCCGAGGTCGTTCCCGCTGCACAGATTCCTGCGCCAGGGCCCGCTGCAGATAATTCACTTTGGTTTATTGCGCTATCTCTAATAGCACCCGGGATATCACCAGACATATATAGGATTTTCCCATGACCCTGAGTGTCCGGCCCCATGAGACGGTGGTTTTCTCGGCCCCTGGTGGTCCGAGGTCGTTCCCGCTGCACAGATTCCTGCGCCAGGGCCCCCTGCAGATAATTCACTTTGGTTTATTGCGCTATCTCTAATAGCACCCGAGATATCACCAGATATATATTGGATTTTCCCCTGACCCTGCGTGACCGGCCCCATGAGACGGTGGTTTTCTCGGCCCCTGGTGGTCCGAGGTCGTTCCTGCTGCACAGATGCATGCGCCAGGGCCTCCTGCAGATAATTCACTTTGGTTTATTGCGGTATATCTAATAGCACCCGAGACATCACCAGATATATATTCGATTTTCCCCTGACCCTGAGTGTCCGGCCCCATGAGACGGTGGTTTTCTCGGCCCCTGGTGGTCCGTGGTCGTTCCCGCTGCCCAGATTCATGCGCCAGGGCCCCCTGCAGATAATTCACTTTGGTTTATTGCGCTATCTCTAATAGCACCCGATATATCACCAGATATATATTGGATTTTTCTCTGACCCTGAGTGTCCGGCCCCATGAGACGGTGGTTTTCTCGGCCCCTGGTGGTCCGAGGTGGTTCCCGCTGGCCAGATTCATGCGCCAGAGCCTCCTGCAGACAATGCACTTTGGTTTATTGCGCTATCTCTAATAGCAGCCGAGATATCACCAGATACATATTGGATTTTCCCCTGACCCTGAGTGTCCGGCCCCATGTGTCGGTGGTTTTCTCGGCCCCAGGTGGTCCGAGGTCGTTCCCGCTGCACAGATTCATGCGCCAGGGCCTCGTGCAGTCAAGGCACCTTGGTTTATTATGCTATCTCTAATAGCACCCGAGATATCACCATATATACATATTGGATTTTTCCCTGACCCTGTGTGTCTGGCCCCATCAGACGGTGGTTTTCTCGGCCGCTAGTGGTCCGAGGTCGTCCCCGCTGCACACATGCATGCGCCAGGGCCTCCTGCAGATAATTCACGTTGGATTATTGCGCTATCTCTAATAGCAGCCGAGATATCACCAGATATATATTGGATTTTCCCCTGACCCTGCGTGTCAGGCCCCATGAGACGGTGGTTTCCTCGGCCCCTGGTGGTCCGAGGTCGTTCCCGCTGCACAGATTCATGCGCCAGGGCCTCCTGCAGATAATTCTCTTTGATTTATTGCGCTATCTGTAATAGCACCCGAGATATCACCACATATATATTGGATTTTCTCCCGACCCTGAGTGTCCGGCCCCATGAGACGGTGGTTTTCTCGGCCCCTGGTGGTCCGTGGTCGTTCCCGCTGCCCAGATTCATGCGCCTGGGCCTCCTACAGACAATGTACTTTGACTTATTGCGCTATCTCTAATAGCAGCCGAGATATCACCAGATATATATTGGATTTTCCCCTGACCCTGAGTGTCCGGCCCCATGAGACTGTGGTTTTCTCGGCCCCTGGTGGTCCGAGGTCGTTCCCGCTGAACAGATTCATGCGCCAGGGCCTCCTACAGACAATGCACTTTGATTTATTGCGCTATCTGTAATAGCACCCGAGAAAGCACCATATATATACTGGATTTTTACATGACTTTGGGTGACGGACACCGAAAATCTGTAAGTTTCTCGGCCCCTGGAGGGCTGAGGACGTTCCTGCTTCACAGATTCATGCGCCAGGGCCTCCTGCAGACAATGCACCTTGATTTATCGCGCTATCTCTAATAGCACCCGAGATATCACCAGATATATATTGGATTTTTCCCTGACCCTGAGTGTCCGGCCCCATGAGACGGTGGTTTTCTCGGCCCCGTGGTGGTCCGAGGTCGTTCCCGCTGCACAGATGCATGCGCCAAGGCCTCCTGCAGATAATTCACTTTGGTTTATTGCGCCATCTCTAATAGCACCCGTGATATCACCAGATATATATTGGATTTTCCCCTGACCCTGAGTGTCCGGCCCCATGAGACGGTGGTTTTCTCGGCCCCTGGTGCTCCGAGGTCGTTCTTGCTGCACAAATTCATGCGCCAGGGCCCACTACAGACAATGCACTTTGGTTTATTGCGCTATCTGTAATAGCAGCCGAGATATCACCAGATACATATTGGATTTTCCCCTGACCCTGAGTGTCCGGCCCCATGTGTCGGTGGTTTTCTCGGCCCCTGGTGGTCCGAGGTCGTTCCCGCTGCACAGATTCATGCGCCAGGGCCTCGTGCAGTCAAGGCACCTTGGTTTATTATGCTATCTCTAATAGCACCCGAGATATCACCATATATACATATTGGATTTTTCCCTGACCCTGAGTGTCCGGCCCCAGCAGACGGTGGTTTTCTCGGCCGCTAGTGGTCCGAGGTCGTCCCCGCTGCACACATGCATGCGCCAGGGCCTCCTGCAGATAATTCACGTTGGATTATTGCGCTATCTCTAATAGCACCCGAGATATCACCAGATATATATTGGATTTTCCCCTGACCCTGCGTGTCAGGCCCCATGAGACGGTGGTTTCCTCGGCCCCTGGTGGTCCGAGGTCGTTCCCGCTGCACAGATTCATGCGCCAGGGCCTCCTGCAGATAATTCTCGTTGATTTATTGCGCTATCTGTAATAGCACCCGAGATATCACCACATATATATTGGATTTTCTCCCGACCCTGAGTGTCCGGCCCCATGAGACGGTGGTTTTCTCGGCCCCTGGTGGTCCGTGGTCGTTCCCGCTGCCCAGATTCATGCGCCTGGGCCTCCTACAGACAATGTACTTTGATTTATTGCGCTATCTCTAATAGCAGCCGAGATATCACCAGATATATATTGGATTTTCCCCTGACCCTGAGTGTCCGGCCCCATGAGACTGTGGTTTTCTCGGCCCCTGGTGGTCCGAGGTCGTTCCCGCTGAACAGATTCATGCGCCAGGGCCTCCTACAGACAATGCACTTTGATTTATTGCGCTATCTGTAATAGCACCCGAGAAAGCACCATATATATACTGGATTTTTACATGACTTTGGGTGACGGTCACCGAAAATCTGTAAGTTTCTCGGCCCCTGGAGGGCTGAGGACGTTCCTGCTTCACAGATTCATGCGCCAGGGCCTCCTGCAGACAATGCACCTTGATTTATCGCGCTATCTCTAATAGCACCCGAGATATCACCAGATATATATTGGATTTTTCCCTGACCCTGAGTGTCCGGCCCCATGAGAAGGTGGTTTTCTCGACCCCTGGTGGTCCGAGGCCGTTCCCGCTGCACAGATTCATGCGCCAGGGCCTCCTTCAGAAAATTCACTTTGGTTTATTGCGCTATCTCTAATAGCACCCAAGATATGACCAGATGTATATTGGATTTTCCCCTGACCCTGAGTGTTCGGCCCCATGAGACTGTGGTTTTCTCGGCCCCTAGTGGTCCGAGGTCGTTCCCACTGCACAGATTCATGCGCCGGGGCCTCCTGCAGACAATGCACTTTGATTTATCGCGCTATCTGTAATAGATCCCGAGATATCACCAGATATATGCTGGATTTTTACATTGCATTGGGTGACGGATACCGAAAATCTGTAATTTTCTCGGCCGCTGGTGGTCCCAGGTCGTTGCCGCTGCACAGATTCATGCGCCAGGTCCTCCGGCAGACAATGCACTTTGATTTATTGCGCCATCTGTAATAGCACCCGTGATATCACCAGATATATATTGGATTTTTCCCTGACCCTGCGTGTCCGGCCCCATGAGACTGTGGTTTTCTGGGCCCCTGGTGGTCCGAGGTCGTTCCTGCTGCACAGACTAATGCGCCAGGGCCTCCTGCAGATAATTCACTTTGGTTTATTGCGCTATCTCTAATAGCACCCGAGTTATCACCAGATATATATTGTATTTTCCCTGACCCAGAGGGTCCGGCCCCATGGGACGGTGGTTTTCTCGGCCCCTGGTGGTCAGAGGTCGTTCCTGCTGCAGAGCTTCATGAGCAAGGGCCTCCTACGGACAATGCACTTTGATTTATTGCGCTATCTCTAATAGCACCCGAGATATCACCAGATATATATTGGATTTTCCCCTGACCCTAAGTGTCCGACCCCATGAGACGGTGGTTTTCTCGGCCCCTGGTGGTCCGAGATCGTTCCCGCTGCACAGATTCCTGCGCCAGGGCCCCCTGCAGATAATTCACTTTGGTTTATTGCGCTATCTCTAATAGCACCCGAGATATCACCAGATATATATTGGATTTTCCCCTGACCCTGAGTGACCGGCCCCATCAGACGGTGGTTTTCTCCGCCCCTGGTGGCCCGAGGTCGTTCCCGCTGCACAGATTCATGCGCCAGGGCCTCCTGCAGATAATTCACTTTGGTTTATTGCGCTATCTCTGATAGCACCCGAGATATCACCAGATATATATTGGATTTTCCCCCGACCATGAGTGTCCGGCCCCATGGGACTGCGGTTTTCTCGGCCCCTGGTGGTCCGAGGTCGATCCCGCTGCACAGATTCATGCGCCAGGGCCTCCTACCGACATTGCACTTTGAATTATTGCGATATCTGTAGTAGCAGCCGAGATATCACCAGATATATATTGGATTTTTCCCTGACCCTGAGTGTCCGGCCCCATGAGACGGTGGTTTTCTCGGCCCCCTGGTGGTTCGAGGTCGTTCCCGCTGCACAGATGCATGCGCCAAGGCCTCCTGCAGATAATTCACTTTGGTTTATTGCGCTATCTCTAATAGCACTCGTGATATCACCAGATATATATTGGATTTTCCCCTGACCCTGAGTGTCCGGCCCCATGAGACTGTGGTTTTTACGGCCCCCTGGTGGTCCGAGGTCGTTCCCGCTGCACAGATGCATGCGCCAAGGCCTCCTGCAGATAATTCACTTTGGTTTATTGCGCCATCTCTAATAGCACCCGTGATATCACCAGATATATATTGGATTTTCCCCTGACCCTGAGTGTCCGGCCCCATGAGACGGTGGTTTTCTCGGCCCCTGGTGCTCCGAGGTCGTTCCCGCTGCACAAATTCATGCGCCAGGGCCCCCTACAGACAATGCACTTTGGTTTATTGCGCTATCTGTAATAGCAGCCGAGATATCACCAGATACATATTGGATTTTCCCCTGACCCTGAGTGTCCGGCCCCATGTGTCGGTGGTTTTCTCGGCCCCTGGTGGTCCGAGGTCGTTCCCGCTGCACAGATTCATGCGCCAGGGCCTCGTGCAGTCAAGGCACCTTGGTTTATTATGCTATCTCTAATAGCACCCGAGATATCACCATATATACATATTGGATTTTTCCCTGACCCTGAGTGTCCGGCCCCATCAGACGGTGGTTTTCTCGGCCGCTAGTGGTCCGAGGTCGTCCCCGCTGCACACATGCATGCGCCAGGGCCTCCTGCAGATAATTCACGTTGGATTATTGCGCTATCTCTAATAGCACCCGAGATATCACCAGATATATATTGGATTTTCCCCTGACCCTGCGTGTCAGGCCCCATGAGACGGTGGTTTCCTCGGCCCCTGGTGGTCCGAGGTCGTTCCCGCTGCACAGATTCATGCGCCAGGGCCTCCTGCAGATAATTCTCGTTGATTTATTGCGCTATCTGTAATAGCACCCGAGATATCACCACATATATATTGGATTTTCTCCCGACCCTGAGTGTCCGGCCCCATGAGACGGTGGTTTTCTCGGCCCCTGGTGGTCCGTGGTCGTTCCCGCTGCCCAGATTCATGCGCCTGGGCCTCCTACAGACAATGTACTTTGATTTATTGCGCTATCTCTAATAGCAGCCGAGATATCACCAGATATATATTGGATTTTCCCCTGACCCTGAGTGTCCGGCCCCATGAGACTGTGGTTTTCTCGGCCCCTGGTGGTCCGAGGTCGTTCCCGCTGAACAGATTCATGCGCCAGGGCCTCCTACAGACAATGCACTTTGATTTATTGCGCTATCTGTAATAGCACCCGAGATATCACCAGATATATATTGGATTTTTCCCTGACCCTGAGTGTCCAGCCCCATGAGACGGTAGTTTTCTCGGCCCCTGGTGGTCCGAGGTCGTTCCCGCTGCCCAGATTCATGCGCCAGGGCCTCCTGCAGACAATGCACTTTGGTTTATTATGCTATCTCTAATCGCACCCGAGATATCACCAGATATATATTGGATTTTCCCCTGACCCTGATTGTCTGGCCCCATGTGTCGGTGGTTTTCTCGGCCCCTGGTGGTCCGAGGTCGATCCCGCTGCACAGATTCATGCGCCAGGGCCTCCTACAGAGAATGCAGTTTGATTTATTGCGCTATCTGTAATAGCACCCGAGATATCACTAGATATATATTGGATTTCCCCTGACCCTGAGGGTCCGGCCCCCTGTGACGGTAGTTTTCTCGGCCCCTGGTGGTCCGAGGTCGATCCCGCTGCACAGATTCATGCGCCAGGGCCTCCTGCAGACAATGCACTTTGGTTTATTGCGCTATCTCTAATAGCACCCGAGATATCACCAGATATATATTGGATTTTTCCCTGATCCTCAGTGTCCGGCCCCATGAGACAGAAGTTTTCTCGGCCCCTGGTAGTCCGAGGTCGTTCCCGCTGCACAGATTCATGCGCTAGGGCCTCCTGCAGACAATGCACTTTGATTTATTGTGCAATCTCTAGTAGCACCCGAGATATCACCAGATATATATTGGATTTTTCCCTGACCCTGACAGTCCGGCCCCATGAGACGGTGATTTTCTCGGCCACTGGTGGTCCGAGGTCGTTCCCGCTGCACAGATTCATGCGCCAGGGCCTCCTACAGACAATGCACTTTGATTTATTGCGCTATCTGTAATAGCACCCGAGATATCACCAGATATATATTGGATTCTCCCCTGACCCTGAGTGTCCAGCCCCATGAGACGGTAGTTTTCTCGGCCCCTGGTGGTCCGAGGTCGTTCCCGCTGCCCAGATTCATCCGCCAGGGCCTCCTACAGACAATGCACTTTGATTTATTGCGCTATCTGTAATAGCACCCGAGATATCATCAGATATATATTGGATTTTTCCCTGACTCTGAGTAACCGGCCCCATGTGTCGGTGGTTTTCTCGGCCCCTGGTAGTCCGAGGTCGATACCGCTGCACAGATTCATGCGCCAGGGCCTCCTACAGTCAATGCACTTTAATTTATTCCGCTATCTGTAATAGCACCCGTGATATCACCAGATTTATGTTGGATTTTTCCCTGACCCTGAGTGTCCGACTCCATGAGACGGTGGTTTTCTCGGCCCCTGGTTGTCCGAGGTCGTTCCCGCTGCACAGATTCATGCGCCAGGGCCTCCTGCAGACAATGCACTTTGATTTATTGCGCTATCTGTAATAGCACCCGAGATATCACCAGATATATATTGGATTTTTCCCTGACCCTGAGCGTCCGGCCCCATGAGACGGTGATTTTCTCGGCCCCTGGTGGTCCGAGGTCGTTCTCGCTGCACAGATTCATGCGCCAGGGCCTCCTACAGACAATGCACTTTGATTTATTGCGTTATCTGTAATAGCACCCGAGATATCACCAGATATATATTGGATTTTTACATGACCTTGGGTGACGGATTCCGAATATCTGTAATTTTCTCGGCCCCTGGTGGTCCGAGGTCGATCCCGCTGCACAGATTCATGCGCCAGGGCCTCCTACAGACAATCCACTTTGATTTATTGCGCTATCTCTAATAGCACCCGAGATATCACCAGATATATATTGTATTTTTCCCCGACCCTGAGTGTCCGGCCCCATGCGTCGGTGGTTTTCTCGGCCCCTGGTAGTCCGAGGTCGATCCCGCTGCACAGATTCATGCGCCAGGGCCTCCTACAGACAATGCACTTTAATTTATTGCGCTATCTGTAATAGCACCCGTGATATCACCAGATATATATTGGATTCTTCCCTGAACCTGACAGTCCGGCCCCATGCGTCGGTGGTTTTCTCGGCCCCTGGTGTTCCGAGGTCGTTCTCGCTGCACAGATTCATGCGCCAGGGCCTCCTGCAGACAATGCACTTTGGTTTATTGCGCTATCTCTAATTTGCACCCGAGATATCACCAGATATATATTGTATTTTTCCCTGACCCTGACAGTCCGGACCCTGGTTGTCCGAGGTCGTTCCCGCTGCACAGATTCATGCGCGAGGGCATCCTGCAGGCAATGCACTTTGGTTTATTGCGCTATCTCTAATTTGCACCCGAGATATCACCAGATATATATTGTATTTTTCCCTGACCCTGACAGTCCGGACCCTGGTTGTCCGAGGTCGTTCCCGCTGCACAGATTCATGCGCGAGGGCCTCCTGCAGACAATGCACTTTGATTTATTGCGCTATCTCTAATAGCAACCGAGATATCACCAGATATATATTGGATTTTTCCCTGATCCTGAGTGTCCGGCCCCATGAGACAGAAGTTTTCTCGGCCCCTGGTAGTCCGAGGTCGTTCCCGCTGCACAGATTCATGCGCTAGGGCCTCCTGCAGGCAATGCACTTTGATTTATTGTGCAATCTCTAGTAGCAACCGAGATATCACCAGATATATATTGGATTTTTCCCTGACCCTGACAGTCCGGCCCCATGAGACTGTGATTTTCTCGGCCACTGGTGGTCCGAGGTCGTTCCCGCTGCACAGATTCATGCGCCAGGGCCTCCTACAGACAATGCACTTTGATTTATTGCGTTATCTGTAATAGCACCCGAGATATCACCAGATATATATTGGATTTTTACATGACCTTGGGTGACGGATTCCGAATATCTGTAATTTTCTCGGCCCCTGGTGGTCCGAGGTCGATCCCGCTGCACAGATTCATGCGCCAGGGCCTCCTACAGACAATGCACTTTGGTTTATTGCGCTATCTCTAATAGCACCCGAGATATCACCAGATATATATTGCATTTTTCCCCGACCCTGAGTGCCCGGCCCCATGTGTCGGTGGTTTTCTCGGCCCCTGGTAGTCCGAGGTCGTCCCCGCTGAACAGATTCATGCGCCAGGGCCTCCTACAGACAATGCACTTTAATTTATTGCGCTATCTGTATTAGCACCCGTGATATCACCAGATATATATTGGATTTTTCCCTGACCCTGAGTGTCCAGCCCCATGAGACGGTAGTTTTCTCGGCCCCTGGTGGTCCGAGGTCGTTCCCGCTGCCCAGATTCATGCGCCAGGGCCTCCTGCAGACAATGCACTTTGGTTTATTATGCTATCTCTAATCGCACCCGAGATATCACCAGATATATATTGGATTTTCCCCTGACCCTGATTGTCTGGCCCCATGTGTCGGTGGTTTTCTCGGCCCCTGGTGGTCCGAGGTCGATCCCGCTGCACAGATTCATGCGCCAGGGCCTCCTACAGAGAATGCAGTTTGATTTATTGCGCTATCTGTAATAGCACCCGAGATATCACTAGATATATATTGGATTTCCCCTGACCCTGAGGGTCCGGCCCCCTGTGACGGTAGTTTTCTCGGCCCCTGGTGGTCCGAGGTCGATCCCGCTGCACAGATTCATGCGCCAGGGCCTCCTGCAGACAATGCACTTTGGTTTATTGCGCTATCTCTAATAGCACCCGAGATATCACCAGATATATATTGGATTTTTCCCTGATCCTCAGTGTCCGGCCCCATGAGACAGAAGTTTTCTCGGCCCCTGGTAGTCCGAGGTCGTTCCCGCTGCACAGATTCATGCGCTAGGGCCTCCTGCAGACAATGCACTTTGATTTATTGTGCAATCTCTAGTAGCACCCGAGATATCACCAGATATATATTGGATTTTTCCCTGACCCTGACAGTCCGGCCCCATGAGACGGTGATTTTCTCGGCCACTGGTGGTCCGAGGTCGTTCCCGCTGCACAGATTCATGCGCCAGGGCCTCCTACAGACAATGCACTTTGATTTATTGCGCTATCTGTAATAGCACCCGAGATATCACCAGATATATATTGGATTCTCCCCTGACCCTGAGTGTCCAGCCCCATGAGACGGTAGTTTTCTCGGCCCCTGGTGGTCCGAGGTCGTTCCCGCTGCCCAGATTCATGCGCCAGGGCCTCCTACAGACAATGCACTTTGATTTATTGCGCTATCTGTAATAGCACCCGAGATATCATCAGATATATATTGGATTTTTCCCTGACTCTGAGTAACCGGCCCCATGTGTCGGTGGTTTTCTCGGCCCCTGGTAGTCCGAGGTCGATACCGCTGCACAGATTCATGCGCCAGGGCCTCCTACAGTCAATGCACTTTAATTTATTCCGCTATCTGTAATAGCACCCGTGATATCACCAGATTTATGTTGGATTTTTCCCTGACCCTGAGTGTCCGACTCCATGAGACGGTGGTTTTCTCGGCCCCTGGTTGTCCGAGGTCGTTCCCGCTGCACAGATTCATGCGCCAGGGCCTCCTGCAGACAATGCACTTTGATTTATTGCGCTATCTGTAATAGCACCCGAGATATCACCAGATATATATTGGATTTTTCCCTGACCCTGAGCGTCCGGCCCCATGAGACGGTGATTTTCTCGGCCCCTGGTGGTCCGAGGTCGTTCTCGCTGCACAGATTCATGCGCCAGGGCCTCCTACAGACAATGCACTTTGATTTATTGCGTTATCTGTAATAGCACCCGAGATATCACCAGATATATATTGGATTTTTACATGACCTTGGGTGACGGATTCCGAATATCTGTAATTTTCTCGGCCCCTGGTGGTCCGAGGTCGATCCCGCTGCACAGATTCATGCGCCAGGGCCTCCTACAGACAATCCACTTTGATTTATTGCGCTATCTCTAATAGCACCCGAGATATCACCAGATATATATTGTATTTTTCCCCGACCCTGAGTGTCCGGCCCCATGCGTCGGTGGTTTTCTCGGCCCCTGGTAGTCCGAGGTCGATCCCGCTGCACAGATTCATGCGCCAGGGCCTCCTACAGACAATGCACTTTAATTTATTGCGCTATCTGTAATAGCACCCGTGATATCACCAGATATATATTGGATTCTTCCCTGAACCTGACAGTCCGGCCCCATGCGTCGGTGGTTTTCTCGGCCCCTGGTGTTCCGAGGTCGTTCTCGCTGCACAGATTCATGCGCCAGGGCCTCCTGCAGACAATGCACTTTGGTTTATTGCGCTATCTCTAATTTGCACCCGAGATATCACCAGATATATATTGTATTTTTCCCTGACCCTGACAGTCCGGACCCTGGTTGTCCGAGGTCGTTCCCGCTGCACAGATTCATGCGCGAGGGCATCCTGCAGGCAATGCACTTTGGTTTATTGCGCTATCTCTAATTTGCACCCGAGATATCACCAGATATATATTGTATTTTTCCCTGACCCTGACAGTCCGGACCCTGGTTGTCCGAGGTCGTTCCCGCTGCACAGATTCATGCGCGAGGGCCTCCTGCAGACAATGCACTTTGATTTATTGCGCTATCTCTAATAGCAACCGAGATATCACCAGATATATATTGGATTTTTCCCTGATCCTGAGTGTCCGGCCCCATGAGACAGAAGTTTTCTCGGCCCCTGGTAGTCCGAGGTCGTTCCCGCTGCACAGATTCATGCGCTAGGGCCTCCTGCAGGCAATGCACTTTGATTTATTGTGCAATCTCTAGTAGCAACCGAGATATCACCAGATATATATTGGATTTTTCCCTGACCCTGACAGTCCGGCCCCATGAGACTGTGATTTTCTCGGCCACTGGTGGTCCGAGGTCGTTCCCGCTGCACAGATTCATGCGCCAGGGCCTCCTACAGACAATGCACTTTGATTTATTGCGTTATCTGTAATAGCACCCGAGATATCACCAGATATATATTGGATTTTTACATGACCTTGGGTGACGGATTCCGAATATCTGTAATTTTCTCGGCCCCTGGTGGTCCGAGGTCGATCCCGCTGCACAGATTCATGCGCCAGGGCCTCCTACAGACAATGCACTTTGGTTTATTGCGCTATCTCTAATAGCACCCGAGATATCACCAGATATATATTGCATTTTTCCCCGACCCTGAGTGCCCGGCCCCATGTGTCGGTGGTTTTCTCGGCCCCTGGTAGTCCGAGGTCGATCCCGCTGCACAGATTCATGCGCCAGGGCCTCCTACAGACAATGCACTTTAATTTATTGCGCTATCTGTATTAGCACCCGTGATATCACCAGATATATATTGGATTTTTCCCTGACCCTGAGGGTCCGGCCCCATGTGACGGTAGTTTTCTCGGCCCCTGGTGGTCCGAGGTCGTTCCCGCTGCACAGATTCATGCGCTAGGGCCTCCTGCAGACAATGCACTTTGATTTATTGCGCAATCTCTAATAGCACCCGAGATATCACCAGATATATATTGGATTTTTCCCTGACCCTGACCGTCCGGCCCCATGAGACGGTGATTTTCTCGGCCCCTGGTGGTCCGAGATCGATCCCGCTGCACAGATTCATGCGCGAGGGCCTCCTGCAGACAATGCACTTTGGTTTATTGCACTATCTCTAATAGCACCCGAGATATCACCAGATATATATTGCATTTTTCCCCGACCCTGACAGTCCGGCCCCATGTGTCGGTGATTTTCTCGGCCCCTGGTGGTCCGAGGTCGTTCTCGCTGCACAGATTCATGCGCCAGGGCCTCCTACAGACAATCCACTTTGATTTATTGCGCTATCTGTAATAGCACCCGAGATATCACCAGATATATATTGGATTTTTCCCTGACCCTGACAGTCCGACACCATGAGACGGTGGTTTTCTTTCCCCTGGTGGTCCGAGGTCGTTCTCGCTGCACAGATTCATGCGCCAGGGCCTCCTACAGACAATGCACTTTGATTTATTGCGTTATCTGTAATAGCACCCGAGATATCACCAGATATATATTGGATTTTTACATGACCTTGGGTGACGGATTCCGAATATCTGTAATTTTCTCGGCCCCTGGTGGTCCGAGGTCGATCCCGCTGCACAGATTCATGCGCCAGGGCCTCCTACAGACAATCCACTTTGATTTATTGCGCTATCTCTAATAGCAACCGAGATATCACCAGATATATATTGGATTTTTCCCTGATCCTGAGTGTCCGGCCCCATGAGATAGAAGTTTTCTCGGCCCATGGTGGTCCGAGTGCGATCCCGCTGCACAGGTTCATGCGCCAGGGCCTCCTACAGACAATGCACTTTGATTTATTGCGCTATCTGTAATAGCACCCGAGATATCTCCAGATATATATTGGATTTTTCCCTGACCCTGACATTCCGACCCCATGAGACGGTGGTTTTCTCGGCCCCTGGTGGTCCGAGGTTGTTCCTGCTGCACAGATTCCTGCGCCAGGGCATCCTACAGACAATGCACTTTTATTTATTGCGCTATCTGTAATAGCACCCGAGATATCACCATATATATATTGGATTTTCCCCTGACCCTGAGTGTCCGCCCCCATGTGTCGGTGGTTTTCTCGGCCCGTGGTGGTCCGAAGTCGTTCTCGCTGCACAGATTCATGCGCCAGGGCCTCCTGCAGACAATGCACTTTGGTTTATTGCGCTATCTCTAATAGCACCCGAGATATCACCAGATATATATTGCATTTTTCCCTGACCCTGACAGTCCGGCCCCATGAGACGGTGATTTTCTCGGCCCCTGGTTGTCCGACGTCCTTCCCGCTGCACAGATTCATGCGCGAGGGCCTCCTGCAGACAATGCACTTTGATTTATTGCGCTATCTGTAATAGAACCCGAGATATCACCAGATATATATTGTATTTTTCCCCGACCCTGAGTGTCCGGCCCCATGTGTCGGCGTTTTTCTCGACCCCTGGGGGTCCGAGGTCGTTCCCGCTGCACAGATTCATGGGATAGGGCCCCCTGCAGATAGTTCACTTTGGTTTAGTTCGCTATCTGTAAGAGCACCCGAGATATCACCAGATATATATTGGATTTTTCCCCGACCCTGAGAGTCCGGCCCCATGTGTCCGTGGTTTTCTCGGCCCCTGGTGTTCCGAGGTCGTTCTCGCTGCACAGATTCATGCGCCAGGGCCTCCTGCAGGCAATGCACTTTGGTTTATTGCGCTATCTCTAATTTGCACCCGAGATATCACCAGATATATATTGTATTTTTCCTGACCCTGTCAGTCCGGACCCTGGTTGTCCGAGGTCGTTCCCGCTGCACAGATTCATGCGCGAGGGCCTCCTGCAGACAATGCACTTTGGTTTATTGCGCTATCTCTAATAGCAACCGAGATATCACCAGATATATATTGGATTTTTCCCTGATCCTCAGTGTCCGGCCCCATGAGCCAGAAGTTTTATCTGCCCCTGGTAGTCCGAGGTCGTTCCCGCTGCACAGATTCATGCGCTAGGGCCTCCTGCAGACAATGCACTTTGATTTATTGTGCAATCTCTAGTAGCACCCGAGATATCACCAGATATATATTGGATTTTTCCCTGACCCTGACAGTCCGGCCCCATGAGACGGTGATTTTCTCGGCCACTGGTGGTCCGAGGTCGTTCCCGCTGCACAGAGTCATGCGCCAGGGCCTCCTACAGACAATGCACTTTGATTTATTGCGTTATCTGTAATAGCACCCGAGATATCACCAGATATATATTGGATTTTTACATGAGCTTGGGTGACGGATTCCGAATATCTGTAATTTTCTCGGCCCCTGGTGGTCCGAGGTCGATCCCACTGCACAGATTCATGCGCCAGTGCCTCCTACAGACAATCCACTTTGATTTATTGCGCTATCTCTAATAGCACCCGAGATATCACCAGATATATATTGTATTTTTCCCCGACCCTGAGTGTCCGGCCCCATGTGTCGGTGATTTTCTCGGCCACTGGTGGTCCGAGGTCGTTCCCGCTGCACAGATTCATGCGCCAGGGCCTCCTACAGACAATGCACTTTGATTTATTGCGCTATCTGTAATAGCACCCGAGATATCACCAGATATATATTGGATTCTTCCCTGAACCTGACAGTCCGGCCCCATGAGACGGTGATTTTCTCGGCCCTTGGTGGTCCGAGGTCGATCCCGCTGCACAGATTCATGCGCCAGGGCCTCCTGCAGACAATGCACTTTGGTTTATTGCGCTATCTCTAATTTGCACCCGAGATATCACCAGATATATATTGCATTCTTCCCCGACCCTGACAGTCCGGCCCCATGTGTCGGTGATTTTCTCGGCCCCTGGTGGTCCGAGGTCATTCTCGCTGCACAGATTCATGCGCCAGGGCCTCCTACAGACAATCCACTTTGATTTATTGCGCTATCTGTAAGAGCACCCGAGATATCACCAGATATATATTGCATTTTTCCCCGACCCAGAGTGCCCGGCCCCATGTGTCGGTGGTTTTCTCGGCCCCTGGTAGTCCGAGGTCGATCCCGCTGCACAGATTCATGCGCCAGGGCCTCCTGCAGACAATGCACTTTGGTTTATTGCGCTATCTCTAATTTGCACGCGAGATATCACCAGATATATATTGTATTTCTCCCTGACCCTGACAGTCCGGACCCTGGTTGTCCGAGGTCGTTCCCGCTGCACAGATTCATGCGCGAGGGCCTCCTGCAGACAATGCACTTTGATTTATTGCGCTATCTCTAATAGCAACCGAGATATCACCAGATATATATTGGATTTTTCCCTGACCCTGACAGTCCGACCCCATGTGACGGTGGTTTTCTCGGACCCTGGTGGTCCGAGGTTGTTCCTGCTGCACAGATTCCTGCGGCAGGGCATCCTACAGACAATGCACTTTGATTTATTGCGCTATCTCTAATAGCACCCGAGATATCACCATATATATATTGGATTTTCCCCTCACCCTGAGTGTCCGGCCCCATGTGTCGATGGTTTTCTCGGTCCCTCGTGGTCCGAGGTCGTTCCCGCTGCACAGATTCATGCGCCAGGGCCTCCTGCAGTCAATGCACTTTGGTTTATTGCGCTATCTCTAATAACACCCGGGATATCACCAGATATATATTGGATTTTTCCCTGACCCTGAGTGTCCAGCCTCATGAGACGGTTGTTTTCTCGGCCTCTGGTGGTCCGAGGGCTTTCCCGCTGCACAGATTCATGCGCCAGGGCCTCCTGCAGACAATGCACTTTGATTTATTGCGCTATCTGTAATAGCACCCGAGATATCACCAGATTTATATTGGATTTTTCCCTGACCCTGAGTGTCCGACCCCATGAGGCGGTGGTTTTCTCGGCCCCTGGTGCTCCGAGGTCGTTCCCGCTGCACAGATTCATGCGCCGGTGCCTCCCGCAGACAATGCACTTTGAATTATTTCGCTATCTCTAATAGCACCCGAGATATCACGAGATATATATTGGATTTTTCCCTGACCCTGAGTGTCCGGCTCCATGAGACGGAGGTTTTCTCGGCCCCTGGTGGTCCGAGGTCGTTCCTGCTGCACAGATTCATTCGCCAGTACCTCCTACAGACAATGCACTTTGATTTATTTCGCTATCTATAATAGCACCCGAGATATCACCAGATATATATTGGATTTTTCCTTGACCCTGTCAGTCCGGCCCCATGTGTCGATGGTATTCTCGGCCCCTGATGGTCCGAGGTCGATCCCGCTGCACAGATTCATGCGCCAGGGCCCCCTGCAGATAATTCACTATGATTTATTGCGCTATCTCTAATAGCACCCGAGATATCACCAGATATATATTGGATTTTTCCCTGACCCTGAGTGTCCGGCCCCATGAGACGGTAGTTTTCTCGGCCCCTGGTGGTCCCAGGTCGTTCCCGCTGCACAGATTCATGCGCCAGGGCCTCCTGCAGACAATGCACTTTGATTTATTGCGCTATCTGTAATAGCACCCGAGAAGTCACCAGATTTATATTGGATGTTTCCCTGACCCTGAGTGTCCGGCCCCATGAGACTGTAGCTTTTTCGGCCCCTCGTGGTCCGAGGTCGTTCCAGCTGCGCAGATTCATGCGCCAGAGCCTCCTACGGACAATGCACCTTGATTTATTGCGCTATCTCTAATAGCACCCGAGATATCACCAGATATATATTGGATTTTTCCCTGACCCTGACAGTCCGGCCCCATGAGACGGTGATTTTCTCGGCCCCTGGTGGTCCGAGGTCGATCCTGCTGCACAGATTTATGCGCCAGGGCCTCCTGCAGACAATGCCCTTTGGTTTATTGCGCTATCTCTAATAGCACCCGAGATATCACCAGATATATATTGGATTTTTCCCTGACCCTGAGGGTCCGGCCCCATGTTACGGTAGTTTTCTCGGCCCCTGGTGGTCCGAGGTCGGTCCCGCTGCACAGATTCATGGGATAGGGCCCCCTGCAGATAGTTCACTTTGGTTTAGTTCGCTATCTGTAAGAGCACCCGAGATATCACCAGATATATATTGTATTTTTCCACGACCCTGAGTGTCCGGCCCCATGAGACGGTGATTTTCTCGGCCCCTGGTGGTCCGAGGTCGATCCCGCTGCACAGATTCATGCGCCAGGGCCTCCTACAGACAATGCACTTTGATTTATTGCGCTATCTGTAATAGCACCCGAGATATCACCAGATATATATTGGATTCTCCCCTGACCCTGAGTGTCCAGCCCCATGAGACGGTAGTTTTCTCGGCCCCTGGTGGTCCGAGGTCGTTCCCGCTGCCCAGATTCATGCGCCAGGGCCTCCTACAGACAATGCACTTTGATTTATTGCGCTATCTGTAATAGCACCCGAGATATCATCAGATATATATTGGATTTTTCCCTGACCCTGAGTAACCGGCCCCATGTGTCGGTGGTTTTCTCGTCCCCTGGTAGTCCGAGGTCGATACCGCTGCACAGATTCATGCGCCAGGGCCTCCTACAGTCAATGCACTTTGGTTTATTGCGCTATCTCTAATAGCACCCGAGATATCACAATATATATATTGGATTTTCCCCTGACCCTGAGTGTCCGCCCCCATGTGTCGGTGGTTTTCTCGGCCCGTGGTGGTCCGAAGTCGTTCTCGCTGCACAGATTCATGCGCCAGGGCCTCCTGCAGACAATGCACTTTGGTTTATTGCGCTATCTCTAATAGCACCCGAGATATCACCAGATATATATTGCATTTTTCCCTGACCCTGACAGTCCGGCCCCATGAGACGGTGATTTTCTCGGCCCCTGGTTGTCCGAGGTCCTTCCCGCTGCACAGATTCATGCGCGAGGGCCTCCTGCAGACAATGCACTTTGATTTATTGCGCTATCTGTAATAGCACCCGAGATATCACCAGATATATATTGGATTTTTCCCTGACCCTGACAGTCCGACCCCATGAGACGGTGGTTTTCTCGGCCCCTGGTGGTCCGAGGTTGTTCCTGCTGCACAGATTCCTGCGCCAGGGCATCCTACAGACAATGCACTTTTATTTATTGCGCTATCTGTAATAGCACCCGAGATATCACCATATATATATTGGATTTTCCCCTGACCCTGAGTGTCCGCCCCCATGTGTCGGTGGTTTTCTCGGCCCGTGGTGGTCCGAAGTCGTTCTCGCTGCACAGATTCATGCGCCAGGGCCTCCTGCAGACAATGCACTTTGGTTTATTGCGCTATCTCTAATAGCACCCGAGATATCACCAGATATATATTGCATTTTTCCCTGACCCTGACAGTCCGGCCCCATGAGACGGTGATTTTCTCGGCCCCTGGTTGTCCGAGGTCATTCCCGCTGCACAGATTCATGGGATAGGGCCCACTGCAGATAGTTCACTTTGGTTTAGTTCGCTATCTGTAAGAGCACCCGAGATATCACCAGATATATATTGGATTCTCCCCTGACCCTGAGTGTCCAGCCCCATGAGACGGTAGTTTTCTCGGCCCCTGGCGGTCCGAGGTCGTTCCCGCTGCCCAGATTCATGCGCCAGGGCCTCCTACAGACAATGCACTTTGATTTATTGCGCTATCTGTAATAGCACCCGAGATATCACCAGATACATATTGGATTTTTCCCTGACCCTGAGTAACCGGCCCCATGTGTCGGTGGTTTTCTCGGCCCCTGGTAGTCCGAGGTCGATACCGCTGCACAGATTCATGCGCCAGGGCCTCCTACAGTCAATGCACTTTAATTTATTCCGCTATCTGTAATAGCACCCGTGATATCACCAGATTTATGTTGGATTTTTCCCTGACCCTGAGTGTCCGACTCCATGAGACGGTGGTTTTCTCGGACCCTGGTTGTCCGAGGTCGTTCCTGCTGCACAGCTTCATGCGCCAGGGCCTCCTGCAGACAATGCACTTTGGTTTATTGCGCTATCTCTAATAGCACCCGAGATTTCACCAGATATATATTGGATTTTTCCCTGACCGTGAGGGTCCGGCCCCATGAGACTGTAGTTTTCTCGGCCCCTGATGGTCCGAGGTCGGTCCCGCTGCACAGATTCATGGGATAGGGCCCCCTGCAGATAGTTCACTTTGGTTTAGTTCGCTATCTGTAAGAGCACCCGAGATATCACCAGATATATATTGTATTTTTCCCTGACCCTGAGTAACCGGCCCCATGTGTCGGTGGTTTTCTCGGCCCCTGGTAGTCCGAGGTCGATACCGCTGCACAAATTCATGCGCCAGGGCCTCCTAAAGTCAATGCACTTTAATTTATTCCGCTATCTGTAATAGCACCCGTGATATCACCAGATTTATGTTGGATTTTTCCCTGACCCTGAGTGTCCGACTCCATGAGACGGTGGTTTTCTCGGCCCCTGGTTGTCCGAGGTCGTTCCCGCTGCACAGATTCATGCGCCAGGGCCTCCTGCAGACAATGCACTTCGGTTTATTGCGCTATCTCTAATAGCACCCGAGATATCACCAGATATATATTGGATTTTTCCCTGACCCTGAGGGTCCGGCCCCATGAGACTGTAGTTTTCTCGGCCCCTGGTGGTCCGAGGTCGGTCCCGCAGCACAGATTCATGGGATAGGGCCCCCTGCAGATAGTTCACTTTGGTTTAGTTCGCTATCTGTAAGAGCACCCGAGATATCACCAGATATATATTGTATTTTTCCACGACCCTGAGTGTCCGGCCCCATGTGTCGGTGGTTTTCTCGGCCCCTGGTAGTTCGAGGTCGATCCCGCTGCACAGATTCATGCGCCAGGGCCTCCTGCAGACAATGCACTTTGGTTTATTGCGCTATCTCTAATAGCACCCGAGATATCACCAGATATATATTGGATTTTTCCCTGACCCTGACAGTTCGACACCATGAGACGGTGGTTTTCTCGGCCCCTGGTGGTCCGAGGTCGTTCTCGCTGCACAGATTCATGCGCCAGGGCCTCCTACAGACAATGCACTTTGATTTATTGCGTTATCTGTAATAGCACCCGAGATATCACCAGATATATATTGGATTTTTACATGACCTTGGGTGACGGATTCCGAATATCTGTAATTTTCTCGGCCCCTGGTGGTCCGAGGTCGATCCCGCTGCACAGATTCATGCGCCAGGGCCTCCTACAGACAATCCACTTTGATTTATTGCGCTATCTGTAATAGCACCCGAGATATCACCAGATATATATTGGATTTTTCCCCGACCCTGACAGTCCGGCCCCATGTGTCCGTGGTTTTCTCGGCCCCTGGTGTTCCGAGGTCGTTCTCGCTGCACAGATTCATGCGCCAGGGCCTCCTGCAGACAATGCACTTTGGTTTATTGCGCTATCTCTAATTTGCACCCGAGATTTCACCAGATATATATTGTATTTTTCCCTGACCCTGACAGTCCGGACCCTGGTTGTCCGAGGTCGTTCCCGCTGCACAGATTCATGCGCGAGGGCCTCCTGCAGACAATGTACTTTGATTTATTGCGCTATCTCTAATAGCAACCGAGATATCACCAGATATATATTGGATTTTTCCCTGACCCTGACAGTCCGACCCCATGTGACGGTGGTTTTCTCGGACCCTGGTGGTCCGAGGTTGTTCCTGCTGCACAGATTCCTGCGCCAGGGCATCCTACAGACAATGCACTTTGATTTATTGCGCTATCTGTAATAGCACCCGAGATATCACCATATATATATTGGATTTTCCCCTGACCCTGAGTGTCCGCCCCCATGAGACGGTTGTTTTCTCGGCCTCTGGTGGTCCGAGGGCTTTCCCGCTGCACAGATTCATGCGCCAGGGCCTCCTGCAGACAATGCACTTTGATTTATTGCGCTATCTGTAATAGCACCCGAGATATCACCAGATTTATATTGGATTTTTCCCTGACCCTGAGTGTCCGACCCCATGAGGCGGTGGTTTTCTCGGCCCCTGGTGCTCCGAGGTCGTTCCCGCTGCACAGATTCATGCGCCGGTGCCTCCCGCAGACAATGCACTTTGAATTATTTCGCTATCTCTAATAGCACCCGAGATATCACGAGATATATATTGGATTTTTCCCTGACCCTGAGTGTCCGGCTCCATGAGACGGAGGTTTTCTCGGCCCCTGGTGGTCCGAGGTCGTTCCTGCTGCACAGATTCATTCGCCAGTACCTCCTACAGACAATGCACTTTGATTTATTTCGCTATCTATAATAGCACCCGAGATATCACCAGATATATATTGGATTTTTCCTTGACCCTGTCAGTCCGGCCCCATGTGTCGATGGTATTCTCGGCCCCTGATGGTCCGAGGTCGATCCCGCTGCACAGATTCATGCGCCAGGGCCCCCTGCAGATAATTCACTATGATTTATTGCGCTATCTCTAATAGCACCCGAGATATCACCAGATATATATTGGATTTTTCCCTGACCCTGAGTGTCCGGCCCCATGAGACGGTAGTTTTCTCGGCCCCTGGTGGTCCCAGGTCGTTCCCGCTGCACAGATTCATGCGCCAGGGCCTCCTGCAGACAATGCACTTTGATTTATTGCGCTATCTGTAATAGCACCCGAGAAGTCACCAGATTTATATTGGATGTTTCCCTGACCCTGAGTGTCCGGCCCCATGAGACTGTAGCTTTTTCGGCCCCTCGTGGTCCGAGGTCGTTCCAGCTGCGCAGATTCATGCGCCAGAGCCTCCTACGGACAATGCACCTTGATTTATTGCGCTATCTCTAATAGCACCCGAGATATCACCAGATATATATTGGATTTTTCCCTGACCCTGACAGTCCGGCCCCATGAGACGGTGATTTTCTCGGCCCCTGGTGGTCCGAGGTCGATCCTGCTGCACAGATTTATGCGCCAGGGCCTCCTGCAGACAATGCCCTTTGGTTTATTGCGCTATCTCTAATAGCACCCGAGATATCACCAGATATATATTGGATTTTTCCCTGACCCTGAGGGTCCGGCCCCATGTTACGGTAGTTTTCTCGGCCCCTGGTGGTCCGAGGTCGGTCCCGCTGCACAGATTCATGGGATAGGGCCCCCTGCAGATAGTTCACTTTGGTTTAGTTCGCTATCTGTAAGAGCACCCGAGATATCACCAGATATATATTGTATTTTTCCACGACCCTGAGTGTCCGGCCCCATGAGACGGTGATTTTCTCGGCCCCTGGTGGTCCGAGGTCGATCCCGCTGCACAGATTCATGCGCCAGGGCCTCCTACAGACAATGCACTTTGATTTATTGCGCTATCTGTAATAGCACCCGAGATATCACCAGATATATATTGGATTCTCCCCTGACCCTGAGTGTCCAGCCCCATGAGACGGTAGTTTTCTCGGCCCCTGGTGGTCCGAGGTCGTTCCCGCTGCCCAGATTCATGCGCCAGGGCCTCCTACAGACAATGCACTTTGATTTATTGCGCTATCTGTAATAGCACCCGAGATATCATCAGATATATATTGGATTTTTCCCTGACCCTGAGTAACCGGCCCCATGTGTCGGTGGTTTTCTCGTCCCCTGGTAGTCCGAGGTCGATACCGCTGCACAGATTCATGCGCCAGGGCCTCCTACAGTCAATGCACTTTGGTTTATTGCGCTATCTCTAATAGCACCCGAGATATCACAATATATATATTGGATTTTCCCCTGACCCTGAGTGTCCGCCCCCATGTGTCGGTGGTTTTCTCGGCCCGTGGTGGTCCGAAGTCGTTCTCGCTGCACAGATTCATGCGCCAGGGCCTCCTGCAGACAATGCACTTTGGTTTATTGCGCTATCTCTAATAGCACCCGAGATATCACCAGATATATATTGCATTTTTCCCTGACCCTGACAGTCCGGCCCCATGAGACGGTGATTTTCTCGGCCCCTGGTTGTCCGAGGTCCTTCCCGCTGCACAGATTCATGCGCGAGGGCCTCCTGCAGACAATGCACTTTGATTTATTGCGCTATCTGTAATAGCACCCGAGATATCACCAGATATATATTGGATTTTTCCCTGACCCTGACAGTCCGACCCCATGAGACGGTGGTTTTCTCGGCCCCTGGTGGTCCGAGGTTGTTCCTGCTGCACAGATTCCTGCGCCAGGGCATCCTACAGACAATGCACTTTTATTTATTGCGCTATCTGTAATAGCACCCGAGATATCACCATATATATATTGGATTTTCCCCTGACCCTGAGTGTCCGCCCCCATGTGTCGGTGGTTTTCTCGGCCCGTGGTGGTCCGAAGTCGTTCTCGCTGCACAGATTCATGCGCCAGGGCCTCCTGCAGACAATGCACTTTGGTTTATTGCGCTATCTCTAATAGCACCCGAGATATCACCAGATATATATTGCATTTTTCCCTGACCCTGACAGTCCGGCCCCATGAGACGGTGATTTTCTCGGCCCCTGGTTGTCCGAGGTCATTCCCGCTGCACAGATTCATGGGATAGGGCCCACTGCAGATAGTTCACTTTGGTTTAGTTCGCTATCTGTAAGAGCACCCGAGATATCACCAGATATATATTGGATTCTCCCCTGACCCTGAGTGTCCAGCCCCATGAGACGGTAGTTTTCTCGGCCCCTGGCGGTCCGAGGTCGTTCCCGCTGCCCAGATTCATGCGCCAGGGCCTCCTACAGACAATGCACTTTGATTTATTGCGCTATCTGTAATAGCACCCGAGATATCACCAGATACATATTGGATTTTTCCCTGACCCTGAGTAACCGGCCCCATGTGTCGGTGGTTTTCTCGGCCCCTGGTAGTCCGAGGTCGATACCGCTGCACAGATTCATGCGCCAGGGCCTCCTACAGTCAATGCACTTTAATTTATTCCGCTATCTGTAATAGCACCCGTGATATCACCAGATTTATGTTGGATTTTTCCCTGACCCTGAGTGTCCGACTCCATGAGACGGTGGTTTTCTCGGACCCTGGTTGTCCGAGGTCGTTCCTGCTGCACAGCTTCATGCGCCAGGGCCTCCTGCAGACAATGCACTTTGGTTTATTGCGCTATCTCTAATAGCACCCGAGATTTCACCAGATATATATTGGATTTTTCCCTGACCGTGAGGGTCCGGCCCCATGAGACTGTAGTTTTCTCGGCCCCTGATGGTCCGAGGTCGGTCCCGCTGCACAGATTCATGGGATAGGGCCCCCTGCAGATAGTTCACTTTGGTTTAGTTCGCTATCTGTAAGAGCACCCGAGATATCACCAGATATATATTGTATTTTTCCCTGACCCTGAGTAACCGGCCCCATGTGTCGGTGGTTTTCTCGGCCCCTGGTAGTCCGAGGTCGATACCGCTGCACAAATTCATGCGCCAGGGCCTCCTAAAGTCAATGCACTTTAATTTATTCCGCTATCTGTAATAGCACCCGTGATATCACCAGATTTATGTTGGATTTTTCCCTGACCCTGAGTGTCCGACTCCATGAGACGGTGGTTTTCTCGGCCCCTGGTTGTCCGAGGTCGTTCCCGCTGCACAGATTCATGCGCCAGGGCCTCCTGCAGACAATGCACTTCGGTTTATTGCGCTATCTCTAATAGCACCCGAGATATCACCAGATATATATTGGATTTTTCCCTGACCCTGAGGGTCCGGCCCCATGAGACTGTAGTTTTCTCGGCCCCTGGTGGTCCGAGGTCGGTCCCGCAGCACAGATTCATGGGATAGGGCCCCCTGCAGATAGTTCACTTTGGTTTAGTTCGCTATCTGTAAGAGCACCCGAGATATCACCAGATATATATTGTATTTTTCCACGACCCTGAGTGTCCGGCCCCATGTGTCGGTGGTTTTCTCGGCCCCTGGTAGTTCGAGGTCGATCCCGCTGCACAGATTCATGCGCCAGGGCCTCCTGCAGACAATGCACTTTGGTTTATTGCGCTATCTCTAATAGCACCCGAGATATCACCAGATATATATTGGATTTTTCCCTGACCCTGACAGTTCGACACCATGAGACGGTGGTTTTCTCGGCCCCTGGTGGTCCGAGGTCGTTCTCGCTGCACAGATTCATGCGCCAGGGCCTCCTACAGACAATGCACTTTGATTTATTGCGTTATCTGTAATAGCACCCGAGATATCACCAGATATATATTGGATTTTTACATGACCTTGGGTGACGGATTCCGAATATCTGTAATTTTCTCGGCCCCTGGTGGTCCGAGGTCGATCCCGCTGCACAGATTCATGCGCCAGGGCCTCCTACAGACAATCCACTTTGATTTATTGCGCTATCTGTAATAGCACCCGAGATATCACCAGATATATATTGGATTTTTCCCCGACCCTGACAGTCCGGCCCCATGTGTCCGTGGTTTTCTCGGCCCCTGGTGTTCCGAGGTCGTTCTCGCTGCACAGATTCATGCGCCAGGGCCTCCTGCAGACAATGCACTTTGGTTTATTGCGCTATCTCTAATTTGCACCCGAGATTTCACCAGATATATATTGTATTTTTCCCTGACCCTGACAGTCCGGACCCTGGTTGTCCGAGGTCGTTCCCGCTGCACAGATTCATGCGCGAGGGCCTCCTGCAGACAATGTACTTTGATTTATTGCGCTATCTCTAATAGCAACCGAGATATCACCAGATATATATTGGATTTTTCCCTGACCCTGACAGTCCGACCCCATGTGACGGTGGTTTTCTCGGACCCTGGTGGTCCGAGGTTGTTCCTGCTGCACAGATTCCTGCGCCAGGGCATCCTACAGACAATGCACTTTGATTTATTGCGCTATCTGTAATAGCACCCGAGATATCACCATATATATATTGGATTTTCCCCTGACCCTGAGTGTCCGCCCCCATGTGTCGGTGGTTTTCTCGGCCCGTGGTGGCCCGAGGTCGTTCTCGCTGCACAGATTCATGCGCCAGGGCCTCCTGCAGACAATGCACTTTGAATTATTTCGCTATCTCTAATAGCACCCGAGATATCACGAGATATATATTGGATTTTTCCCTGACCCTGAGTGTCCAGCCCCATTAGACGGTAGTTTTCTCGGCCCCTGGTGGTCCGAGGTCGTTCCTGCTGCACAGATTCATGCGCTAGGGCCTCCGGCAGACAATGCACTTTGATTTATTGCGCTATCTCTAATAGCACCCGAGATATCACCAGATATATATTGGATTTTTCCCTGATCCTGACAGTCCGGCACCATGAGACGGTGATTTTCTCGGCCCCTGGTGGTCCGAGGTCGTTCCCGCTGCACGGATTCATGCGCTAGGGCCTCCTGCAGACAATGCACTTTGATTTATTGCGCTATCTGTAATAGCACCCGAGATATCACTAGATATATATTGGATTTTCCCCTGACCCTGAGTGTCCGGCCCCATGAGACGGTGGTTTCCTCGGCCCCTGGTGGTCCGAGATCTTTCCCGCTGAACAGATTCATGCGCCAGGGCCTCCTGCAGATAATTCACTTTGGTTTATTGAGCTATCTCTAATAGCACCTGAGATATCACCGGATATATATTTGATTTTTCCCTGACCCTGACAGTCCGGCCTCATGTGTCGATGGTTTTCTCGGTCCCTCGTGGTCCGACGTCGATCCCGCTGAACAGATTCATGCGCCAGGGCTTCCTGCAGACAATTCACTTTGGTTTATTGCGCTATCTGTAATAGCACCCGAGATATCACCAGATATATATAGGATTTTTCCTTGACCCTGTCAGTCCGGCCCCATGAGACGGTGATTTTCTCGGCCCCTGGTGGCCCGAGATCGATCCCGCTGCACAGATTCGTGCGCCAGGGCCCCCTGCAGATAATTCACCTTGGTTTATTGCGCTATCTCTAATAGCTCACGAGATATCACCAGATATATATTGGATTTTTCCCTGACCCTGAGTGTCCGGCCCCATGAGATGGTAGTTTTCTCGGCCCCTAGTGGTCCCAGGTCGTTCCCGCTGCACAGATTCATGCGCTGGGGCCTCCTGCAGACAATGCACCTTGGTTTATTGCGCTATCTGTAATAGCACCCGAGATATCACTAGATATATATTGGATTTTCCCCTGACCCTGAGTGTCCGGCCCCATGTGTCGATGTTTTTCTCGGGCCCTCGGGGTCCGAGGTCGATCCCGCTGAACAGATTCATGCGCCAGGGCTTCCTGCAGACAATTCACTTTGGTTTATTGCGCTATCTGTAATAGCACTCGAGATATCACCAGATATATATTGGATTTTTCCCTGACCCTGAGTGTCCGACAACATGAGACGGTGGTTTTCTCGGCCCCTGGTGGTCCGAGGTCGTTCCCGCTGCACATATTCATGCGCCAGGGCCTCCTGCAGATAATTCACATTGGTTTATTGCGCTATCTCTAATAGCACCCGAGATATCACCAGATATATATTGGATTTTTCCCTGACCCTGACAGTCCGGCCCCATGTGCCGATGGTTTTCTCGGTTCCTCGTGGTCCGAGGTCGATCCCGCTGAACAGATTCATGCACCAGAGCTTCCTGCAGACAATTCACTTTGGTTTATTGCGCTATCTGTAATAGCACCCGAGATATCACTAGATATATGCTGGATTTTTACATTACCTTGGGTGACGGATTCCGAATATCTGTAATTTTCACGGCTCCTGGTGGCCCGAGATCGTTCCCGCTGCACGGATTCATGCGCCAGGGCCTCCTGCAGATAATTCAGTTTGGTTTATTGCGCTATCTCTAATAGCACCCGAGATATCACCAGATATATATTTAATTTTCCCTGACCCTGACAGTCCGGCCCCATGTGTCAATGGTTTTCTCGGTCCCTCGTGGTCCGAGGTCGGTCCCGTTGAACAGATTCATGCGCCAGAGCTTCCTGCAGACAATTCACTTTGGTTTATTGCGCTATCTGTAATAGCACCCGAGATATCACGAGATATATATTGGATTTTTCCCTGACCCTGAGTGTCCGGCTCCATGAGACGGAGGTTTTCTCGGCCCCTGGTGGTCCGAGGTCGTTCCCGCTGCACAGATTCATGCGGCAGGGCACCCTGCAGATAATTCACTTTGATTTATTGCGCTATCTCTAATAGCACCCGAGATATCACTAGATATATGCTGGATTTTTACATGACCTTGGGTGACGGATTCCGAATATCTGTAATTTTCTCGGCTCCTGGTGGTCCGAGGTCGTTCCTGCTGCACAGATTCATTCGCCAGTACCTCCTACAGACAATGCTCTTTGATTTATTTCGCTATCTATAATAGCACCCGAGATATCACCAGATATATATTGGATTTTTCCTTGACCCTGTCAGTCCGGCCCCATGTGTCGATGGTATTCTCGGCCCCTCATGGTCCGAGGTCGATCCCGCTGCACAGATTCATGCGCCAGGGCCCCCTGCAGATAATTCACTATGATTTATTGCGCTATCTCTAATAGCACCCGAGATATCACCAGATATATATTGGATTTTTCCCTGACCCTGAGTGTCCGGCCCCATGAGACGGTAGTTTTCTCGGCCCCTGGTGGTCCCAGGTCGTTCCCGCTGCACAGATTCATGCGCCAGGGCCTCCTGCAGACAATGCACTTTGATTTATTGCGCTATCTGTAATAGCACCCGAGATATCACCAGATTTATATTAGGATGTTTCCCTGACCCTGAGTGTCCGGCCCCATGAGACTGTAGCTTTTTCGGCCCCTCGTGGTCCGAGGTCGTTCCAGCTGCGCAGATTCATGCGCCAGAGCCTCCTACGGACAATGCACCTTGATTTATTGCGCTATCTCTAATAGCACCCGAGATATCACCAGATATATATTGGATTTTTCCCTGACCCTGACAGTCCGGCCCCATGAGACGGTGATTTTCTCGGCCCCTGGTGGTCCGAGGTCGATCCCGCTGCACAGATTTATGCGCCAGGGCCTCCTGCAGACAATGCCCTTTGGTTTATTGCGCTATCTCTAATAGCACCCGAGATATCACCAGATATATATTGGATTTTTCCCTGATCCTGAGTGTCCGGCGCCATGAGACAGAAGTTTTCTCGGCCCCTGGTAGTCCGAGGTCGTTCCCGCTGCACAGATTCATGCGCTAGGGCCTCCTGCAGACAATGCACTTTGATTTATTGTGCAATCTCTAATTTGCACCCGAGATATCACCAGATATATATTGTATTTTTCCCTGACCCTGACAGTCCGGACCCTGGTTGTCCGAGGTCGTTCCCGCTGCACAGATTCATGCGCGAGGGCCTCCTGCAGACAATGCACTTTGATTTATTGCGCTATCTCTAATAGCAACCGAGATATCACCAGATATATATTGGATTTTTCCCTGATCCTGAGTGTCCGGCCCCATGAGACAGAAGTTTTCTCGGCCCCTGGTGGTCCGAGGTCGATCCCGCTGCACAGATTCATGCGCCAGGGCCTCCTACAGACAATGCACTTTGATTTATTGCGCTATCTGTAATAGCACCCGAGATATCACCAGATATATATTGGATTTTTCCCTGACCCTGACAGTCCGACCCCATGAGACGGTGGTTTTCTCGGCCCCTGGTGGTCCGAGGTTGTTCCTGCTGCACAGATTCCTGCGCCAGGGCATCCTACAGACAATGCACTTTGATTTATTGCGCTATCTGTAATAGCACCCGAGATATCACCATATATATATTGGACTTTCCCCTGACCCTGAGTGTCCGCCCCCATGTGTCGGTGGTTTTCTCGGCCCGTGGTGGCCCGAGGTCGTTCTCGCTGCACAGGTTCATGCGCCAGGGCCTCCTGCAGACAATGCACTTTGAATTATTTCGCTATCTCTAATAGCACCCGAGATATCACGAGATATATATTGGATTTTTCCCTGACCCTGAGTGTCCAGCCCCATGAGACGGTAGTTTTCTCGGACCCTGGTGGTCCGAGGTCGTTCCTGCTGCACAGATTCATGCGCTAGGGCCTCCGGCAGACAATGCACTTTGATTTATTGCGCTATCTCTAATAGCACCCGAGATATCACCAGATATATATTGGATTTTTCCCTGACCCTGACAGTCCGGCCCCATGAGACGGTGATTTTCTCGGCCCCTGGTGGTCCGAGGTCGTTCCCGCTGCACGGATTCATGCGCTAGGGCCTCCTGCAGACAATGCACTTTGATTTATTGCGCTATCTGTAATAGCACCCGAGATATCACTAGATATATATTGGATTTTCCCCTGACCCTGAGTGTCCGGCCCCATGAGACGGTGGTTTCCTCGGCCCCTGGAGGTCGGAGATCTTTCCCGCTGAACAGATTCATGCGCCAGGGCCTCCTGCAGACAATGCACCTTGGTTTATTGCGCTATCTGTAATAGCACCCGAGATATCACTGGATATATATTGGATTTTCCCCTGACCCTGAGTGTCCGGCCCCATGTGTCGATGTTTTTCTCGGGCCCTCGTGGTCCGAGGTCGATCCCGCTGAACAGATTCATGCGCCAGGGCTTCCTGCAGACAATTCACTTTGGTTTATTGCGCTATCTGTAATAGCACTCGAGATATCACCAGATATATATTGGATTTTTCCCTGACCCTGAGTGTCCGACAACATGAGACGGTGGTTTTCTCGGCCCCTGGTGGTCCGAGGTCGTTCCCGCTGCACAGATTCATGCGCCAGGGCCTCCTGCAGATAATTCACATTGGTTTATTGCGCTATCCCTAATAGCACCCGAGATATCACCAGATATATATTGGATTTTTCCCTGACCCTGACAGTCCGGCCCCATGTGCCGATGGTTTTCTCGGTTCCTCGTGGTCCGAGGTCGATCCCGCTGAACAGATTCATGCACCAGAGCTTCCTGCAGACAATTCACTTTGGTTTATTGCGCTATCTGTAATAGCACCCGAGATATCACTAGATATATGCTGGATTTTTACATTACCTTGGGTGACGGATTCCGAATATCTGTAATTTTCACGGCTCCTGGTGGCCCGAGATCGTTCCCGCTGCAGGGATTCATGCGCCAGGGCCTCCTGCAGATAATTCAGTTTGGTTTATTGCGCTATCTCTAATAGCACCCGAGATATCACCAGATATATATTTAATTTTCCCTGACCCTGACAGTCCGGCCCCATGTGTCGATGGTTTTCTCGGTCCCTCGTGGTCCGAGGTCGGTCCCGTTGAACAGATTCATGCGCCAGAGCTTCCTGCAGACAATTCACTTTGGTTTATTGCGCTATCTGTAATAGCACCCGAGATATCACTAGATATATGCTGGATTTTTACATGACCTTGGGTGACGGATTCCGAATATCTGTAATTTTCTCGGCTCCTGGTGGTCCGAGGTCGTTCCTGCTGCACAGATTCATTCGCCAGTGCCTCCTACAGACAATGGACTTTGATTAATTGCGCTATCTCTAATAGCACCCGAGATATCACCAGATACATATTGGATTTTTCCCTGGCCCTGAGTGTCCGGCCCCATGAGACTGTGGTTTTCTCGGCCCCTGGTGGACCGAGGTCTTTCCCGCTGCACAGATTCATGCGCCAGGGCCTCCTGCAGACAATGCACTTTGATTTATTGCGCTATCTGTAATAGCACCCGAGATATCACCAGATTTATATTGGATTTTTCCCTGACCCTGAGTGTCCGACCCCATGAGGCGGTGGTTTTCTCGGCCCCTGGTGCTCCGAGGTCGTTCCCGCTGCACAGATTCATGCGTCGGTGCCTCCCGCAGACAATGCACTTTGAATTATTTCGCTATCTCCAATAGCACCCGAGATATCAAGAGATATATATTGGATTTTTCCCTGACCCTGAGTGTCCGGCCCCATGAGACGGTAGTTTTCTCGGCCCCTGGTGGTCCGAGGTCGTTCCCGCTGCCCAGATTCATGCGCTAGGGCCTCCGGCAGACAATGCACTTTGATTTATTGCGCTATCTGTAATAGCACCCGAGATATCACCAGATATATATTGGATTTTTCCCTGACCCTGACAGTCCGGCCCCATGTGCCGATGGTTTTCTCGGTTCCTCGTGGTCCGAGGTCGATCCCGCTGAACAGATTCATGCACCAGAGCTTCCTGCAGACAATTCACTTTGGTTTATTGCGCTATCTGTAATAGCACCCGAGATATCACTAGATATATGCTGGATTTTTACATTACCTTGGGTGACGGATTCCGAATATCTGTAATTTTCACGGCTCCTGGTGGCCCGAGATCGTTCCCGCTGCAGGGATTCATGCGCCAGGGCCTCCTGCAGATAATTCAGTTTGGTTTATTGCGCTATCTCTAATAGCACCCGAGATATCACCAGATATATATTTAATTTTCCCTGACCCTGACAGTCCGGCCCCATGTGTCGATGGTTTTCTCGGTCCCTCGTGGTCCGAGGTCGGTCCCGTTGAACAGATTCATGCGCCAGAGCTTCCTGCAGACAATTCACTTTGGTTTATTGCGCTATCTGTAATAGCACCCGAGATATCACTAGATATATGCTGGATTTTTACATGACCTTGGGTGACGGATTCCGAATATCTGTAATTTTCTCGGCTCCTGGTGGTCCGAGGTCGTTCCTGCTGCACAGATTCATTCGCCAGTGCCTCCTACAGACAATGGACTTTGATTAATTGCGCTATCTCTAATAGCACCCGAGATATCACCAGATACATATTGGATTTTTCCCTGGCCCTGAGTGTCCGGCCCCATGAGACTGTGGTTTTCTCGGCCCCTGGTGGACCGAGGTCTTTCCCGCTGCACAGATTCATGCGCCAGGGCCTCCTGCAGACAATGCACTTTGATTTATTGCGCTATCTGTAATAGCACCCGAGATATCACCAGATTTATATTGGATTTTTCCCTGACCCTGAGTGTCCGACCCCATGAGGCGGTGGTTTTCTCGGCCCCTGGTGCTCCGAGGTCGTTCCCGCTGCACAGATTCATGCGCCGGTGCCTCCCGCAGACAATGCACTTTGAATTATTTCGCTATCTCCAATAGCACCCGAGATATCACGAGATATATATTGGATTTTTCCCTGACCCTGAGTGTCCGGCCCCATGAGACGGTAGTTTTCTCGGCCCCTGGTGGTCCGAGGTCGTTCCCGCTGCCCAGATTCATGCGCTAGGGCCTCCGGCAGACAATGCACTTTGATTTATTGCGCTATCTGTAATAGCACCCGAGATATCACCAGATATATATTGGATTTTTCCCTGACCCTGACAGTCCGGCCCCATGTGCCGATGGTTTTCTCGGTTCCTCGTGGTCCGAGGTCGATCCCGCTGAACAGATTCATGCACCAGAGCTTCCTGCAGACAATTCACTTTGGTTTATTGCGCTATCTGTAATAGCACCCGAGATATCACCAGATATATATAGGATTTTTCCTTGACCCTGTCAGTCCGGCCCCATGAGACGGTGATTTTCTCGGCCCCTGGTGGCCCGAGATCGATCCCGCTGCACAGATTCGTGCGCCAGGGCCCCCTGCAGATAATTCACCTTGGTTTATTGCGCTATCTCTAATAGCACACGAGATATCACCAGATATATATTGGATTTTTCCCTGACCCTGAGTGTCCGGCCCCATGAGATGGTAGTTTTCTCGGCCCCTAGTGGTCCCAGGTCGTTCCCGCTGCACAGATTCATGCGCTGGGGCCTCCTGCAGACAATGCACCTTGGTTTATTGCGCTATCTGTAATAGCACCCGAGATATCACTAGATATATATTGGATTTTCCCCTGACCCTGAGTGTCCGGCCCCATGTGTCGATGTTTTTCTCGGGCCCTCGGGGTCCGAGGTCGATCCCGCTGAACAGATTCATGCGCCAGGGCTTCCTGCAGACAATTCACTTTGGTTTATTGCGCTATCTGTAATAGCACTCGAGATATCACCAGATATATATTGGATTTTTCCCTGACCCTGAGTGTCCGACAACATGAGACGGTGGTTTTCTCGGCCCCTGGTGGTCCGAGGTCGTTCCCGCTGCACAGATTCATGCGCCACGGCCTCCTGCAGATAATTCACATTGGTTTATTGCGCTATCTCTAATAGCACCCGAGATATCACCAGATATATATTGGATTTTTCCCTGACCCTGACAGTCCGGCCCCATGTGCCGATGGTTTTCTCGGTTCCTCGTGGTCCGAGGTCGATCCCGCTGAACAGATTCATGCACCAGAGCTTCCTGCAGACAATTCACTTTGGTTTATTGCGCTATCTGTAATAGCACACGAGATATCACTAGATATATGCTGGATTTTTACATTACCTTGGGTGACGGATTCCGAATATCTGTAATTTTCACGGCTCCTGGTGGCCCGAGATCGTTCCCGCTGCACGGATTCATGCGCCAGGGCCTCCTGCAGATAATTCAGTTTGGTTTATTGCGCTATCTCTAATAGCACCCGAGATATCACCAGATATATATTTAATTTTCCCTGACCCTGACAGTCCGGCCCCATGTGTCGATGGTTTTCTCGGTCCCTCGTGGTCCGAGGTCGGTCCCGTTGAACAGATTCATGCGCCAGAGCTTCCTGCAGACAATTCACTTTGGTTTATTGCGCTATCTGTAATAGCACCCGAGATATCACGAGATATATATTGGATTTTTCCCTGACCCTGAGTGTCCGGCTCCATGAGACGGAGGTTTTCTCGGCCCCTGGTGGTCCGAGGTCGTTCCCGCTGCACAGATTCATGCGCCAGGGCCTCCTGCAGACAATGCACTTTGAATTATTTCGCTATCTCTAATAGCACCCGAGATATCACGAGATATATATTGGATTTTTCCCTGACCCTGAGTGTCCAGCCCCATGAGACGGTAGTTTTCTCGGACCCTGGTGGTCCGAGGTCGTTCCTGCTGCACAGATTCATGCGCTAGGGCCTCCGGCAGACAATGCACTTTGATTTATTGCGCTATCTCTAATAGCACCCGAGATATCACCAGATATATATTGGATTTTTCCCTGACCCTGACAGTCCGGCCCCATGAGACGGTGATTTTCTCGGCCCCTGGTGGTCCGAGGTCGTTCCCGCTGCACGGATTCATGCGCTAGGGCCTCCTGCAGACAATGCACTTTGATTTATTGCGCTATCTGTAATAGCACCCGAGATATCACTAGATATATATTGGATTTTCCCCTGACCCTGAGTGTCCGGCCCCATGAGACGGTGGTTTCCTCGGCCCCTGGAGGTCGGAGATCTTTCCCGCTGAACAGATTCATGCGCCAGGGCCTCCTGCAGATAATTCACTTTGGTTTATTGAGCTATCTCTAATAGCACCTGAGATATCACCGGATATATATTTGATTTTTCCCTGACCCTGACAGTCCGGCCTCATGTGTCGATGGTTTTCTCGGTCCCTCGTGGTCCGACGTCGATCCCGCTGAACAGATTCATGCGCCAGGGCTTCCTGCAGACAATTCACTTTGGTTTATTGCGCTATCTGTAATAGCACCCGAGATATCACCAGATATATATTGGATTTTTCCCTGACCCTGAGTGTCCGGCCCCATGAGATGGTAGTTTTCTCGGCTCCTAGTGGTCCCAGGTCGTTCCCGCTGCACACATTCATGCGCTGGGGCCTCCTGCAGACAATGCACCTTGGTTTATTGCGCTATCTGTAATAGCACCCGAGATATCACTGGATATATATTGGATTTTCCCCTGACCCTGAGTGTCCGGCCCCATGTGTCGATGTTTTTCTCGGGCCCTCGTGGTCCGAGGTCGATCCCGCTGAACAGATTCATGCGCCAGGGCTTCCTGCAGACAATTCACTTTGGTTTATTGCGCTATCTGTAATAGCACTCGAGATATCACCAGATATATATTGGATTTTTCCCTGACCCTGAGTGTCCGACAACATGAGACGGTGGTTTTCTCGGCCCCTGGTGGTCCGAGGTCGTTCCCGCTGCCCAGATTCATGCGCTAGGGCCTCCGGCAGACAATGCACTTTGATTTATTGCGCTATCTGTAATAGCACCCGAGATATCACCAGATATATATTGGATTTTCCCCTGACCCTGAGTGTCCGGCCCCATGTGTCGATGGTTTTCTCGGTCCCTCGTGGTCCGAGGTCGTTCCCGCTGCACAGATTCATGCGCCAGGGCCTCCTGCAGTCAATGCACTTTGGTTTATTGCGCTATCTCTAATAACACCCGGGATATCACCAGATACATATTGGATTTTACCCTGACCCTGAGTGTCCAGCCTCATGAGACGGTAGTTTTCTCGGCCTCTGGTGGTCCGAGGTCTTTCCCGCTGCACAGATTCATGCGACAGGGCCTCCTGCAGACAATGCACTTTGATTTATTGCGCTATCTGTAATAGCACCCGAGATATCACCAGATTTATATTGGATTTTTCCCTGACCCTGAGTGTCCGACCCCATGAGGCGGTGGTTTTCTCGGCCCCTGGTGCTCCGAGGTCGTTCCCGCTGCACAGATTCATGCGCCGGTGCCTCCCGCAGACAATGCACTTTGAATTATTTCGCTATCTCTAATAGCACCGGAGATATCACGAGATATATATTGGATTTTTCCCTGACCCTGAGTGTCCGGCTCCATGAGACGGAGGTTTTCTCGGCCCCTGGTGGTCCGAGGTCGTTCCCGCTGCACAGATTCATGCGGCAGGGCACCCTGCAGATAGTTCACTTTGACTTATTGCGCTATCTCTAATAGCACCCGAGATATCACTAGATATATGCTGGATTTTTACATGACCTTGGGTGACGGATTCCGAATATCTGTAATTTTCTCGGCTCCTGGTGGTCCGAGGTCGTTCCTGCTGCACAGATTCATTCGCCAGTACCTCCTACAGACAATGCACTTTGATTTATTTCGCTATCTATAATAGCACCCGAGATATCACCAGATATATATTGAATTTTTCCTTGACCCTGTCAGTCCGGCCCCATGTGTCGATGGTATTCTCGGCCCCTGATGGTCCGAGGTCGATCCCGCTGCACAGATTCATGCGCCAGGGCCCCCTGCAGATAATTCACTATGATTTATTGCGCTATCTCTAATAGCACCCGAGATATCAACAGATATATATTGGATTTTTCCCTGACCCTGAGTGTCCGGCCCCATGAGACGGTAGTTTTCTCGGCCCCTGGTGGTCCCAGGACGTTCCCGCTGCACAGATTCATGCGCCAGGGCCTCCTGCAGACAATGCACTTTGATTTATTGCGCTATCTGTAATAGCACCCGAGATATCACCAGATTTATATTAGGATGTTTCCCTGACCCTGAGTGTCCGGCCCCATGAGACTGTAGCTTTTTCGGCCCCTCGTGGTCCGAGGTCGTTCCAGCTGCGCAGATTCATGCGCCAGAGCCTCCTACGGACAATGCACCTTGATTTATTGCGCTATCTCTAATAGCACCCGAGATATCACCAGATATATATTGGATTTTTCCCTGACCCTGAGTGTCCGGCCCCATGAGACGGTGATTTTCTCGGCCCCTGGTGGTCCGAGGTCGATCCCGCTGCACAGATTTATGCGCCAGGGTCTCCTGCAGACAATGCCCTTTGGTATATTGCGCTATCTCTAATAGCACCCGAGATATCACCAGATATATATTGGATTTTTCCCTGATCCTGAGTGTCCGGCGCCATGAGACAGAAGTTTTCTCGGCCCCTGGTAGTCCGAGGTCGTTCCCGCTGCACAGATTCATGCGCTAGGGACTCCTGCAGACAATGCACTTTGATTTATTGTGCAATCTCTAGTAGCACCCGAGATATCACCAGATATATATTGGATTTTTCCCTGACCCTGACAGTCCGGACCCTGGTTGTCCGAGGTCGCTCCCGCTGCACAGATTCATGCGCCAGGGCCTCCTACAGACAATGCACTTTGGTTTATTGCGCTATCTCTAATAGCACCCGAGATATCACCAGATATATATTGGATTTTTCCCTGACCCTGAGGGTCCGGCCCCATGTTACGGTAGTTTTCTCGGCCCCTGGTGGTCCGAGGTCGGTCCCGCTGCACAGATTCATGGGATAGGGCCCCCTGCAGATAGTTCACTTTGGTTTAGTTCGCTATCTGTAAGAGCACCCGAGATATCACCAGATGTATATTGTATTTTTCCACGACGCTGACTGTCCGGCCCCATGAGACGGTGATTTTCTCGGCCCTTGGTGGTCCGAGGTCGATCCCGCTGCACAGATTCATGCGCCAGGGCCTCCTACAGACAATGCACTTTGGTTTATTGTGCTATCTCTAATAGCACCCGAGATATCACCAGATATATATTGGATTTTTCCCTGACCCTGACATTCCGACCCCATGAGACGTTGGTTTTCTCGGCCCCTGGTGGTCCGAGGTTGTTCCTGCTGCACAGATTCCTGCGCCAGGGCATCCTACAGACAATGCACTTTGATTTATTGCGCTATCTGTAATAGCACCCGAGATATCACCATATATATATTGGATTTTCCCCTGACCCTGAGTGTCCGCCCCCATGTGTCGGTGGTTTTCTCGGCCCGTGGTGGTCCGAAGTCGTTCTCGCTGCACAGATTCATGCGCCAGGGCCTCCTGCAGACAATGCACTTTGGTTTATTGCGCTATCTCTAATAGCACCCGAGATATCACCAGATATATATTGCATTTTTCCCTGACCCTGACAGTCCGGCCCCATGAGACGGTGATTTTCTCGGCCCCTGGTTGTCCGAGGTCCTTCCCGCTGCACAGATTCATGCGCGAGGGCCTCCTGCAGACAATGCACTTTGATTTATTGCGCTATCTGTAATAGCACCCGAGATATCACCAGATATATATTGTATTTTTCCCCGACCCTGAGTGTCCGGCCCCATGTGTCGGTGTTTTTCTCGACCCCTGGGGGTCCGAGGTCGTTCCCGCTGCACAGATTCATGGGATAGGGCCCCCTGCAGATAGTTCACTTTGGTTTAGTTCGCTATCTGTAAGAGCACCCGAGATATCACCAGATATATATTGGATTTTTCCCCGACCCTGAGAGTCCGGCCCCATGTGTCCGTGGTTTTCTCGGCCCCTGGAGTTCCGAGGTCGTTCTCGCTGCACAGATTCATGCGCCAGGGCCTCCTGCAGGCAATGCACTTTGGTTTATTGCGCTATCTCTAATTTGCACCCGAGATATCACCAGATATATATTGTATTTTTCCCTGACCCTGACAGTCCGGACCCTGGTTGTCCGAGGTCGTTCCCGCTGCACAGATTCATGCGCGAGGGCCTCCTGCAGACAATGCACTTTGATTTATTGCGCTATCTCTAATAGCAACCGAGATATCACCAGATATATATTGGATTTTTCCCTGATCCTGAGTGTCCGGCCCCATGAGACAGAAGTTTTCTCGGCCCCTGGTAGTCCGAGGTCGTTCCCGCTGCACAGATTCATGCGCTAGGGCCTCCTGCAGACAATGCACTTTGATTTATTGCGCAATCTCTAGTAGCACCCGAGATATCACCAGATATATATTGGATTTTTCCCTGACCCTGACAGTCCGGCCCCATGAGACGGTGATTTTCTCGGCCACTGGTGGTCCGAGGTCGTTCCCGCTGCACAGAGTCATGCGCCAGGGCCTCCTACAGACAATGCACTTTGATTTATTGCGTTATCTGTAATAGCACCCGAGATATCACCAGATATATATTGGATTTTTACATGACCTTGGGTGACGGATTCCGAATATCTGTAATTTTCTCGGCCCCTGGTGGTCCGAGGTCGATCCCGCTGCACAGATTCATGCGCCAGGGCCTCCTACAGACAATCCACTTTGATTTATTGCGCTATCTCTAATAGCACCCGAGATATCACCAGATATATATTGTATTTTTCCCCGACCCTGAGTGTCCGGCCCCATGTGTCGGTGATTTGCTCGGCCACTGGTGGTCCGAGGTCGTTCCCGCTGCACAGATTCATGCGCCAGGGCCTCCTACAGACAATGCACTTTGATTTATTGCGCTATCTGTAATAGCACCCGAGATATCACCAGATATATATTGGATTCTCCCCTGACCCTGAGTGTCCAGCCCCATGAGACGGTAGTTTTCTCGGCCCCTGGTGGTCCGAGGTCGTTGCCGCTGCCCAGATTCATGCGCCAGGGCCTCCTACAGACAATGCACTTTGGTTTATTGCGCTATCTCTAATTTGCACCCGAGATATCACCAGATATATATTGTATTTTTCCCTGACCCTGACAGTCCGGACCCTGGTTGTCCGAGGTCGTTCCCGCTGCACAGATTCATGCGCGAGGGCCTCCTGCAGACAATGCACTTTGATTTATTGCGCTATCTCTAATAGCAACCGAGATATCACCAGATATATATTGGATTTTCCCCTGACCCTGAGTGTCCGCCCCCATGTGTCGGTGGTTTTCTCGGCCCGTGGTGGTCCGAAGTCGTTCTCGCTCCACAGATTCATGCGCCAGGGCCTCCTGCAGACAATGCACTTTGGTTTATTGCTCTATCTCTAATAGCACCCGAGATATCACCAGATATATATTGCATTTTTCCCTGACCCTGACAGTCCGGCCCCATGAGACGGTGATTTTCTCGGCCCCTGGTTGTCCGAGGTCATTCCCGCTGCACAGATTCATGCGCGAGGGCCTCCTGCAGACAATGCACTTTGATTTATTGCGGTATCTCTAATAGCACCCGAAATATCACCAGATATATATTGGATTTTTCCCTGACCCTGACAGTCGGACCCCATGAGACGGTGGTTTTCTCGGCCCCTGGTTGTCCGAGGTCGTTCCCGCTGCACAGATTCATGCGCCAGGGCCTCCTACAGACAATGCACTTTGATTTATTGCGCTATCTGTAATAGCACCCGAGATATCACCAGATATATATTGTATTTTTCCCCGACCCTGAGTGTCCGGCCCCATGTGTCGGTGTTTTCCTCGACCCCTGGGGGTCCGAGGTCGTTCCCGCTGCACAGATTCATGGGATAGGGCCCCCTGCAGATAGTTCACTTTGGTTTAGTTCGCTATCTGTAAGAGCACCCGAGATATCACCAGATATATATTGGATTTTTCCCCGACCCTGAGTGTCCGGCCCCATGTGTCCGTGGTTTTCTCGGCCCCTGGTGTTCCGAGGTCGTTCTCGCTGCACAGATTCATGCGCCAGGGCCTCCTGCAGACAATGCACTTTAATTTATTGCGCTATATGTAATAGCACCCGTGATATCACCAGATATATATTGGATTCTTCCCTGAACCTGACAGTCCGGCCCCATGAGACGGTGATTTTCTCGGCCCTTGGTGGTCCGAGGTCGATCCCGCTGCACAGATTCATGCGCCAGGGCCTCCTACAGACAATGCACTTTGGTTTATTGCGCTATCTCTAATAGCACCCGAGATATCACCAGATATATATTGGATTTTTCCCCGACCCTGACAGTCCGGCCCCATGTGTCCGTGGTTTTCACGGCCCCTGGTGTTCCGAGGTCGTTCTCGCTGCACAGATTCATGAGCCAGGGCCTCCTGCAGACAATGCACTTTGGTTTATTGCGCTATCTCTAATTTGCACCCGAGATATCACCAGATATATATTGTATTTTTCCCTGACCCTGACAGTCCGGACCCTGGTTGTCCGAGGTCGTTCCCGCTGCACAGATTCATGCGCGAGGGCATCCTGCAGGCAATGCACTTTGGTTTATTGCGCTATCTCTAATTTGCACCCGAGATATCACCAGATATATATTGTATTTTTCCCTGACCCTGACAGTCCGGACCCTGGTTGTCCGAGGTCGTTCGCGCTGCACAGATTCATGCGCGAGGGCCTCCTGCAGACAATGCACTTTGATTTATTGCGCTATCTCTAATAGCAACCGAGATATCACCAGATATATATTGGATTTTTCCCTGATCCTGAGTGTCCGGCCCCATGAGACAGAAGTTTTCTCGGCCCCTGGTAGTCCGAGGTCGTTCCCGCTGCACAGATTCATGCGCTAGGGCCTCCTGCAGGCAATGCACTTTGATTTATTGTGCAATCTCTAGTAGCACCCGAGATATCACCAGATATATATTGGATTTTTCCCTGACCCTGACAGTCCGGCCCCATGAGACTGTGATTTTCTCGGCCACTGGTGGTCCGAGGTCGTTCCCGCTGCACAGATTCATGCGCCAGGGCCTCCTACAGACAATGCACTTTGATTTATTGCGTTATCTGTAATAGCACCCGAGATATCACCAGATATATATTGGATTTTTACATGACCTTGGGTGACGGATTCCTAATATCTGTAACTTTCTCGGCCCCTGGTGGTCCGAGGTCGATCCCGCTGCACAGATTCATGCGCCAGGGCCTCCTACAGACAATGCACTTTGGTTTATTGCGCTATCTCTAGTTTGCACCCGAGATATCACCAGATATATATTGTATTTTTCCCTGATCCTGAGTGTCCGGCCCCATGAGACAGAAGTTTTCTCGGCCCCTGGTAGTCCGAGGTCGTTCCCGCTGCACAGATTCATGCGCTAGGGCCTCCTGCAGACAATGCACTTTGATTTATTGCGCTATCTGTAATAGCACCCGAGATATCACCAGATATATATTGGATTCTCCCCTGACCCTGAGTGTCCAGCCCCATGAGACGGTAGTTTTCGCGGCCCCTGGCGGTCCGAGGTCGTTCCCGCTGCCCAGATTCATGCGCCAGGGCCTCCTACAGACAATGCACTTTGATTTATTGCGCTATCTGTAATAGCACCCGAGATATCACCAGATATATATTGGATTTTTCCCTGACCCTGAGTAACCGGCCCCATGTGTCGGTGGTTTTCTCGGCCCCTGGTAGTCCGAGGTCGATACCGCTGCACAGATTCATGCGCCAGGGCCTCCTAAAGTCAATGCACTTTAATTTATTCCGCTATCTGTAATAGCACCCGTGATATCACCAGATTTATGTTGGATTTTTCCCTGACCCTGAGTGTCCGACTCCATGAGACGGTGGTTTTCTCGGCCGCTGGTTGTCCGAGGTCGTTCCCGCTGCACAGATTCATGCGCCAGGGCCTCCTGCAGACAATGCACATTGGTTTATTGCGCTATCTCTAATAGCACCCGAGATATCACCAGATATATATTGGATTTTTCCCTGACCCTGAGGGTCCGGCCCCATGAGACTGTAGTTTTCTCGGCCCCTGGTGGTCCGAGGTCGGACCCGCAGCACAGATTCATGGGATAGGGCCCCCTGCAGATAGTTCACTTTGGTTTAGTTCGCTATCTGTAAGAGCACCCGAGATATCACCAGATATATATTGTATTTTTCCACGACCCTGAGTGTCCGGCCCCATGTGTCGGTGGTTTTCTCGGCCCCTGGTAGTTCGAGGTCGATCCCGCTGCACAGATTCATGCGCCAGGGCCTCCTGCAGACAATGCACTTTGGTTTATTGCGCTATCTCTAATAGCACCCGAGATATCACCAGATATATATTGTATTTTTCCCTGACCCTGACAATTCGACACCATGAGACGGTGGTTTTCTCGGCCCCTGGTGGTCCGAGGTCGTTCTCGCTGCACAGATTCATGCGCCAGGGCCTCCTACAGACAATGCACTTTGATTTATTGCGTTATCTGTAATAGCACCCGAGATATCACCAGATATATATTGGATTTTTACATGACCTTGGGTGACGGATTCCGAATATCTGTAATTTTCTCGGCCCCTGGTGGTCCGAGGTCGATCCCGCTGCACAGATTCATGCGCCAGGGCCTCCTACAGACAATCCACTTTGATTTATTGCGCTATCTGTAATAGCACCCGTGATATCACCAGATATATATTGGATTTTTCCCCGACCCTGACAGTCCGGCCCCATGTGTCCGTGGTTTTCTCGGCCCCTGGTGTTCCGAGGTCGGTCCCGTTGAACAGATTCATGCGCCAGAGCTTCCTGCAGACAATTCACTTTGGTTTATTGCGCTATCTGTAATAGCACCCGAGATATCACTAGATATATGCTGGATTTTTACATGACCTTGGGTGACGGATTCCGAATATCTGTAATTTTCTCGGCTCCTGGTGGTCCGAGGTCGTTCCTGCTGCACAGATTCATTCGCCAGTGCCTCCTACAGACAATGGACTTTGATTTATTGCGCTATCTCTAATAGCACCCGAGATATCACCAGATACATATTGGATTTTTCCCTGGCCCTGAGTGTCCGGCCCCATGAGACTGTGGTTTTCTCGGCCCCTGGTGGACCGAGGTCTTTCCCGCTGCACAGATTCATGCGCCAGGGCCTCCTGCAGACAATGCACTTTGATTTATTGCGCTATCTGTAATAGCACCCGAGATATCACCAGATTTATATTGGATTTTTCCCTGACCCTGAGTGTCCGACCCCATGAGGCGGTGGTTTTCTCGGCCCCTGGTGGTCCGAGGTCGTTCCCGCTGCACAGATTCATGCGCTGGGGCCTCCTGCAGACAATGCACCTTGGTTTATTGCGCTATCTGTAATAGCACCCGAGATATCACTAGATATATATTGGATTTTCCCCTGACCCTGAGTGTCCGGCCCCATGTGTCGATGTTTTTCTCGGCCCCTGGTGGTCCCAGGTCGTTCCCGCTGCACAGATTCATGCGCTGGGGCCTCCTGCAGACAATGCACTTTGAGTTATTGCGCTATCTCTAATAGCACCCGAGGTATCACCAGATATATATTGGATTTTCCCCTGACCCTGAGTGTCCGGCCCCATGGGACTGTGGTTTTCTCGGCCCCTGGTGGTCCGAGGTCGTTCCCGCTGCACAGATGCATGCGCCGGGGCCTCCTGCAGATAATTCACTTTGGTTTATTGCGCTATCTCTAATAGCACCCAAGATATCACCAGATATATATTGGATTTTCCCCTGACCCTGAGTGTCCGGCCCCATGAGACTGTGGTTTTCGCGGCCCCTTGTGGTCCGAGGTCGTTCCCGCTGCACAGATTCATGCGCCAGGATCTCCTGCAGATAATTCACTTTGATTTATTGCGCTATCTCTAATAGCACCCGAGATATCACCAGATATATATTGGATTTTCCCCTGACCCTGAGTGACCCGCCCCATGAGACTGTGGTTTTCTCGGCTCCTGATGGTCCGAGGTTGTTCCCGCTGCACAGATTCATGCGCCGGGGCCTCCTACAGACAACGCACTTTGATTTATTGGGCTATCTGTAATAGCACCCGAGATATCACCAGATATATATTGGATTTTCCCCTGACCCTGAGTCTCCGGCCCCATGAGACTGTTGTTTTCTCGGCCCCTGGTGGTCCGAGGTCGTTCCCGCCGCACAGATCCATGCGCCGGGGCCTCCTACAGACAATGCACTTTGATTTATTGCGCTATCTCTAATAGCACCCGAGATATCACCATATATATATTGGATTTTCCTCTGATCCTGAGTGTCCGGCCCCATGAGACTGTGGTTTTCTCGGCCCCTGGTGGTCCGAGGTCGTTCCCGCTGCACAGATGCATGCGCCAGGGCCTCCTGCAGATAATTCACTTTGGTTTATTGCGCTATCTCTAATAGCACCCGAGATATCAACAGATATATATTGGATTGTTCCCTGACCCTGAGTGACCGGCCCCATGAGACTGTGGTTTTCTCGGCTCCTGATGGTCCGAGGTTGTTCCCGCTGCACAGATTCATGCACCGGGGCCTCCTACAGACAACGCACTTTGATTTATTGGGCTATCTGTAATAGCACCCGAGATATCACCAGATATATATTGGATTTATCCATGACCCTGAGTGTCCGGCCCCATGAGACTGTTGTTTTCTCGGCTCCTGGTGGTCCGAGGTCGTTCCCGCTGCACAGATTCATGCGCCAGGGCCTCCTACAGACAATGCACTTTGATTTATTGCGCTATCTCTAATAGCACCCGAGATATCTCCAGATATATATTGGACTTTCCCCTGACCCTGAGTGTCCGGCCCCATGAGACTGTCGTTTTCTCGGCCCCTGGTGGTCCGAGGTCGTTCCCGCTGCACAGATGCATGCGCCAGTACCTCCTGCAGATAATTCACTTTGGTTTATTGCGCTATCTCTAATAGCACCCAAGATATCACCAGATATATATTGGATTTTCCCCTGACCCTGAGTGTCCGGCCCCATGAGACTGTGGTTTTCTCGGCCCCTGGTGGTCCGAGGTCGTTCCCGCTGCACAGATTCATGCGCCAGGGCCTCCTACAGACAATGCACTTTGATTTATTGCGCTATCTCTAATAGCACCCGAGATATCTCCAGATATATATTGGATTTTCCCCTGACCCTGAGTGTCCGGCCCCATGTGTCGATGGTTTTCTCGGTCCCTCGTGGTCCGAGGTCGTTCCCGCTGCACAGATTCATGCGCCAGGGCCTCCTGCAGTCAATGCACTTTGGTTTATTGCGCTATCTCTAATAACACCCGGGATATCACCAGATACATATTGGATTTTACCCTGACCCTGAGTGTCCAGCCTCATGAGACGGTAGTTTTCTCGGCCTCTGGTGGTCCGAGGTCTTTCCCGCTGCACAGATTCATGCGACAGGGCCTCCTGCAGACAATGCACTTTGATTTATTGCGCTATCTGTAATAGCACCCAAGATATCACCAGATATATATTGGATTTTCCCCTGACCCTGAGTGTCCGGCCCCATGAGACTGTGGTTTTCGCGGCCTCTTGTGGTCCGAGGTCGTTCCCGCTGCACAGATTCATGCGCCAGGGCCTCCCGCAGATAATTCACTTTGATTTATTGCGCTATCTCTAATAGCACCCGAGATATCACCAGATATATATTGGATTTTCCCCTGACCCTGAGTGACCCGCCCCATGAGACTGTGGTTTTCTCGGCTCCTGATGGTCCGAGGTTGTTCCCGCTGCACAGATTCATGCGCCGGGGCCTCCTACAGACAACGCACTTTGATTTATTGGGCTATCTGTAATAGCACCCGAGATATCACCAGATATATATTGGATTTTCCCCTGACCCTGAGTCTCCGGCCCCATGAGACTGTTGTTTTCTCGGCCCCTGGTGGTCCGAGGTCGTTCCCGCCGCACAGATCCATGCGCCGGGGCCTCCTACAGACAATGCACTTTGATTTATTGCGCTATCTCTAATAGCACCCGAGATATCACCATATATATATTGGATTTTCCTCTGATCCTGAGTGTCCGGCCCCATGAGACTGTGGTTTTCTCGGCCCCTGGTGGTCCGAGGTCGTTCCCGCTGCACAGATGCATGCGCCAGGGCCTCCTGCAGATAATTCACTTTGGTTTATTGCGCTATCTCTAATAGCGCCCGAGATATCAACAGATATATATTGGATTGTTCCCTGACCCTGAGTGACCGGCCCCATGAGACTGTGGTTTTCTCGGCTCCTGATGGTCCGAGGTTGTTCCCGCTGCACAGATTCATGCACCGGGGCCTCCTACAGACAACTCACTTTGATTTATTGGGCTATCTGTAATAGCACCCGAGATATCACCAGATATATATTGGATTTTCCCCTGACCCTGAGTCTCCGGCCCCATGAGACTGTTGTTTTCTCGGCCCCTGGTGGTCCGAGGTCGTTCCCGCCGCACAGATCCATGCGCCGGGGCCTCCTACAGACAATGCACTTTGATTTATTGCGCTATCTCTAATAGCACCCGAGATATCACCATATATATATTGGATTTTCCTCTGATCCTGAGTGTCCGGCCCCATGAGACTGTGGTTTTCTCGGCCCCTGGTGGTCCGAGGTCGTTCCCGCTGCACAGATGCATGCGCCAGGGCCTCCTGCAGATAATTCACTTTGGTTTATTGCGCTATCTCTAATAGCACCCGAGATATCAACAGATATATATTGGATTGTTCCCTGACCCTGAGTGACCGGCCCCATGAGACTGTGGTTTTCTCGGCTCCTGATGGTCCGAGGTTGTTCCCGCTGCACAGATTCATGCACCGGGGCCTCCTACAGACAACGCACTTTGATTTATTGGGCTATCTGTAATAGCACCCGAGATATCACCAGATATATATTGGATTTATCCATGACCCTGAGTGTCCGGCCCCATGAGACTGTTGTTTTCTCGGCTCCTGGTGGCCCGAGATCGTTCCCGCTGCACGGATTCATGCGCCAGGGCCTCCTGCAGATAATTCAGTTTGGTTTATTGCGCTATCTCTAATAGCACCCGAGATATCACCAGATATATATTTAATTTTCCCTGACCCTGACAGTCCGGCCCCATGTGTCGATGGTTTTCTCGGACCCTCGTGGTCCGAGGTCGGTCCCGTTGAACAGATTCATGCGCCAGAGCTTCCTGCAGACAATTCACTTTGGTTTATTGCGCTATCTGTAATAGCACCCGAGATATCACGAGATATATATTGGATTTTTCCCTGACCCTGAGTGTCCGGCTCCATGAGACGGAGGTTTTCTCGGCCCCTGGTGGTCCGAGGTCGTTCCCGCTGCACAGATTCATGCGGCAGGGCACCCTGCAGATAATTCACTTTGATTTATTGCGCTATCTCTAATAGCACCCGAGATATCACTAGATATATGCTGGATTTTTACATGACCTTGGGTGACGGATTCCGAATATCTGTAATTTTCTCGGCTCCTGGAGGTCCGAGGTCGTTCCTGCTGCACAGATTCATTCGCCAGTACCTCCTACAGACAATGCTCTTTGATTTATTTCGCTATCTATAATAGCACCCGAGATATCACCAGATATATATTGGATTTTTCCTTGACCCTGTCCGTCCGGCCCCATGTGTCGATGGTATTCTCGGCCCCTCATGGTCCGAGGTCGATCCCGCTGCACAGATTCATGCGCCAGGGCCCCCTGCAGATAATTCACTATGATTTATTGCGCTATCTCTAATAGCACCCGAGATATCACCAGATATATATTGGATTTTTCCCTGACCCTGACAGTCCGGCCCCATGAGACGGTGATTTTCTCGGCCCCTGGTGGTCCGAGGTCGATCCCGCTGCACAGATTTATGCGCCAGGGCCTCCTGCAGACAATGCCCTTTGGTTTATTGCGCTATCTCTAATAGCACCCGAGATATCACCAGATATATATTGGATTTTTCCCTGATCCTGAGTGTCCGGCGCCATGAGACAGAAGTTTTCTCGGCCCCTGGTAGTCCGAGGTCGTTCCCGCTGCACAGATTCATGCGCTAGGGCCTCCTGCAGACAATGCACTTTGATTTATTGTGCAATCTCTAATTTGCACCCGAGATATCACCAGATATATATTGTATTTTTCCCTGACCCTGACAGTCCGGACCCTGGTTGTCCGAGGTCGTTCCCGCTGCACAGATTCATGCGCGAGGGCCTCCTGCAGACAATGCACTTTGATTTATTGCGCTATCTCTAATAGCAACCGAGATATCACCAGATATATATTGGATTTTTCCCTGATCCTGAGTGTCCGGCCCCATGAGACAGAAGTTTTCTCGGCCCCTGGTGGTCCGAGGTCGTTCCCGCTGCACGGATTCATGCGTTAGGGCCTCCTGCAGACAATGCACTTTGATTTATTGCGCTATCTGTAATAGCACCCGAGATATCACTAGATATATATTGGATTTTCCCCTGACCCTGAGTGTCCGGCCCCATGAGACGGTGGTTTCCTCGGCCCCTGGAGGTCGGAGATCTTTCCCGCTGAACAGATTCATGCGCCAGGGCCTCCTGCAGATAATTCACTTTGGTTTATTGAGCTATCTCTAATAGCACCTGAGATATCACCGGATATATATTTGATTTTTCCCTGACCCTGACAGTCCGGCCTCATGTGTCGATGGTTTTCTCGGTCCCTCGTGGTCCGACGTCGATCCCGCTGAACAGATTCATGCGCCAGGGCTTCCTGCAGACAATTCACTTTGGTTTATTGCGCTATCTGTAATAGCACCCGAGATATCACCAGATATATATTGGATTTTTCCCTGACCCTGAGTGTCCGGCCCCATGAGACGGTGGTTTTCTCGGCCCCTGGTGGTCCGAGGTCGTTCCCGCTGCCCAGATTCATGCGCTAGGGCCTCCGGCAGACAATGCACTTTGATTTATTGCGCTATCTGTAATAGCACCCGAGATATCACCAGATATATATTGGATTTTCCCCTGACCCTGAGTGTCCGGCCCCATGTGTCGATGGTTTTCTCGGTCCCTCGTGGTCCGAGGTCGTTCCCGCTGCACAGATTCATGCGCCAGGGCCTCCTGCAGTCAATGCACTTTGGTTTATTGCGCTATCTCTAATAACACCCGGGATATCACCAGATACATATTGGATTTTACCCTGACCCTGAGTGTCCAGCCTCATGAGACGGTAGTTTTCTCGGCCTCTGGTGGTCCGAGGTCTTTCCCGCTGCACAGATTCATGCGACAGGGCCTCCTGCAGACAATGCACTTTGATTTATTGCGCTATCTGTAATAGCACACGAGATATCACCAGATTTATATTGGATTTTTCCCTGACCCTGAGTGTCCGACCCCATGAGGCGGTGGTTTTCTCGGCCCCTGGTGCTCCGAGGTCGTTCCCGCTGCACAGATTCATGCGCCGGTGCCTCCCGCAGACAATGCACTTTGAATTATTTCGCTATCTCTAATAGCACCGGAGATATCACGAGATATATATTGGATTTTTCCCTGACCCTGAGTGTCCGGCTCCATGAGACGGAGGTTTTCTCGGCCCCTGGTGGTCCGAGGTCGTTCCCGCTGCACAGATTCATGCGGCAGGGCACCCTGCAGATAGTTCACTTTGACTTATTGCGCTATCTCTAATAGCACCCGAGATATCACTAGATATATGCTGGATTTTTACATGACCTTGGGTGACGGATTCCGAATATCTGTAATTTTCTCGGCTCCTGGTGGTCCGAGGTCGTTCCTGCTGCACAGATTCATTCGCCAGTACCTCCTACAGACAATGCACTTTGATTTATTTCGCTATCTATAATAGCACCCGAGATATCACCAGATATATATTGAATTTTTCCTTGACCCTGTCAGTCCGGCCCCATGTGTCGATGGTATTCTCGGCCCCTGATGGTCCGAGGTCGATCCCGCTGCACAGATTCATGCGCCAGGGCCCCCTGCAGATAATTCACTATGATTTATTGCGCTATCTCTAATAGCACCCGAGATATCAACAGATATATATTGGATTTTTCCCTGACCCTGAGTGTCCGGCCCCATGAGACGGTAGTTTTCTCGGCCCCTGGTGGTCCCAGGACGTTCCTGCTGCACAGATTCATGCGCCAGGGCCTCCTGCAGACAATGCACTTTGATTTATTGCGCTATCTGTAATAGCACCCGAGATATCACCAGATTTATATTAGGATGTTTCCCTGACCCTGAGTGTCCGGCCCCATGAGACTGTAGCTTTTTCGGCCCCTCGTGGTCCGAGGTCGTTCCAGCTGCGCAGATTCATGCGCCAGAGCCTCCTACGGACAATGCACCTTGATTTATTGCGCTATCTCTAATAGCACCCGAGATATCACCAGATATATATTGGATTTTTCCCTGACCCTGAGTGTCCGGCCCCATGAGACGGTGATTTTCTCGGCCCCTGGTGGTCCGAGGTCGATCCCGCTGCACAGATTTATGCGCCAGGGTCTCCTGCAGACAATGCCCTTTGGTATATTGCGCTATCTCTAATAGCACCCGAGATATCACCAGATATATATTGGATTTTTCCCTGATCCTGAGTGTCCGGCGCCATGAGACAGAAGTTTTCTCGGCCCCTGGTAGTCCGAGGTCGTTCCCGCTGCACAGATTCATGCGCTAGGGACTCCTGCAGACAATGCACTTTGATTTATTGTGCAATCTCTAGTAGCACCCGAGATATCACCAGATATATATTGGATTTTTCCCTGACCCTGACAGTCCGGACCCTGGTTGTCCGAGGTCGCTCCCGCTGCACAGATTCATGCGCCAGGGCCTCCTACAGACAATGCACTTTGGTTTATTGCGCTATCTCTAATAGCACCCGAGATATCACCAGATATATATTGGATTTTTCCCTGACCCTGAGGGTCCGGCCCCATGTTACGGTAGTTTTCTCGGCCCCTGGTGGTCCGAGGTCGGTCCCGCTGCACAGATTCATGGGATAGGGCCCCCTGCAGATAGTTCACTTTGGTTTAGTTCGCTATCTGTAAGAGCACCCGAGATATCACCAGATGTATATTGTATTTTTCCACGACGCTGAGTGTCCGGCCCCATGAGACGGTGATTTTCTCGGCCCTTGGTGGTCCGAGGTCGATCCCGCTGCACAGATTCATGCGCCAGGGCCTCCTACAGACAATGCACTTTGGTTTATTGTGCTATCTCTAATAGCACCCGAGATATCACCAGATATATATTGGATTTTTCCCTGACCCTGACATTCCGACCCCATGAGACGTTGGTTTTCTCGGCCCCTGGTGGTCCGAGGTTGTTCCTGCTGCACAGATTCCTGCGCCAGGGCATCCTACAGACAATGCACTTTGATTTATTGCGCTATCTGTAATAGCACCCGAGATATCACCATATATATATTGGATTTTCCCCTGACCCTGAGTGTCCGCCCCCATGTGTCGGTGGTTTTCTCGGCCCGTGGTGGTCCGAAGTCGTTCTCGCTGCACAGATTCATGCGCCAGGGCCTCCTGCAGACAATGCACTTTGGTTTATTGCGCTATCTCTAATAGCACCCGAGATATCACCAGATATATATTGCATTTTTCCCTGACCCTGACAGTCCGGCCCCATGAGACGGTGATTTTCTCGGCCCCTGGTTGTCCGAGGTCCTTCCCGCTGCACAGATTCATGCGCGAGGGCCTCCTGCAGACAATGCACTTTGATTTATTGCGCTATCTGTAATAGCACCCGAGATATCACCAGATATATATTGTATTTTTCCCCGACCCTGAGTGTCCGGCCCCATGTGTCGGTGTTTTTCTCGACCCCTGGGGGTCCGAGGTCGTTCCCGCTGCACAGATTCATGGGATAGGGCCCCCTGCAGATAGTTCACTTTGGTTTAGTTCGCTATCTGTAAGAGCACCCGAGATATCACCAGATATATATTGGATTTTTCCCCGACCCTGAGAGTCCGGCCCCATGTGTCCGTGGTTTTCTCGGCCCCTGGAGTTCCGAGGTCGTTCTCGCTGCACAGATTCATGCGCCAGGGCCTCCTGCAGGCAATGCACTTTGGTTTATTGCGCTATCTCTAATTTGCACCCGAGATATCACCAGATATATATTGTATTTTTCCCTGACCCTGACAGTCCGGACCCTGGTTGTCCGAGGTCGTTCCCGCTGCACAGATTCATGCGCGAGGGCCTCCTGCAGACAATGCACTTTGATTTATTGCGCTATCTCTAATAGCAACCGAGATATCACCAGATATATATTGGATTTTTCCCTGATCCTGAGTGTCCGGCCCCATGAGACAGAAGTTTTCTCGGCCCCTGGTAGTCCGAGGTCGTTCCCGCTGCACAGATTCATGCGCTAGGGCCTCCTGCAGACAATGCACTTTGATTTATTGCGCAATCTCTAGTAGCACCCGAGATATCACCAGATATATATTGGATTTTTCCCTGACCCTGACAGTCCGGCCCCATGAGACGGTGATTTTCTCGGCCACTGGTGGTCCGAGGTCGTTCCCGCTGCACAGAGTCATGCGCCAGGGCCTCCTACAGACAATGCACTTTGATTTATTGCGTTATCTGTAATAGCACCCGAGATATCACCAGATATATATTGGATTTTTACATGACCTTGGGTGACGGATTCCGAATATCTGTAATTTTCTCGGCCCCTGGTGGTCCGAGGTCGATCCCGCTGCACAGATTCATGCGCCAGGGCCTCCTACAGACAATCCACTTTGATTTATTGCGCTATCTCTAATAGCACCCGAGATATCACCAGATATATATTGTATTTTTCCCCGACCCTGAGTGTCCGGCCCCATGTGTCGGTGATTTGCTCGGCCACTGGTGGTCCGAGGTCGTTCCCGCTGCACAGATTCATGCGCCAGGGCCTCCTACAGACAATGCACTTTGATTTATTGCGCTATCTGTAATAGCACCCGAGATATCACCAGATATATATTGGATTCTCCCCTGACCCTGAGTGTCCAGCCCCATGAGACGGTAGTTTTCTCGGCCCCTGGTGGTCCGAGGTCGTTGCCGCTGCCCAGATTCATGCGCCAGGGCCTCCTACAGACAATGCACTTTGGTTTATTGCGCTATCTCTAATTTGCACCCGAGATATCACCAGATATATATTGTATTTTTCCCTGACCCTGACAGTCCGGACCCTGGTTGTCCGAGGTCGTTCCCGCTGCACAGATTCATGCGCGAGGGCCTCCTGCAGACAATGCACTTTGATTTATTGCGCTATCTCTAATAGCAACCGAGATATCACCAGATATATATTGGATTTTCCCCTGACCCTGAGTGTCCGCCCCCATGTGTCGGTGGTTTTCTCGGCCCGTGGTGGTCCGAAGTCGTTCTCGCTCCACAGATTCATGCGCCAGGGCCTCCTGCAGACAATGCACTTTGGTTTATTGCGCTATCTCTAATAGCACCCGAGATATCACCAGATATATATTGCATTTTTCCCTGACCCTGACAGTCCGGCCCCATGAGACGGTGATTTTCTCGGCCCCTGGTTGTCCGAGGTCATTCCCGCTGCACAGATTCATGCGCGAGGGCCTCCTGCAGACAATGCACTTTGATTTATTGCGGTATCTCTAATAGCACCCGAAATATCACCAGATATATATTGGATTTTTCCCTGACCCTGACAGTCGGACCCCATGAGACGGTGGTTTTCTCGGCCCCTGGTTGTCCGAGGTCGTTCCCGCTGCACAGATTCATGCGCCAGGGCCTCCTACAGACAATGCACTTTGATTTATTGCGCTATCTGTAATAGCACCCGAGATATCACCAGATATATATTGTATTTTTCCCCGACCCTGAGTGTCCGGCCCCATGTGTCGGTGTTTTCCTCGACCCCTGGGGGTCCGAGGTCGTTCCCGCTGCACAGATTCATGGGATAGGGCCCCCTGCAGATAGTTCACTTTGGTTTAGTTCGCTATCTGTAAGAGCACCCGAGATATCACCAGATATATATTGGATTTTTCCCCGACCCTGAGTGTCCGGCCCCATGTGTCCGTGGTTTTCTCGGCCCCTGGTGTTCCGAGGTCGTTCTCGCTGCACAGATTCATGCGCCAGGGCCTCCTGCAGACAATGCACTTTAATTTATTGCGCTATATGTAATAGCACCCGTGATATCACCAGATATATATTGGATTCTTCCCTGAACCTGACAGTCCGGCCCCATGAGACGGTGATTTTCTCGGCCCTTGGTGGTCCGAGGTCGATCCCGCTGCACAGATTCATGCGCCAGGGCCTCCTACAGACAATGCACTTTGGTTTATTGCGCTATCTCTAATAGCACCCGAGATATCACCAGATATATATTGGATTTTTCCCCGACCCTGACAGTCCGGCCCCATGTGTCCGTGGTTTTCACGGCCCCTGGTGTTCCGAGGTCGTTCTCGCTGCACAGATTCATGAGCCAGGGCCTCCTGCAGACAATGCACTTTGGTTTATTGCGCTATCTCTAATTTGCACCCGAGATATCACCAGATATATATTGTATTTTTCCCTGACCCTGACAGTCCGGACCCTGGTTGTCCGAGGTCGTTCCCGCTGCACAGATTCATGCGCGAGGGCATCCTGCAGGCAATGCACTTTGGTTTATTGCGCTATCTCTAATTTGCACCCGAGATATCACCAGATATATATTGTATTTTTCCCTGACCCTGACAGTCCGGACCCTGGTTGTCCGAGGTCGTTCGCGCTGCACAGATTCATGCGCGAGGGCCTCCTGCAGACAATGCACTTTGATTTATTGCGCTATCTCTAATAGCAACCGAGATATCACCAGATATATATTGGATTTTTCCCTGATCCTGAGTGTCCGGCCCCATGAGACAGAAGTTTTCTCGGCCCCTGGTAGTCCGAGGTCGTTCCCGCTGCACAGATTCATGCGCTAGGGCCTCCTGCAGGCAATGCACTTTGATTTATTGTGCAATCTCTAGTAGCACCCGAGATATCACCAGATATATATTGGATTTTTCCCTGACCCTGACAGTCCGGCCCCATGAGACTGTGATTTTCTCGGCCACTGGTGGTCCGAGGTCGTTCCCGCTGCACAGATTCATGCGCCAGGGCCTCCTACAGACAATGCACTTTGATTTATTGCGTTATCTGTAATAGCACCCGAGATATCACCAGATATATATTGGATTTTTACATGACCTTGGGTGACGGATTCCTAATATCTGTAACTTTCTCGGCCCCTGGTGGTCCGAGGTCGATCCCGCTGCACAGATTCATGCGCCAGGGCCTCCTACAGACAATGCACTTTGGTTTATTGCGCTATCTCTAGTTTGCACCCGAGATATCACCAGATATATATTGTATTTTTCCCTGATCCTGAGTGTCCGGCCCCATGAGACAGAAGTTTTCTCGGCCCCTGGTAGTCCGAGGTCGTTCCCGCTGCACAGATTCATGCGCTAGGGCCTCCTGCAGACAATGCACTTTGATTTATTGCGCTATCTGTAATAGCACCCGAGATATCACCAGATATATATTGGATTCTCCCCTGACCCTGAGTGTCCAGCCCCATGAGACGGTAGTTTTCGCGGCCCCTGGCGGTCCGAGGTCGTTCCCGCTGCCCAGATTCATGCGCCAGGGCCTCCTACAGACAATGCACTTTGATTTATTGCGCTATCTGTAATAGCACCCGAGATATCACCAGATATATATTGGATTTTTCCCTGACCCTGAGTAACCGGCCCCATGTGTCGGTGGTTTTCTCGGCCCCTGGTAGTCCGAGGTCGATACCGCTGCACAGATTCATGCGCCAGGGCCTCCTAAAGTCAATGCACTTTAATTTATTCCGCTATCTGTAATAGCACCCGTGATATCACCAGATTTATGTTGGATTTTTCCCTGACCCTGAGTGTCCGACTCCATGAGACGGTGGTTTTCTCGGCCGCTGGTTGTCCGAGGTCGTTCCCGCTGCACAGATTCATGCGCCAGGGCCTCCTGCAGACAATGCACATTGGTTTATTGCGCTATCTCTAATAGCACCCGAGATATCACCAGATATATATTGGATTTTTCCCTGACCCTGAGGGTCCGGCCCCATGAGACTGTAGTTTTCTCGGCCCCTGGTGGTCCGAGGTCGGACCCGCAGCACAGATTCATGGGATAGGGCCCCCTGCAGATAGTTCACTTTGGTTTAGTTCGCTATCTGTAAGAGCACCCGAGATATCACCAGATATATATTGTATTTTTCCACGACCCTGAGTGTCCGGCCCCATGTGTCGGTGGTTTTCTCGGCCCCTGGTAGTTCGAGGTCGATCCCGCTGCACAGATTCATGCGCCAGGGCCTCCTGCAGACAATGCACTTTGGTTTATTGCGCTATCTCTAATAGCACCCGAGATATCACCAGATATATATTGTATTTTTCCCTGACCCTGACAATTCGACACCATGAGACGGTGGTTTTCTCGGCCCCTGGTGGTCCGAGGTCGTTCTCGCTGCACAGATTCATGCGCCAGGGCCTCCTACAGACAATGCACTTTGATTTATTGCGTTATCTGTAATAGCACCCGAGATATCACCAGATATATATTGGATTTTTACATGACCTTGGGTGACGGATTCCGAATATCTGTAATTTTCTCGGCCCCTGGTGGTCCGAGGTCGATCCCGCTGCACAGATTCATGCGCCAGGGCCTCCTACAGACAATCCACTTTGATTTATTGCGCTATCTGTAATAGCACCCGTGATATCACCAGATATATATTGGATTTTTCCCCGACCCTGACAGTCCGGCCCCATGTGTCCGTGGTTTTCTCGGCCCCTGGTGTTCCGAGGTCGGTCCCGTTGAACAGATTCATGCGCCAGAGCTTCCTGCAGACAATTCACTTTGGTTTATTGCGCTATCTGTAATAGCACCCGAGATATCACTAGATATATGCTGGATTTTTACATGACCTTGGGTGACGGATTCCGAATATCTGTAATTTTCTCGGCTCCTGGTGGTCCGAGGTCGTTCCTGCTGCACAGATTCATTCGCCAGTGCCTCCTACAGACAATGGACTTTGATTTATTGCGCTATCTCTAATAGCACCCGAGATATCACCAGATACATATTGGATTTTTCCCTGGCCCTGAGTGTCCGGCCCCATGAGACTGTGGTTTTCTCGGCCCCTGGTGGACCGAGGTCTTTCCCGCTGCACAGATTCATGCGCCAGGGCCTCCTGCAGACAATGCACTTTGATTTATTGCGCTATCTGTAATAGCACCCGAGATATCACCAGATTTATATTGGATTTTTCCCTGACCCTGAGTGTCCGACCCCATGAGGCGGTGGTTTTCTCGGCCCCTGGTGGTCCGAGGTCGTTCCCGCTGCACAGATTCATGCGCTGGGGCCTCCTGCAGACAATGCACCTTGGTTTATTGCGCTATCTGTAATAGCACCCGAGATATCACTAGATATATATTGGATTTTCCCCTGACCCTGAGTGTCCGGCCCCATGTGTCGATGTTTTTCTCGGCCCCTGGTGGTCCCAGGTCGTTCCCGCTGCACAGATTCATGCGCTGGGGCCTCCTGCAGACAATGCACTTTGAGTTATTGCGCTATCTCTAATAGCACCCGAGGTATCACCAGATATATATTGGATTTTCCCCTGACCCTGAGTGTCCGGCCCCATGGGACTGTGGTTTTCTCGGCCCCTGGTGGTCCGAGGTCGTTCCCGCTGCACAGATGCATGCGCCAGGGCCTCCTGCAGATAATTCACTTTGGTTTATTGCGCTATCTCTAATAGCACCCAAGATATCACCAGATATATATTGGATTTTCCCCTGACCCTGAGTGTCCGGCCCCATGAGACTGTGGTTTTCGCGGCCCCTTGTGGTCCGAGGTCGTTCCCGCTGCACAGATTCATGCGCCAGGATCTCCTGCAGATAATTCACTTTGATTTATTGCGCTATCTCTAATAGCACCCGAGATATCACCAGATATATATTGGATTTTCCCCTGACCCTGAGTGACCCGCCCCATGAGACTGTGGTTTTCTCGGCTCCTGATGGTCCGAGGTTGTTCCCGCTGCACAGATTCATGCGCCGGGGCCTCCTACAGACAACGCACTTTGATTTATTGGGCTATCTGTAATAGCACCCGAGATATCACCAGATATATATTGGATTTTTCCCCTGACCCTGAGTCTCCGGCCCCATGAGACTGTTGTTTTCTCGGCCCCTGGTGGTCCGAGGTCGTTCCCGCTGCACAGATTCATGCGCCAGGGCCTCCTAAAGTCAATGCACTTTAATTTATTCCGCTATCTGTAATAGCACCCGTGATATCACCAGATTTATGTTGGATTTTTCCCTGACCCTGAGTGTCCGACTCCATGAGACGGTGGTTTTCTCGGCCGCTGGTTGTCCGAGGTCGTTCCCGCTGCACAGATTCATGCGCCAGGGCCTCCTGCAGACAATGCACATTGGTTTATTGCGCTATCTCTAATAGCACCCGAGATATCACCAGATATATATTGGATTTTTCCCTGACCCTGAGGGTCCGGCCCCATGAGACTGTAGTTTTCTCGGCCCCTGGTGGTCCGAGGTCGGACCCGCAGCACAGATTCATGGGATAGGGCCCCCTGCAGATAGTTCACTTTGGTTTAGTTCGCTATCTGTAAGAGCACCCGAGATATCACCAGATATATATTGTATTTTTCCACGACCCTGAGTGTCCGGCCCCATGTGTCGGTGGTTTTCTCGGCCCCTGGTAGTTCGAGGTCGATCCCGCTGCACAGATTCATGCGCCAGGGCCTCCTGCAGACAATGCACTTTGGTTTATTGCGCTATCTCTAATAGCACCCGAGATATCACCAGATATATATTGTATTTTTCCCTGACCCTGACAATTCGACACCATGAGACGGTGGTTTTCTCGGCCCCTGGTGGTCCGAGGTCGTTCTCGCTGCACAGATTCATGCGCCAGGGCCTCCTACAGACAATGCACTTTGATTTATTGCGTTATCTGTAATAGCACCCGAGATATCACCAGATATATATTGGATTTTTACATGACCTTGGGTGACGGATTCCGAATATCTGTAATTTTCTCGGCCCCTGGTGGTCCGAGGTCGATCCCGCTGCACAGATTCATGCGCCAGGGCCTCCTACAGACAATCCACTTTGATTTATTGCGCTATCTGTAATAGCACCCGTGATATCACCAGATATATATTGGATTTTTCCCCGACCCTGACAGTCCGGCCCCATGTGTCCGTGGTTTTCTCGGCCCCTGGTGTTCCGAGGTCGGTCCCGTTGAACAGATTCATGCGCCAGAGCTTCCTGCAGACAATTCACTTTGGTTTATTGCGCTATCTGTAATAGCACCCGAGATATCACTAGATATATGCTGGATTTTTACATGACCTTGGGTGACGGATTCCGAATATCTGTAATTTTCTCGGCTCCTGGTGGTCCGAGGTCGTTCCTGCTGCACAGATTCATTCGCCAGTGCCTCCTACAGACAATGGACTTTGATTTATTGCGCTATCTCTAATAGCACCCGAGATATCACCAGATACATATTGGATTTTTCCCTGGCCCTGAGTGTCCGGCCCCATGAGACTGTGGTTTTCTCGGCCCCTGGTGGACCGAGGTCTTTCCCGCTGCACAGATTCATGCGCCAGGGCCTCCTGCAGACAATGCACTTTGATTTATTGCGCTATCTGTAATAGCACCCGAGATATCACCAGATTTATATTGGATTTTTCCCTGACCCTGAGTGTCCGACCCCATGAGGCGGTGGTTTTCTCGGCCCCTGGTGGTCCGAGGTCGTTCCCGCTGCACAGATTCATGCGCTGGGGCCTCCTGCAGACAATGCACCTTGGTTTATTGCGCTATCTGTAATAGCACCCGAGATATCACTAGATATATATTGGATTTTCCCCTGACCCTGAGTGTCCGGCCCCATGTGTCGATGTTTTTCTCGGCCCCTGGTGGTCCCAGGTCGTTCCCGCTGCACAGATTCATGCGCTGGGGCCTCCTGCAGACAATGCACTTTGAGTTATTGCGCTATCTCTAATAGCACCCGAGGTATCACCAGATATATATTGGATTTTCCCCTGACCCTGAGTGTCCGGCCCCATGGGACTGTGGTTTTCGCGGCCCCTGGTGGTCCGAGGTCGTTCCCGCTGCACAGATGCATGCGCCAGGGCCTCCTGCAGATAATTCACTTTGGTTTATTGCGCTATCTCTAATAGCACCCAAGATATCACCAGATATATATTGGATTTTCCCCTGACCCTGAGTGTCCGGCCCCATGAGACTGTGGTTTTCGCGGCCCCTTGTGGTCCGAGGTCGTTCCCGCTGCACAGATTCATGCGCCAGGATCTCCTGCAGATAATTCACTTTGATTTATTGCGCTATCTCTAATAGCACCCGAGATATCACCAGATATATATTGGATTTTCCCCTGACCCTGAGTGACCCGCCCCATGAGACTGTGGTTTTCTCGGCTCCTGATGGTCCGAGGTTGTTCCCGCTGCACAGATTCATGCGCCGGGGCCTCCTACAGACAACGCACTTTGATTTATTGGGCTATCTGTAATAGCACCCGAGATATCACCAGATATATATTGGATTTTCCCCTGACCCTGAGTCTCCGGCCCCATGAGACTGTTGTTTTCTCGGCCCCTGGTGGTCCGAGGTCGTTCCCGCCGCACAGATCCATGCGCCGGGGCCTCCTACAGACAATGCACTTTGATTTATTGCGCTATCTCTAATAGCACCCGAGATATCACCATATATATATTGGATTTTCCTCTGATCCTGAGTGTCCGGCCCCATGAGACTGTGGTTTTCTCGGCCCCTGGTGGTCCGAGGTCGTTCCCGCTGCACAGATGCATGCGCCAGGGCCTCCTGCAGATAATTCACTTTGGTTTATTGCGCTATCTCTAATAGCACCCGAGATATCAACAGATATATATTGGATTGTTCCCTGACCCTGAGTGACCGGCCCCATGAGACTGTGGTTTTCTCGGCTCCTGATGGTCCGAGGTTGTTCCCGCTGCACAGATTCATGCACCGGGGCCTCCTACAGACAACGCACTTTGATTTATTGGGCTATCTGTAATAGCACCCGAGATATCACCAGATATATATTGGATTTATCCATGACCCTGAGTGTCCGGCCCCATGAGACTGTTGTTTTCTCGGCTCCTGGTGGTCCGAGGTCGTTCCCGCTGCACAGATTCATGCGCCAGGGCCTCCTACAGACAATGCACTTTGATTTATTGCGCTATCTGTAATAGCACCCGAGATATCACCAGATATATATATTGGGTTTTTTCCTGACTCTGAGTGTCCGGCACCATGAGACGGTGGTTTTCTCGGCCCCTGGTGGTCCGAGGTCGTTCCCGCTGCACAGATTCATGCGCCAGGGATACTGCAGATAATTCACTTTGGTTTATTGCGCTAGCTCTAATAGCACCCGAGATATCACCAGATATATATTGGATTTTCCCCAGACCCTGAGTGTCCGGCCCCATGAGATGGTGGTTTTCTCGGCCCCTGGTGATCCGAGGTCGCTCCCGCTGCACAGATTCATGCGCCAGGGCCTCCTGCAGATAATTCACTTTGGTTTATTGCGCTATCTCTAATAGCACCCGAGATAACACCAGATATATATTGGATTTTCCCCTGACCCTGAGTGTCCGGCCCCATGAGACTGTGGTTTTCTCGGCCCCTGGTGGTCCCAGGTCGTTCCCGCTGCACAGATTCATGCGCCTGGACCACCTGCAGATAATTCACTTTGATTTATTGCGCTATCTGTAATATCACCCGAGATATCACCAGAAATATATTGGATTTTTCCCTGACCCTGAGTGTCCGGCCCCATGAGACTGTGGTTTTCTCGGCCCCTGGTGGTCCGAGGTCGTTCCCGCTGAACACATTCATGCGCCTGGGCCTCCTGCAGATAATTCACTTTGGTTTATTGGGCTATCTCTAATAGCACCCGAGATATCACCAGATATATATTGGATTTTTCCCTGACCCTGAGTGTCCGGCCCCATGAGACTGTGGTTTTCTCGGCCCCTGGTGGTCCGAGGTCGTTCCCGCTGCACAGATGCATGCGCCAGGGCCTCCTGCAGATAATTCACTTTGGTTTATTGCGCTATCTCTAATAGCACCCGAGATATCACCAGATATATATATTGGGTTTTTTCCTGACTCTGAGTGTCCGGCCCCATGAGACGGTGGTTTTCTCGGCCCCTGGTGGTCTGAGGTCGTTCCCGCTGCACAGATTCATGCGCCAGGGGTACTGCAGATAATTCACTTTGGTTTATTGCGCTATCTCTAATAGCACCCGAGATATCACCAGATATATATTGGATTTTCCCCTGACCTTGAGTGTCCGGCCCCATGAGATAGTGGTTTTCTCGGCCCCTGGTGATCCGAGGTCGTTCCCGCTGCACAGATTCATGCGCCAGGGCCTCCTGCAGATAATTCACTTTGGTTTATTGCGCTATCTCTAATAGCACCCGAGATATCACCAGATATACAATGGATTTTCCCCTGACCCTGAGGGTCCGGCCCCATGAGACTGTGGTTTTCTCGGCCCCTGGTGGTCCGAGGTCGTTCCCGCTGCACAGATTCATGCGCCTGGGCCTCCTGCAGATAATTCACTTTGATTTATTGCGCTATCTGTAATAGCACCCGAGATATCACCAGAAATATATTGGATTTTCCCCTGACCCTGAGTGTCCGGCCCCATGAGACTGTGGTTTTCTCGGCCCCTGGTGGTCCGAAGTCGTTCCCGCTGCACAGATTCATGCGCCAGGGCCTCCTACAGACAATGCACTTTGATTTATTGCGCTATCTGTAATAGCACCCGAGAAACCTCCATATATATGCTGGATTTATACATGACTTTGGGTGACGGATACCCGAAAATCTGTAATTTTCTCGGCCCCTGGTGGTCCGATGTCGTTCCTGCGGCACAGATTCATGCGCAAGGGCCTCCTACGGACAATGCACTATGATTTATTGCGCTATCTCTAATAGCACCCGGGACATCACCATATATATATTTGATTTTTCCCTGACCCTGAGTGTCCGGCCCCATGAGACGGTGGTTTTCTCGGCCCCTGGTGGTCCGATGCCGTTCCCACTGCACAGATTCATGCGCCAGGGCCTCCTGCAGATAATTCACTTTGGTTTATTGCGCTATCTGTAAAAGCACCCGAGATGTCACCAGATATATATTGGATTTTTCCCTGACTCTGAGTGTCCGGAACCATGAGACGGTGGTTTTCTCGGCCCCTGGTGGTCCGAGGTCGTTCCCACTGCACAGATTCATGCGCCAGGGCCTCCTGCAGATAATTCACTTTGGTTTATTGCGCTATCTCTAATAGCATCCGAGATATCACCAGATATATATTGGATTTTCCCCTGACCCTGAGTGTCCGGCCCCATGAGACTGTGGTTTTCTCGGCCCCTGGTGGTCCGATGTCGTTCCCGCTGCACAGACTCATGCGCCAGGGCCTCCTACAGATAATTCACTTTGGTTTATTGCGCTATCTGTAATAGCACCCGAGATGTCACCGGATATATATTGGATTTTCCCCTGACCCTGAGTGTCCGGCCCCATGAGACTGTGGTTTTCTCGGCCCCTGGTGGTCCGATGCCGTTCCCGCTGCACAGACTCATGCGCCAGGGCCTCCTACTGACAATGCACGTTGATTTATTGCGCTATCTGCAATAGCACCCGAGAATCCTCCATATATATGCTGGATTTATGCATGACTTAGGGTGACGGATACCGAAAATCTGTAATTTTCTCGGCCCCTGGTGGTCCGATGTCGTTCCTGCTGCACACATCCATGCGCAAGGGCCTCCTGCAGACAACTCACTTTGGTTTATTGCGCTATCTCTAATAGCACCCGAGATATCGCCAGATATATATTGGATTTTTCCCTGACTCTGAGTGTCCGGAACCATGAGACGGTGGTTTTCTCGGCCCCTGGTGGTCCGATGTCGTTCCCGCTGCACAGACTCATGCGCCAGGGCCTCCTACAGACAATGCACGTTGATTTATTGCGCTATCTGCAATAGCACCCGTGATATCACCAGATATATATTGGATTTTTCCCTGACCCTGAATGACCGGCCCCATGAGACGGTGGTTTTCTCGGCCCCTGGTGGTCCGAGGTCGTTCCCGCTGCACAGATTCATGCGCCAGGGCCTCCTGCAGATAATTCACTTTGGTTTATTGCGCTATCTGTAATAGCACTCGAGATATCACCAGATATATATTGGATTTTCCCCAGACCCTGAGTGTCCGGCCCCATGAGACTGTGGTTTTCTCGGCCCCTGGTGGTCCGATGCCGTTCCCGCTGCACAGACTCATGCGCCAGGGCCTCCTACAGACAATGCACGTTGATTTATTGCGCAATCTGCAATAGCACCCGAGAAACCTCCATATATATGCTGGATTTATACATGACTTTGGGTGACGGATACCGAAAATTTGTAATTTTCTCGGCCCCTGGTGGTCCGATGTCGTTCCTGCTGCACACATTCATGCGCAAGGGCCTCCTGCAGACAACTCACTTTGGTTTATTGCGCTATCTCTAATAGCACCCGAGATATCACCAGATATATATTGGATTTTCCCCTGACCCTGAGGGTCCGGCCCCATGAGACTGTGGTTTTCTCGGCCCCTGGTGGTCCGAGGTTGTTCCCGCTGCACAGATTCATGCGCCAGGGCCTCCTACAGACAATGCACTTTGATTTATTGCGCTATCTGTAATATCACCCGAGATATCACCAGATATATATATTGGGTTTTTTCCTGACTCTGAGTGTCCGGCCCCAAGAGACGGTGGTTTTCTCGGCCCCTGGTGGTCCGAGGTCGTTCCCGCTGCACAGATTCATGCGCCAGGGATACTGCAGATAATTCACTTTGGTTTATTGCGCTATCTCTAATAGCACCCGAGATATCACCAGATATATATTGGATTTTCCCCTGACCCTGAGTGTCCGGCCCCATGATATGGTGGTTTTCTCGGCCCCTGGTGATCCGAGGTCGTTCCCGCTGCACAGATTCATGCGCCCGGGCCTCCTGCAGATAATTCACTTTGGTTTATTGGGCTATCTCTAATAGCACCCGGGATATCACCAGATATATATTGGATTTTTCCCTGACCCTGAATGACCGGCCCCATGAGACGGTGGTTTTCTCGGCCCCTGGTGGTCCGAGGTCGTTCCCGCTGCACAGATTCATGCGCCAGGGCCTCCTGCAGATAATTCACTTTGGTTTATTGCGCTATCTCTAATAGCACCCGAGATATCACCAGATATATTTATTGGGTTTTTTCCTGACTCTGAGTGTCCGGCCCCATGAGACGGTGGTTTTCTCGGCCCCTGGTGGTCTGAGGTCGTTCCCGCTGCACAGATTCATGCGCCAGGGGTACTGCAGATAATTCACTTTGGTTTATTGCGCTATCTCTAATAGCACCCGAGATATCACCAGATATATATTGGATTTTCCCCTGACCTTGAGTGTCCGGCCCCATGAGATAGTGGTTTTCTCGGCCCCTGGTGATCCGAGGTCGTTCCCGCTGCACAGATTCATGCGCCAGGGCCTCCTGCAGATAATTCACTTTGGTTTATTGCGCTATCTCTAATAGCACCCGAGATATCACCAGATATATAATGGATTTTCCCCTGACCCTGAGGGTCCGGCCCCATGAGACTGTGGTTTTCTCGGCCCCTGGTGGTCCGAGGTCGTTCCCGCTGCACAGATTCATGCGCCTGGGCCTCCTGCAGATAATTCACTTTGATTTATTGCGCTATCTGTAATAGCACCCGAGATATCACCAGAAATATATTGGATTTTCCCCTGACCCTGAGTGTCCGGCCCCATGAGACTGTGGTTTTCTCGGCCCCTGGTGGTCCGAAGTCGTTCCCGCTGCATAGATTCATGCGCCAGGGCCTCCTACAGACAATGCACTTTGATTTATTGCGCTATCTGTAATAGCACCCGAGAAACCTCCATATATATGCTGGATTTATACATGACTTTGGGTGACGGATACCCGAAAATCTGTAATTTTCTCGGCCCCTGGTGGTCCGATGTCGTTCCTGCGGCACAGATTCATGCGCAAGGGCCTCCTACGGACAATGCACTATGATTTATTGCGCTATCTCTAATAGCACCCGGGACATCACCAGATATATATTGGATTTTCCCCTGACCCTGAGTGTCCGGCCCCATGAGACTGTGGTTTTCTCGGCCCCTGGTGGTCCGATGTCGTTCCCGCTGCACAGACTCATGCGCCAGGGCCTCCTACAGATAATTCACTTTGGTTTATTGCGCTATCTGTAATAGCACCCGAGATGTCACCGGATATATATTGGATTTTCCCCTGACCCTGAGTGTCCGGCCCCATGAGACTGTGGTTTTCTCGGCCCCTGGTGGTCCGATGCCGTTCCCGCTGCACAGACTCATGCGCCAGGGCCTCCTACAGACAATGCACGTTGATTTATTGCGCTATCTGCAATAGCACCCGAGAATCCTCCATATATATGCTGGATTTATGCATGACTTAGGGTGACGGATACCGAAAATCTGTAATTTTCTCGGCCCCTGGTGGTCCGATGTCGTTCCTGCTGCACACATCCATGCGCAAGGGCCTCCTGCAGACAACTCACTTTGGTTTATTGCGCTATCTCTAATAGCACCCGAGATATCGCCAGATATATATTGGATTTTTCCCTGACTCTGAGTGTCCGGAACCATGAGACGGTGGTTTTCTCGGCCCCTGGTGGTCCGATGTCGTTCCCGCTGCACAGACTCATGCGCCAGGGCCTCCTACAGACAATGCACGTTGATTTATTGCGCTATCTGCAATAGCACCCGTGATATCACCAGATATATATTGGATTTTTCCCTGACCCTGAATGACCGGCCCCATGAGACGGTGGTTTTCTCGGCCCCTGGTGGTCCGAGGTCGTTCCCGCTGCACAGATTCATGCGCCAGGGCCTCCTGCAGATAATTCACTTTGGTTTATTGCGCTATCTGTAATAGCACTCGAGATATCACCAGATATATATTGGATTTTCCCCAGACCCTGAGTGTCCGGCCCCATGAGACTGTGGTTTTCTCGGCCCCTGGTGGTCCGATGCCGTTCCCGCTGCACAGACTCATGCGCCAGGGCCTCCTACAGACAATGCACGTTGATTTATTGCGCAATCTGCAATAGCACCCGAGAAACCTCCATATATATGCTGGATTTATACATGACTTTGGGTGACGGATACCGAAAATTTGTAATTTTCTCGGCCCCTGGTGGTCCGATGTCGTTCCTGCTGCACACATTCATGCGCAAGGGCCTCCTGCAGACAACTCACTTTGGTTTATTGCGCTATCTCTAATAGCACCCGAGATATCACCAGATATATATTGGATTTTCCCCTGACCCTGAGGGTCCGGCCCCATGAGACTGTGGTTTTCTCGGCCCCTGGTGGTCCGAGGTTGTTCCCGCTGCACAGATTCATGCGCCAGGGCCTCCTACAGACAATGCACTTTGATTTATTGCGCTATCTGTAATATCACCCGAGATATCACCAGATATATATATTGGGTTTTTTCCTGACTCTGAGTGTCCGGCCCCAAGAGACGGTGGTTTTCTCGGCCCCTGGTGGTCCGAGGTCGTTCCCGCTGCACAGATTCATGCGCCAGGGATACTGCAGATAATTCACTTTGGTTTATTGCGCTATCTCTAATAGCACCCGAGATATCACCAGATATATATTGGATTTTCCCCTGACCCTGAGTGTCCGGCCCCATGATATGGTGGTTTTCTCGGCCCCTGGTGATCCGAGGTCGTTCCCGCTGCACAGATTCATGCGCCCGGGCCTCCTGCAGATAATTCACTTTGGTTTATTGGGCTATCTCTAATAGCACCCGGGATATCACCAGATATATATTGGATTTTTCCCTGACCCTGAATGACCGGCCCCATGAGACGGTGGTTTTCTCGGCCCCTGGTGGTCCGAGGTCGTTCCCGCTGCACAGATTCATGCGCCAGGGCCTCCTGCAGATAATTCACTTTGGTTTATTGCGCTATCTGTAATAGCACTCGAGATATCACCAGATATATATTGGATTTTCCCCAGACCCTGAGTGTCCGGCCCCATGAGACTGTGGTTTTCTCGGCCCCTGGTGGTCCGATGCCGTTCCCGCTGCACAGACTCATGCGCCAGGGCCTCCTACAGACAATGCACGTTGATTTATTGCGCTATCTGTAATAGCACCCGAGAAACCTCCATATATATGCTGGATTTATACATGACTTTGGGTGAAGGATACCGAAAATCTGTAATTTTCTCGGCCCCTGGTGGTCCGATGTCGTTCCTGCTGCACACATTCATGCGCAAGGGCCTCCTGCAGACAACTCACTTTGGTTTATTGCGCTATCTCTAATAGCACCCGAGATATCACCAGATATATATTGGATTTTTCCTTGACTCTGAGTGTCCGGAACCATGAGACGGTGGTTTTCTCGGCCCCTGGTGGTCCGATGTCGTTCCGGCTGCACAGACTCATGCGCCAGGGCCTCCTACAGACAATGCACGTTGATTTATTGCGCTATCTGCAATAGCACCCGTGATATCACCAGATATATATTGCATTTTTCCCTGACCCTGAATGACCGGCCCCATGAGACGGTGGTTTTCTCGGCCCCTGGTGGTCCGAGGTCGTTCCCGCTGCACAGATTTATGCGCCAGGGCCTCCTGCAGATAATTCACTTTGGTTTATTGCGCTATCTGTAATAGCACCCGAGATATCACCAGATATATATTCGATTTTCCCCAGACCCTGAGTGTCCGGCCCCATGAGACTGTGGTTTTCTCGGCCCCTGGTGGTCCGATGCCGTTCCCGCTGCACAGACTCATGCGCCACGGCCTCCGACAGACAATGCACGTTGATTTATTGCGCTATCTGCAATAGCACCCGAGATATCACCAGAAATATATTGGATTCTTCCCTGACCCTGAGTGTCCGGCCCCATGAGGCGGAGGTTTTCTTGGCCCCTGGTGGTCCGATGTCGTTCCTGCGGCACAGATTCATGCGCAAGGGCCTCCTACGGACAATGCACTTTGATTTATTGCGCTATCTCTAATAGCACCCGGGACATCACCATATATATATTTGATTTTTCCCTGACCCTGAGTGTCCGGCCCCATGAGACGGTGGTTTTCTCGGCCCCTGGTGGTCCGAGGTCGTTCCCGCTGCACAGATTCATGTGCCAGGGGTACTGCAGATAATTCACTTTGGTTTATTGCGCTATCTCTAATAGCACCCGAGATATCACCAGATATATATTGGATTTTCCCCTGACCCTGAGTGTCCGGCCCCATGAGATGGTGGTTTTCTCGGCCCCTGGTGGTCCGAGGTCGTTCCCGCTGCACATATTCATGCGCCTGGGCCTCCTGCAGATAATTCACTTTGGTTTATTGGGCTCCCTCTAATAGCACCCAAGATATCACCATATATATATATTGGATTTTTCCCTTACCCTGAGTGTCCGGCCCCATGAGACTGGGGTTTTCTCGGCCCCTGGTGGTCCGATGTCGTCTTTGCTGCCCAGATTCATGCGCCAGGGCCTCCTACAGACAACTCACTTTGGTTTATTGCGCTATCTCTAATAGCACCCGAGATATCACCAGATATATATTGGATTTTTCCCTGACTCTGAGTGTCCGGAACCATGAGACGGTGGTTTTCTCGGCCCCTGGTGGTCCGATGTCGTTCCGGCTGCACAGACTCATGCGCCAGGGCCTCCTACAGACAATGCACGTTGATTTATTGCGCTATGTGCAATAGCACCCGTGATATCACCAGATATATATTGCATTTTTCCCTGACCCTGAATGACCGGCCCCATGAGACGGTGGTTTTCTCGGCCCCTGGTGGTCCGAGGTCGTTCCCGCTGCACAGATTCATGCGCCAGGGCCTCCTGCAGATAATTCACTTTGGTTTATTGCGCTATCTCTAATAGCACCCGCGAAAGCTCCATATATATGCTGGATTTTTACATGACTTTGGGTGACGGATACAGAAAATCTGTAATTTTCTCGGCCCCTGGTGGTCCGATGTCGTTCCTGCGGCACAGATTCATGCGCAAGGGCCTCCTACGGACAATGCACTTTGATTTATTGCGCTATCTGTAATAGCACCCGAGAAACCTCCATATATATGCTGGATTTATACATGACTTTGGGTGACGGATACCGAAAACCTGTAATTTTCTCGGCCCCTGGTGGTCCGATGTCGTTCCTGCTGCACACATTCATGCGCAAGGGCCTCCTGCAGACAACTCACTTTGGTTTATTGCGCAATCTCTAATAGCACCCGAGATATGACCAGATATATATTGGATTTTTCCCTGACTCTGAGTGTCCGGAACCATGAGACGTTGGTTTTCTCGGCCCCTGGTGGTCCGAGGTCGTTCCCACTGCACAGATTCATGCGCCAGGGCCTCCTGCAGATAATTCACTTTGGTTTATTGCGCTATCTGTAATAGCACCCGAGATGTCACCAGATATATATTGGATTTTCCCCTGACCCTGAGTGTCCGGCCCCATGAGACTGTGGTTTTCTCGGCCCCTGGTGGTCCGATGCCGTTCCCGCTGCACAGACTCATGCGCCAGGGCCTCCTACAGACAATGCACGTTGATTTATTGCGCTATCTGCAATAGCACCCGAGAAACCTCCATATATATGCTGGATTTATACATGACTTAGGGTGACGGATACCGAAAATCTGTAATTTTCTCGGCCCCTGGTGGTCCGATGTCGTTCCTGCTGCACACATTCATGCGCAAGGGCCTCCTGCAGGCAACTCACTTTGGTTTATTGCGCTATCTCTAATAGCACCCGAGATATCACCAGATATATATTGGATTTTTCCCTGACTCTGAGTGTCCGGAACCATGAGACGGTGGTTTTCTCGGCCCCTGGTGGTCCGAGGTCGTTCCCACGGCACAGATTCATGCGCCAGGGCCTCCTGCAGATAATTCACTTGGGTTTATTGCGCTATCTCTAATAGCACCCGAGATATCACCAGATATATATTGGATTTTCCCCTGACCCTGAGTGTCCGGCCCCATGAGACTGTGGTTTTCTCGGCCCCTGGTGGTCCGATATCGTTCCCGCTGCACAGACTCATGCGCCAGGGCCTCCTACAGACAATGCACGTTGATTTATTGCGCTATCTGCAATAGCACCCGAGATATCACCAGATATAAATTGGATTTTTCCCTGACCCTGAATGACCGGCCCCATGAGACGGTGGTTGTCTTGGCCCCTGGTGGTCCGAGGTCGTTCCCGCTGCACAGATGCATGCGCCAGGGCCGCCTGCAGATAATTCGCTTTGGTTTACTGCGCTATCTGTAATAGCACCCGAGATATCACCAGATATATATTGGATTTTCCCCTGACCCTCAGTGTCCGGCCCAATGAGACGGTGGTTTTCTCGGCCCCTGGTGGTCCGAGGTCCTTCCCGCTAGACAGATTCATGCGCCAGGGCCTCCTGCAGATAATTCACTTTGGTTTATTGCGCTATCTCTAATAACACAGGGGATATCACCAGATATATATTGGATTTTTCCTTGTCCCTGAGTGTCCGGGCCCATGACACGGTGGTTTTCTCGGCCCCTGGTGGTCCGAGGTCGTTCCCGCTGCACAGATTCTTGCGCCAGGGCCTCCTGCAGATAACTCACTTTGGATTATTGCGCTATCTCTAATAGCACCCGAGATATCACCAGATATACATTGCATTTTCCCCTGACCCTGAGTGTCCGGCACCGGGAGACTGTGGTTTTCTCGGACCCCGGTGGTCCCAGGGTCGTTCCCGCTGCACAGATTCATGCGCCAGGGCCTCCTACAGACAATGCACCTTGATTTATTGCGCTATCTGTAATAGCACCCGAGATATCACCAGATATATATTGGATTTTCCCCTGACCCTGAGTGTCCGGCCCCATGAGACTGTGGTTTTCTCGGCCCCTGGTGGTCCGAGGTCGTTCCCGCTGCCCAGATTCATGCGCCTGGGCCTGCTGCAGATAATTCACTTTGGTTTATTGCGCTATCTGTAATGGCACCCGAGATATCACCAGATATATATTGGGTTTTTCCGTGACCCTGACAGTCCGGCCACATGAGACGGTGGTTTTCTCGGCCCCTGGTGTTCCGAGGTCGTTCCTGCTTCACAGATTCATGCGCCAGGGCCTCCTGCAGATAATTCACTTTGGTTGATTGCGCTATCTCTAGTAGCACCCGAGATATCACCAGATATATATTGGATTTTTCCCTGACCCTGAGTGTCCGGCCCCATGAGACGGTGGTTTTCTGGGCCCCTGGTGGTCCGATGCCGTTCCCGCTGCACAGACTCATGCGCCAGGGCCTCCTACAGACAATGCACGTTGATTTATTGCGCTATCTGCAATAGCACCCGAGAAACCTCCATATATATGCTGGATTTATACATGACTTAGGGTGACGGATACCGAAAATCTGTAATTTTCTCGGCCCCTGGTGGTCCGATGTCGTTCCTGCTGCACACATTCATGCGCAAGGGCCTCCTGCAGGCAACTCACTTTGGTTTATTGCGCTATCTCTAATAGCACCCGAGATAACACCAGATATACATTGCATTTTCCCCTGACCCTGAGTGTCCGGCACCGGGAGACTGTGGTTTTCTCGGACCCCGGTGGTCCCAGGGTCGTTCCCGCTGCACAGATTCATGCGCCAGGGCCTCCTACAGACAATGCACCTTGATTTATTGCGCTATCTGTAATAGCACCCGAGATATCACCAGATATATATTGGATTTTCCCCTGACCCTGAGTGTCCGGCCCCATGAGACTGTGGTTTTCTCGGCCCCTGGTGGTCCGAGGTCGTTCCCGCTGCCCAGATTCATGCGCCTGGGCCTGCTGCAGATAATTCACTTTGGTTTATTGCGCTATCTGTAATGGCACCCGAGATATCACCAGATATATATTGGGTTTTTCCGTGACCCTGACAGTCCGGCCACATGAGACGGTGGTTTTCTGGGCCCCTGGTGGTCCGAGGTCGCTCCCGCTGCACAGATTCATGCGCCAGGGCCTCCTGCAGATAATTCACTTTGGTTTATTGCGCTCTCTCTAATAGGACCCGAGATATCACCAGATATATATTGGGTTTTTCCGTGACCCTGACAGTCCGGCCCCATGTGACGGTGATTTTCTCGGCCCGTGGTGGTCCGAGGTCGATCCCACTGCACAGATTCATGCGCCAGGGCCTCCTACAGACAATGCACGTTGGTTTATTGGTCTATCTGTAATACCACCCGAGATATCACCAGATGTATAATGGATTTTCCCCTGACCCTGAGTGTCCAGCCCCATGAGACGGTGGTTTTCTGGGCCACTGGTGGTCCGAGGTCGTTCCCGTTGCACAGATTCTTGCGCCAGGGCCTCCTACAGATAATTCACTTTGGATTATTGCGCTATCTCTAATAGCACCCTAGATATCACCAGATATATATTGGATTTTTCCCTGACCCTGAGTGTCCGGCCCCATGAGACTGTGGTTTTCTCGGCCCCTGGAGGTCCGAGGTCCTTCCCGCTAGACAGATTCATGCGCCAGGGCCTCCTGCAGATAATTCACTTTGGTTTATTGCGCTATCTCTAATAGCACCCGAGATATCACCAGACATATATTGGATTTTCGCCTGTCCCTGAGTGTCCGGACCCATGAGACTGTGGTTTTCTAGGTCCCTGGTGGTCTGAAGTCGACCCCGCTGCACAGATTCATGCGCCAGGGCCTCCTGCAGACAATTCACTTTGGTTTATTGCGCTATCTCTAATAGCACCCGAGATATCACCAGATATATATTGGATTTTCCCCTGACCCTTAGTGTCCGGCCCCATGAGACGATGGTTTTCTCGGCCCCTGGTGGTCCGAGGTCGTTCCCGCTGCACAGATTCATGCGCCAGGGCCTCCTACAGACAATGCAATTTGATATATTGCGCTATCTGTAATAGCACCCGAGATATCACCAGATATATATTGGATTTTTCCCTGACCCTGAGTGTTCGGCCCCATGAGACGGTGGTTTTCTCGGCCCCTGGTTGTCCGAGGTCGTTCCCGCTGCACAGACTCATGCGCCAGGGCCTCCTGCAGATAATTCACTTTGGTTGATTGCGCTATCTCTAGTAGCACCCGAGATATCACCAGATATATATTGGATTTTTCCCTGACCCTGAGTGTCCGGCTCCATGAGACGGTGGTTTTCTCGGCCCCTGGTTGTCCGAGGTCGTTCCCGCTGCACAGACTCATGCGCCAGGGCCTCCTGCAGATAATTCACTTTGGTTTATTGCGCTATCTCAAATAGTACCCGAGATATCACCAGATATATATTGGATTTTTCCCTGACCCTGAGTGTCCGGCTCCATGAGACGGTGGTTTTCTCGGCCCCTGGTTGTCCGAGGTCGTTCCCGCTGCACAGACTCATGCGCCAGGGCCACCTACAGACAATGCACTTTGGTTTATTGCGCTATCTGTAATAGCACCCAAGATATCACCAGATATATATTGGATTTTTCCCAGACCCTGAGTGTTCGGCTCCATGAGACGGTGGTTTTCTCGGCCCCTGGTGGTCCGAGGTCGTTCCCGCTGACCAGATTCATGCGCCAGGGCCTCCTACAGACAATGCACTTTGATTTATTTGCGCTATCTGTAATAGCACCCGAGATATCACCAGATATATATTGTATTTTTCCCTGACCCTGAGTGTCCGGCCCCATGAGACGGTGGTTTTCTGGGCCCCTGGTGGTCCGAGGTCGTTCCCGCTGCACAGATTCTTGCGCTAGGGCCCACTGCAGATAATTCACTTTGGTTTATTGGGCTCTCTCTAATAGCACCCGAGATATCACCAGATATATATTGGACTTTCCCCTGACCCTGATTGTTCGGCCCCATGAGACGGTGGTTTTCTCTTCCCCTGGTGGCCCGAGGTCTTTCCGGCTGCACAGATTCCTGCGCCAGGGCATCCTGCAGATAATTCACTTTGGTTTATTGGGCTCTCTCTAATAGCACCCGAGATATCACCAGATATATATTGGATTTTTCCCTGAACCTGACAGTCCGGCCCCATGAGACGGTGGTTTTCTGGGCCCCTGGTGGTCCGAGGTCGTTCCCGCTGCACAGATTCATGCGCCAGGGCCTCCTGCAGATAATTCACTTTGGTTTATTGGGCTCTCTCTAATAGCACCCGAGATATCACCAGATATATATTGGATTTTTCCCTGACCCTGAGTGTCCGGCCCCATGAGACGGTGGTTTTCTCTTCCCCTGGTGGCCCGAGGTCTTTCCCGCTGCACAGATTCCTGCGACAGGGCCTCCTGCAGATAATTCACTTTGGTTTAGTGCGCTATCTGTAATAGCACCCGAGAAAGCACCATATATATTCTGGATTTTTACATGACTTTCGGTGACGGATACCGAAAATCTGTAATTTTCTCGGGCCCTGGAGGTCCGAGGTCGTTCCCGCTGCACAGATTCATGCGCCACGGCCTCCTACAGACAATACAGTTTGATTTATTGCGCTATCTGTAATAGCACCCGAGATATCACCAGATATATATTGGATATTCCCCTGACCCTGAGTGTTCGGCCCCATGAGACTGTGGTTTTCTCGGCCCCTGGTGGCCCGAGGTCGTTCCCGCTGCACAGATGCATGCGCCAGGGTCTCCGGCAGATAATTCACTTTGGATTAGTGCGCTATCTGTAATAGCCCCCGAGATATCACCAGATATATATTGGATTTTCCCCTGACCCTGAGTGTCCGGCCCCAAGAGACGGTGGTTTTCTCGGCCCCTGGTGGTCCGAGGTCGTTCCCGCTGCCCAGATTCATGCGCCAGGACATCCTACAGACAATGCACTTTGAATTATTGCGCTAACTGTAATAGCACCCGAGATATCACCAGATATATATTGGATTTTTCCCTGACCCTTAGTGTCCGGCCCGATGAGACGGTGGTTTTCTCGGCCCCTGGCGGTCCGAGGTCGTTCCCGCTGCACAGATTCATGCGCCAGGGCCTCCTACAGACAATGCACTTTGATTTATTGCGCCATCTGTAATAGCACCCGAGATATCACCAGATATATATTGGATTTTCCCCTGACCCTGAGTGTCCGGCCCCATGAGACGGTGGTTTTCTCGGCCCCTGGTGGTCCGAGGTCGTTCCCGCTGCCCAGATTCATGCGCCAGGACATCCTACAGACAATGCACTTTGATTTATTGCGCTAACTGTAATAGCACCCGAGATATCACCAGATATATATTGGATTTTTCCCTGACCCTTAGTGTCCGGCCCCATGAGACGATGGTTTTCTCGGCCCCTGGTGGTTCGAGGTCGTTCCCGCTGTACAGATTCATGCGCCAGGGCCTCCTACAGACAATGCAATTTGATTTATTGCGCTATCTGTAATAGCACCCGAGATATCACCAGATATATATTGGATATTCCCCTGACCCTGAGTGTCCGGCCCCATGAGACTGTGGTTTTCTCGGCCCCTGGTGGTCCGTGGTCGTTCCCCCTGCACAGATTCCTGAGCCAGGGCCTCCTGCAGATAATTCACTTTGCTTTATTGCGCTATCTCTAATAGCACCGGAGATATCACCAGATATATATTGGAATTTCCACTGACCCTGAGTGCCCGGGCCCATGTGACTGTGGTTTTCTCGGCCCCTGGAGGTCCGAGGTCGTTCCCACTGCACAGATGCATGCGCCATGGCCTCCTGCAGATAATTCACTTTGGTTTATTGCGCTATCTCTAATACCACCCGAGATATCACCAGATATATATTGGTTTTTCCCCTGACCCTGAGTGTCCGGCCCCATGAGACGGTGGTTTTCTCGGCCCCTGGTGGTCCGAGGTCGTTCCCGCTGCCCAGATTCATGCGCCAGGGCCTCCTACAGACAATGCACTTTGATTTATTGCGCTATCTGTAATAGCACCCGAGGTATCACCAGATATGTATTGGATTTTTCTCTGACCCTGAGTGTCCGGCCCCATGAGACGGTGGTTTTCTCGGCCCCTGGTGGTCCGAGGTCGTTCCCGCTGCACAGATGCATGCGCCAGGGCCTCCTACAGACAATGCACTTTGATTTATTGCGCTGTCTGTAATAGCACCCGAGAAAGCACCATATATATTCTGGATTTTTACATGACTTTGGGTGACGGATACCGAAAATCTGTAATTTTCTCTACCCCTGGTGGTCCGATGTCGTTCCTGCTGCACAGATTCATGCGCCAGGGCCTCCTGCAGACATTCCACTTTGATTTATCGCGCTATCTGTAATAGAAACCGAGATATCACCAGATATATGCTGGATTTTTATATGACTTTTGGTGACGGATACCGAAAATCTGTAATTTTCTCGGCCCCTGGTGGTCCGATGTCGTTCCTGCTGCACAGATTCATGCGCAAGGTCCTCCTACGGACAATGCACTTTGATTTATTGCGCTATCTGTAATAGCACCCGAGATATCACCAGATATATATTGGATTTTCCCCTGACCCTGAGTGTCCGGCCCCATGAGACTGTGGTTTTCTCGGCTCCTGGTGGTCCGTGGTCGTTCCCGCTGCACAGATTCATGCGCCAGGGCCTCCTACAGACAATGCACTTTGATTTATTGCGCTATCTGTAATAGCACCCGAGAAAGCCCCATATATATTCTGGATTTTTACATGACTTTGGGTGACGGATACCGAAAATCTGTAATTTTCTCGGCCCCTGGTGTTCCGATGTCGTTCCTGCTGCACAGATTGATTCGCCAGTGCCTCCTACAGACAATGCACTTTGATTTATTGCGCTATCTCTAATAGCACCCGAGATATCACCAGATATATATTGGATATTCCCCTGACCCTGAGTGTCCGGCCCCATGAGACTGTGGTTTTCTCGGCCCCTGGTGGTCCGAGGTCGTTCTCGCTGCACAGATTCATGCGACAGGGCCTCCTGCAGACAGTGTACTTTGATTTATGGCGCTATCTGTAATAGAACCCGAGATATCACCAGATATATATTGGATTTTTCCCTGACCCTGAGTGCCCGGCCCCATGTGTCGGTGGTTTTCTCGGCCCCTGGTGGTCCGAGGTCGATCCCGCTGCACAGATTTATCCGCTAGGGCCTCCTGCACACAATGCACTTTGATATATCGCTCTATCTCTAATAGCACCCGAGATATCATGAGATAGATCCTGGATTTTTCCCTGACCCTGAGTGTCCGGCCCGATGGGACGGTGGTTTTCTCGGCCCCTGGTGATCCGAGGTCGTTCCCGCTGCACAGATTCATGCGCCAGGGCCTCCTACAGACAATGCAATTTGATTTATTGCGCTATATGTAATAGCACCCGAGATATCACCAGATATATATTGGATATTCCCCTGACCCTGAGTGTCCGGCCCCATGAGACTGTGGTCTTCTCGGCCCCTGGTGGTCCGAGGTCGTTCCCGCTGCACAGATTCATGCGCAAGGGCCTCCTACGGACAATGCACTTTGATTTATCGCGCTATCTTTAATAGCACCCGAGAAAGCACCATATATATGCTGGATTTTTACATGACTTTGGGTGACGGATACCGAAAATCTGTAATTTTCTCGGCCCCTGGTGGTCCGATGTCGTTCCTGCTGCACAGGTTCATGCGCCAGGGCCTCCTACGGACAATGCACTTTGATTTATTGCGCTATCTCTAATAGGACCCGAGATATCACCAGATATATATTGGATTTTTCCCCGACCCTGAGTGTCCGGCCCCATGAGACTGTAGTTTTCTCGGACCCTGGTGTTCGAGGACGTTCCCGCTGCACAGATTCATGCGCCCGGGCCTTCTGCAGATAATTCACTTTGGTTTATTCCGCTATCTCTAATGGCACTGGAGATATCACCAGATATATAATGGATTTCTCCCTGACCCTGACAGTCCGGCCCCAAGAGACGGTGGTTTTCTCGGCCCCTGGTGGTCCGAGGTCGTTCCCGCTGCACAGATTCATGCGATAGGGCCTCCTGCAGATAATTCACTTTGCTTTATTGCGCTATCTCTAGTAGCACCCGAGATATCACCAGATATATATTGGATTTTTCCCTGACCCTGAGTGTCCGGCCCCATGAGACGGTGGTTTTCTCGGCCCCTGGTGGTCCGAGGACGTTCCCGCTGCACCAATTCATGCGCCAGGGCCTCCTACAGACAATGCACTTTGATTTATTGCGCTATCTGTAATAGCACCCGAGATATCACCAGATATATATTGGATTTTTCCGTGACCCTGAGTGTCCGGCCCCATGAGACGGTGGTTTTCTCGGCCCCTGGAGGTCCGAGATCGTTCCCGCTGCACAGATTCCTGCGCTAGGGCCCACTGCAGATAATTCACTTTGGTTTATTGCGCTATCGCTAATAGCACCCGAGATATCACCAGATATATAATGGATTTTTCCCTGACCCTGAGTGTCCGGTCCCATGTGTCGGTGGTTTTCTCGGCCCCTGGTGATCCGAGGTCGTTCCCGCTGCACACATTCATGCGCCCGGGCCTCCTGCAGATAATTCACTTTGGTTTATTGCGCTATCTCTAATGGCACTGGAGATATCACCAGATATATAATGGATTTCTCCCTGACCCTGACAGTCCGGCCCCAAGAGACGATGGTTTTCTCGGCCCCTGGTGGTCCGAGGTCGTTCCAGCTGCACAGATTCATGCGCAAGGGCCTCCTACGGACAATGCACTTTGATTTATTTCGCTATCTCTAATAGCACCCGAGATATCACCAGATAAATATTTGATTTTTCCCTGACCCTGAGTGTCCGGCCCCATGTGGCGGTGGTTTCCTCGGCCCCTGGTGGTCCGAGGTCGTTCCCGCTGCACAGATGCATGCGCCATGGCCTCCTGCAGATAATTAACTTCGGTTTATCGCGCTATCTCTAATAGAACCCGAGATATCACCAGATATATAATGGATTTTTCCCTGACCCTGACAGTCCGGCCCCATGAGACTGTGGTTTTCTCGGTCCCTGGTTGTCCGAAGTCGTTGCCGCTGCTCAGATTCATGCGCCAGGGCCTCCCGCAGACAATACACCTTGATTTATTGCGCTATCTGTAATGGCACCCGAGAAAGCACCATATGTATGCTGGATTTTTACATGACTTTGGGTGACGGGTACCGAAAATCTGAAATTTTCTCGGCCCCTGGTGGTCCGATGTCGTTCCTGCTACACAGATTCATGCGCAAGGGCCTCCTACGGACAATGCAGTTTGATTTATTCCTCTATCTGTAATAGAACCCGAGATATCACCAGATATATGCTGGATTTTTACACGACATTTGGTGACGGATACCGAAAATCTGTAATTTTCTCGGCCCCTGGTGGTCCGATGTCGTTTCTGCTGCACAGTATCATGCGCAACGGCCTCCTACGGACAATGCACTTTGATTTATTGCGCTATCTCTAATGGCACCCGAGATATCACCAGATATATATTGGATTTTTCCCTGACCCTGAGTGTCCGGCCCGATGAAACGGTGGTTTTCTCGGCCCCTGGTGGTCCGAGGTCGCTCCCGCTGCACAGATGCATGCGCCAGGGTCTCCGGCAGATAATTCACTTTGGATTAGTGCGCTATCTGTACGAGCACCCGAGATATCACCAGATATATATTGGATTTTTCCCTGACCCTGAGTGTCCGGCCCCATGAGACGGTGGTATTCTCGGCCCCTGGTGGTCCGAGGTCGTTCCCGCTGCACAGATTCCTGCGCTACGGCCCACTGCAGATAATTCACTTTGGTTTATTGCGCTATCGCTAATAGCACCCGAGATATCACCAGATATATATTGGATTTTTCCCTGACCCTGAGTGTCCGGCTCCATGAGACGGTGGTTTTCTCGGCCCCTGGTTGTCCGAGGTCGTTCCCTCTGCACAGGCTCATGCGACAGGGCCTCCTGCAGATAATACACTTTGGTTTATTGCGCTATCTGTAATAGCCTCCGAGATATCACCAGATATATATTGGATTTTTCCCTGACCCTGAGTGTCCGGCCCGATGAAACGGTGGTTTTCTCGGCCCCTGGTGGTCCGAGGTCGTACCCGCTGCACAGACTCATGCGCCAGGGCCTCCTGCAGATAATTCACTTTGGTTGATTGCGCTATCTCTAGTAGCACCCGAGATATCACCAGATATATATTGGATTTTTCCCTGACCCTGAGTGTCCCGCTCCATGAGACGGTGGTTTTCTCGGCCCCTGGTTGTCCGAGGTCGTTCCCTCTGCACAGACTCATGCGCCAGGGCCTCCTGCAGATAATTCACTTTGGTTTATTGCGCTTTCTCTAATAGCACCCGAGATATCACCAGATATATATTGGATTTTCCCCAGACCCAGAGTGTCCGGCCCCATGAGACGGTGGTTTTCTCGGCCCCTGGTGGTCCGAGGTCGTTCCCGCTGCACAGCTTCATGCGCCAGGGCCTCCTACAGACAATGCACTTTGATTTATTGCGCTATCTGTAATAGCACCCGAGGTATCACCAGATATATATTGGATTTTCCCCTGACCCTGAGTGTCCGGCCCCATGAGACTGTGGTTTTCCCGGCCCCTGGGGGTGAGGTCGTTCCCGCTGCCCAGATTCATGTGCCAGGGCCTCCTACAGACAATACAGTTTGATTTACTGCGCTATCTGTAATAGCACCCGAGCTATCACCAGATATATATTGGATATTCCCCTGACCCTGAGTGTTCGGCCCCATGAGACTGTGGTTTTCTCGGCCCCTGGTGGCCCGAGGTCGCTCCCGCTGCACAGATGCATGCGCCAGGGTCTCCGGCAGATAATTCACTTTGGATTAGTGCGCTATCTGTACGAGCACCCGAGATATCACCAGATATATATTGGATTTTCCCCTGACCCTGAGTGTCCGGCCCCATGAGACGGTGGTATTCTCGGCCCCTGGTGGTCCGAGGTCGTTCCCGCTGCACAGATTCCTGCGCTACGGCCCACTGCAGATAATTCACTTTGGTTTATTGCGCTATCTGTAATAGCACCCGAGATATCACCAGATATATATTGGATTTTCCCCTGACCCTGATTGTCCGGCCCCATCAGACGGTTGTTTTCTCGGCCCCTGGTGGTCCGAGGTCGCTCCCGCTGACCAGATTCCTGCGCCAAGGCCTCCTGCAGATAATTCATTTTGGTTTATAGCGCTATCTCTAATAGCACCCGAGATATAACCAGATATATATTGGATTTTTCCCTGACCCTGAGTGTCCGGCTCCATGAGACGGTGGTTTTCTCGGCCCCTGGTTGTCCGAGGTCGTTCCCTCTGCACAGGCTCATGCGCCAGGGCCTCCTGCAGATAATACACTTTGGTTTATTGCGCTATCTGTAATAGCCCCCGAGATATCACCAGATATATATTGGATTTTTCCCTGACCCTGAGTATTCGGCCACATGAGACGGTGGTTTTCTCGGCCCCTGGTGGTCTGAGGTCGTTCCCGCTGCACAGACTCATGCGCCAGGGCCTCCTGCAGATAATTCACTTTGGTTGATTGCGCTATCTCTAGTAGCACCCGAGATATCACCAGATATATATTGGATTTTTCCCTGACCCTGAGTGTCCGGCTCCATGAGACGGTGGTTTTATCGGCCCCTGGTTGTCCGAGGTCGTTCCCGCTGCACAGACTCATGAGCCAGGGCCTCCTGCAGATAATTCACTTTGGTTTATTGCGCTATCTCAAATAGCACCCGAGATATCACCAGATATATATTGGATTTTCCCCTGACCCTGAGTGTCCGGACCCATGAGACGGTGGTTTTCTCGGCCCCTGGTGGTCCGAGGTCGTTCCCGCTGCACAGATTCTTGCGCTAGGGCCCACTGCAGATAATTCACTTTGGTTTATTGCGCTATCTCTAATAGCACCCGAGATATCACCAGATATATATTGGATTTTCCCCTGACCCTGATTGTCCGGCCCCATGAGACGGTTGTTTTCTCGGCCCCTGGTGGTCCGAGTTCGCTCCCGCTGACCAGATTCCTGCGCCAAGGCCTCCTGCAGATAATTCATTTTGGTTTATAGCGCTATCTCTAATAGCACCCGAGATATAACCAGATATATATTGGATTTTCCCCTGACCCTGAGTGTCCGGCCCCATGAGACTGTGGTTTTCTCGGCCCCTGGTGGTCCGAGGTCGTTCCCGCTGCCCAGATTCATGCGCCAGGACATCCTACAGACAATGCACTTTGATTTATTGCGCTAACTGTAATAGCACCCGAGATATCACCAGATATATATTGGATTTTTCCCTGACCCTTAGTGTCCGGCCCCATGAGACGATGGTTTTCTCGGCCCCAGGTGGTCCGATGTCGTTTCTGCTGCACAGTATCATGCGCAACGGCCTCCTACGGACAATGCACTTTGATTTATTGCGCTATCTCTAATGGCACCCGAGATATCACCAGATATATATTGGATTTTTCCCTGACCCTGAGTGTCCGGCCCCATGAGACGGTGGTTTTCTGGGCCCCTGGTGGTCCGAGGTCGCTCCCGCTGCTCAGATTCATGCGCCAGGGCCTCCTGCAGATAATTCACTTTGGTTTATTGCGCTCTCTCTAATAGGACCCGAGATATCACCAGATATATATTGGGTTTTTCCGTGACCCTGACAGTCCGGCCCCATGTGACGGTGATTTTCTCGGCCCGTGGTGGTCCGAGGCCGTTCCCACTGCACAGATTCATGCGCCAGGACATCCTACAGACAATGCACTTTGATTTATTGCGCTAACTGTAATAGCACCCGAGATATCACCAGATGTATAATGGATTGTTCCCTGACCCTTAGTGTCCGGCCCCATGAGACGATGGTTCTCTCGGCCCCTGGTGGTCCGAGGTCGTTCCCGCTGCACAGATTCATGCGCCAGGGCCTCCTACAGACAATGCAATTTGATTTATTGCGCTATCTGTAATAGCACCCGAGATATCACCAGATATATATTGGATTTTTCCCTGACCCTGAGTGTCCGGCCCGATGAAACGGTGGTTTTCTCGGCCCCTGGTGGTCCGAGGTCGTACCCGCTGCACAGACTCATGCGCCAGGGCCTCCTGCAGATAATTCACTTTGGTTGATTGCGCTATCTCTAGTAGCACCCGAGATATCACCAGATATATATTGGATTTTTCCCTGACCCTGAGTGTCCCGCTCCATGAGACGGTGGTTTTCTCGGCCCCTGGTTGTCCGAGGTCGTTCCCTCTGCACAGACTCATGCGCCAGGGCCTCCTGCAGATAATTCACTTTGGTTTATTGCGCTTTCTCTAATAGCACCCGAGATATCACCAGATATATATTGGATTTTCCCCAGACCCAGAGTGTCCGGCCCCATGAGACGGTGGTTTTCTCGGCCCCTGGTGGTCCGAGGTCGTTCCCGCTGCACAGCTTCATGCGCCAGGGCCTCCTACAGACAATGCACTTTGATTTATTGCGCTATCTGTAATAGCACCCGAGGTATCACCAGATATATATTGGATTTTCCCCTGACCCTGAGTGTCCGGCCCCATGAGACTGTGGTTTTCCCGGCCCCTGGGGGTGAGGTCGTTCCCGCTGCCCAGATTCATGTGCCAGGGCCTCCTACAGACAATACAGTTTGATTTATTGCGCTATCTGTAATAGCACCCGAGCTATCACCAGATATATATTGGATATTCCCCTGACCCTGAGTGTTCGGCCCCATGAGACTGTGGTTTTCTCGGCCCCTGGTTGCCCGAGGTCGCTCCCGCTGCACAGATGCATGCGCCAGGGTCTCCGGCAGATAATTCACTTTGGTTTATTGCGCTATCTGTACGAGCACCCGAGATATCACCAGATATATATTGGATTTTCCCCTGACCCTGATTGTCCGGCCCCATGAGACGGTTGTTTTCTCGGCCCCTGGTGGTCCGAGGTCGCTCCCGCTGACCAGATTCCTGCGCCAAGGCCTCCTGCAGATAATTCATTTTGGTTTATAGCGCTATCTCTAATAGCACCCGAGATATAACCAGATATATATTGGATTTTCCCCTGACCCTGAGTGTCCGGCCCCATGAGACTGTGGTTTTCTCGGCCCCTGGTGGTCCGAGGTCGTTCCCGCTGCCCAGATTCATGCGCCAGGACATCCTACAGACAATGCACTTTGATTTATTGCGCTAACTGTAATAGCACCCGAGATATCACCAGATATATATTGGATTTTTCCCTGACCCTTAGTGTCCGGCCCCATGAGACGATGGTTTTCTCGGCCCCTGGTGGTTCGAGGTCGTTCCCGCTGCACAGATTCATGCGCCAGGGTCTCCTACAGACAATGCAATTTGATTTATTGCGCTATCTGTAATAGCACCCGAGATATCACCAGATATATATTGGATTTTTCCCTGACCCTGAGTGTCCGGCCCCATGAGACTGTGGTTTTCTCGGCCCCTGGTGGTCCGAGGTCGTTCTCGCTGCACAGATTCATGCGACAGGGCCTCCTGCAGACAATGCACTTTGATTTACGGCGCTATCTGTAATAGCACCCGAGAAAGCACCATATATATGCTGGATTTTTACATGACTTTGGGTGACGGATACCGAAAATCTGTAATTTTCTCGGCCCCTGGTGGTCCGATGTCGTTCCTGCTGCACAGGTTCATGCGCCAGGGCCTCCTACGGACAATGCACTTTGATTTATTGCGCTATCTCTAATAGGACCCGAGATATCACCAGATATATATTGGATTTTTCCCCGACCCTGAGTGTCCGGCCACATGAGACGGTGGTTTTCTCGGCCCCTGGTGGTCCGAGGTCGTTCCCGCTGCCCAGATTCATGCGCCACGACCTCCTACAGACAATGCAATTTGATTTATTGCGCTATCTGTAATAGCACCCGAGGTATCACCAGATATATATTGGATTTTCCGCTGACCCTGAGTGTCCGGCCCCATGAGACGGTGGTTTTCTCGGCCCCTGGTTGTCCGAGGTCGTACCCGCTGCACAGACTCATGCACCAGGGCCTCCTACAGACAATGCACTTTGGGTTATTGCGCTATCTGTAATAGAACCCGACATATCACCAGATATATGCTGGATTTTTATATGACTTTTGGTGACGGATACCGAAAATCTGAAATTTTCTCGGGCCCTGGTGGTCCGATGTCGTTCCTGCTGCACAGATTCATGCGCAAGGGCCTCCTACGGACAATGCACTTTGATTTATTGCGCTATCTCTAATAGCACCCGAGATATCACCAGATATATATCGGATTTTTCTCTGACCCTTAGTGTGCGGCCCCATGAGACGGTGGTTTTCTCGGCCCCTGGTGGTCCGAGGTCGTTCCCGCTGCACAGATTTCTGCGCCAGGGCCCCCTGTAGATAATTCACTTTGGTTTATTGCGCTATCTCTAATAGCACCCGAGATATCACCAGATATATATTGGATTTTCCGCTGACCCTGAGTGTCCGGCCCCATGAGACGGTGGTTTTCTCGGCCCCTGGTGGTCCGAGGTCGTTCCCGCTACACAGATGCATGCGCCAGGGCCTCCTGCATATAATTCACTTTGGTTTATTTCGCTATCTCTACTAGCACCCAAGATATCACCAGATATATGCTGGATTTTTACATGACCTTGGGTGACGGATTCCGAATATCTGTAATTTTCTCGGCCCCTGGTGGTCCGAGGTAGTTCCTGCTGCACAGATTCATTCGCCAGTGCCTCCTACAGACAATGCACTTTGATTTATTGCGCTATCTCTAATAGCACCCGAGATATCACCAGATATATATTGGATTTTTCCCTGACCCTGAGTGTCTGGCTCCATGAGACGGTGGTTTTCTCGGCCCCTGGTTGTCCGAGGTCGTTCCCGCTGCACAGACTCATGCGCCAGGGCCTCCTACAGACAATGCACTTTGGTTTATTGCGCTATCTGTAATAGCACCCGAGATATCACCAGATATATATTGGATTTTTCCCAGACCCTGAGTGTTCGGCTCCATGAGACGGTGGTTTTCTCGGCCCCTGGTGTTCCGAGGTCGTTCCCGCTGACCAGATTCATGCGCCAGGGCCTCCTACAGACAATGCACTTTGATTTATTGCGCTATCTGTAATAGCACCCGAGATATCACCAGATATATATTGTATTTTTCCCTGACCCTGAGTGTCCGGCCCCATGAGACGGTGGTATTCTGGGCCCCTGGTGGTCCGAGGTCGTTCCCGCTGCACAGATTCTTGCGCTAGGGCCCACTGCAGATAATTCACTTTGGTTTATTGGGCTCTCTCTAATAGCACCCGAGATATCACCAGATATATATTGGACTTTCCCCTGACCCTGATTGTTCGGCCCCATGAGACGGTGGTTTTCTCTTCCCCTGGTGGCCCGAGGTCTTTCCCGCTGCACAGATTCCTGCGCGAGGGCATCCTGCAGATAATTCACTTTGGTTTATTGGGCTCTCTCTAATAGCACCCGAGATATCACCAGATATATATTGGATTTTTCCCTGAACCTGACAGTCCGGCCCCATGAGACGGTGGTTTTCTGCGCCCCTGGTGGCCCGAGGTCTTTCCCGCTGCACAGATTCCTGCGCTAGGGCCCACTGCAGATAATTCACTTTGGTTTATTGCGCTATCGCTAATAGCACCCGAGATATCACCAGATATATAATGGATTTTTCCCTGACCCTGAGTTTCCGGTCCCATGTGTCGGTGGTTTTCTCGGCCCCTGGTGATCCGAGGTCGTTCCCGCTGCACACATTCATGCGCCCGGGCCTCCTGCAGATAATTCACTTTGGTTTATTGCGCTATCTCTAATGGCACTGGAGATATCACCAGATATATAATGGATTTCTCCCTGACCCTGACAGTCCGGCCCCAAGAGACGATGGTTTTCTCGGCCCCTGGTGGTCCGATGTCGTTCCAGCTGCACAGATTCATGCGCAAGGGCCTCCTACGGACAATGCACTTTGATTTATTTCGCTATCTCTAATAGCACCCGAGATATCACCAGATAAATATTTGATTTTTCCCTGACCCTGAGTGCCCGGCCCCATGTGACGGTGGTTTTCTCGGCCCCTGGTGGACCGAGGTCGTTCCCGCTGCACAGATGCATGCGCCATGGCCTCTTGCAGATAATTAACTTCGGTTTATCGCGCTATCTCTAATAGAACCCGTGATATCACCAGATATATAATGGATTTTTCCCTGACCCTGACAGTCCGGCCCCATGAGACTGTGGTTTTCTCGGTCCCTGGTTGTCCGAGGTAGTTGCCGCTGCTCAGATTCATGCGCCAGGGCCTCCCGCAGACAATACACCTTGATTTATTGCGCTATCTGTAATGGCACCCGAGAAAGCACCATATATATGCTGGATTTTTACATGACTTTGGGTGACGGGTACCGAAAATTTGAAATTTTCTCGGCCCCTGGTGGTCCGATGTCGTTCCTGCTACACAGATTCATGCGCAAGGGCCTCCTACGGACAATGCAGTTTGATTTATTCCTCTATCTGTAATAGAACCCGAGATATCACCAGATATATGCTGGATTTTTACACGACATTTGGTGACGGATACCGAAAATCTGTAATTTTCTCGGCCCCTGGTGGTCCGAGGTCGTTCCGGCTGCACAGATTCATGCGCCAGGGCCTCCTGATGATAATGCACTTTGATTTATCGCGCTATCTGTAACAGAACCCGAGATATCACCAGATATATGCTGGATTTTTACATGACATTGCGTGACGGATACCGAAAATCTGTAATTTTCTCGGCCCCTGGGGGTCCGATGTCGTTCCTGCTGCACAGATTCATGCGCAAGGGCCTCCTACGGGCAATGCACTTTGATTTAGTGCGCTATCTGTAAGAGCACCCGAGATATCACCAGAAATATATTGGATTTTTCCCTGACCCTGAGTGCCCGGCCCCATGTGTCGGTGGTTTTCTCGGCCCCTAGTGGTCCGAGGTCGCTCCCGCTGCACAGATTCATGTGCTAGGGCCTCCTGCAGACAATGCACTTTGATATATCGCGCTATCTCTAATGGCACCCAAGATATCAGCTCATACATCCTGGATTTTTACATAACCCTGAGTGTCCGGACCCATGAGACGGTGGTTTTCTCGGCCCCTGGTGGTCCGAGGTCGTTCCCGCTGCACAGATGCATGCGCCAGGGCCTCCTGCAGATAATTCACTTTGGTTTATTGCGCTATCTCAAATAGCACCCGAGATATCACCAGATATATATTGGATTTTCCCCTGACCCTGAGTGTCCGGACCCATGAGACGGTGGTTTTCTCGGCCCCTGGTGGTCCGAGGTCGTTCCCGCTGCACAGATTCTTGCGCTAGGGCCCACTGCAGATAATTCACTTTGGTTTATTGCGCTATCTCTAATAGCACCCGAGATATCACCAGATATATATTGGATTTTCCCCTGACCCTGATTGTCCGGCCCCATGAGACGGTTGTTTTCTCGGCCCCTGGTGGTCCGAGGTCGCTCCCGCTGACCAGATTCCTGCGCCAAGGCCTCCTGCAGATAATTCATTTTGGTTTATAGCGCTATCTCTAATAGCACCCGAGATATAACCAGATATATATTGGATTTTCCCCTGAACCTGAGTGTCCGGCCCCATGAGACTGTGGTTTTCTCGGCCCCTGGTGGTCCGAGGTCGTTCCCGCTGCCCAGATTCATGCGCCAGGACATCCTACAGACAATGCACTTTGATTTATTGCGCTAACTGTAATAGCACCCGAGATATCACCAGATATATATTGGATTTTTCCCTGACCCTTAGTGTCCGGCCCCATGAGACGATGGTTTTCTCGGCCCCTGGTGGTTCGAGGTCGTTCCCGCTGCACAGATTCATGCGCCAGGGCCTCGTACAGACAATGCAATTTGATTTATTGCGCTATCTGTAATAGAACCCGAGATATCACCAGATATATGCTGGATTTTTACACGACATTTGGTGACGGATACCGAAAATCTGTAATTTTCTCGGCCCCTGGTGGTCCGATGTCGTTTCTGCTGCACAGTATCATGCGCAACGGCCTCCTACGGACAATGCACTTTGATTTATTGCGCTATCTCTAATGGCACCCGAGATATCACCAGATATATATTGGATTTTTTCCTGACCCTGAGTGTCCGGCCCCATGAGACGGTGGTTTTCTGGGCCCCTGGTGGTCCGAGGTCGCTCCCGCTGCTCAGATTCATGCGCCAGGGCCTCCTACAGACAATGCACTTTGATTTATTGCGCTAACTGTAATAGCACCCGAGATATCACCAGATGTATAATGGATTGTTCCCTGACCCTTAGTGTCCGGCCCCATGAGACGATGGTTCTCTCGGCCCCTGGTGGTCCGAGGTCGTTCCCGCTGCACAGATTCATGCGCCAGGGCCTCCTACAGACAATGCAATTTGATTTATTGCGCTATCTGTAATAGCACCCGAGATATCACCAGATATATATTGGATTTTTCCCTGACCCTGAGTGTCCGGCCCGATGAAACGGTGGTTTTCTCGGCCCCTGGTGGTCCGAGGTCGTACCCGCTGCACAGACTCATGCGCCAGGGCCTCCTGCAGATAATTCACTTTGGTTGATTGCGCTATCTCTAGTAGCACCCGAGATATCACCAGATATATATTGGATTTTTCCCTGACCCTGAGTGTCCCGCTCCATGAGACGGTGGTTTTCTCGGCCCCTGGTTGTCCGAGGTCGTTCCCTCTGCACAGACTCATGCGCCAGGGCCTCCTGCAGATAATTCACTTTGGTTTATTGCGCTTTCTCTAATAGCACCCGAGATATCACCAGATATATATTGGATTTTCCCCAGACCCAGAGTGTCCGGCCCCATGAGACGGTGGTTTTCTCGGCCCCTGGTGGTCCGAGGTCGTTCCCGCTGCACAGCTTCATGCGCCAGGGCCTCCTACAGACAATGCACTTTGATTTATTGCGCTATCTGTAATAGCACCCGAGGTATCACCAGATATATATTGGATTTTCCCCTGACCCTGAGTGTCCGGCCCCATGAGACTGTGGTTTTCCCGGCCCCTGGGGGTGAGGTCGTTCCCGCTGCCCAGATTCATGTGCCAGGGCCTCCTACAGACAATACAGTTTGATTTACTGCGCTATCTGTAATAGCACCCGAGCTATCACCAGATATATATTGGATATTCCCCTGACCCTGAGTGTTCGGCCCCATGAGACTGTGGTTTTCTCGGCCCCTGGTGGCCCGAGGTCGCTCCCGCTGCACAGATGCATGCGCCAGGGTCTCCGGCAGATAATTCACTTTGGATTAGTGCGCTATCTGTACGAGCACCCGAGATATCACCAGATATATATTGGATTTTCCCCTGACCCTGAGTGTCCGGCCCCATGAGACGGTGGTATTCTCGGCCCCTGGTGGTCCGAGGTCGTTCCCGCTGCACAGATTCCTGCGCTACGGCCCACTGCAGATAATTCACTTTGGTTTATTGCGCTATCTGTAATAGCACCCGAGATATCACCAGATATATATTGGATTTTCCCCTGACCCTGATTGTCCGGCCCCATGAGACGGTTGTTTTCTCGGCCCCTGGTGGTCCGAGGTCGCTCCCGCTGACCAGATTCCTGCGCCAAGGCCTCCTGCAGATAATTCATTTTGGTTTATAGCGCTATCTCTAATAGCACCCGAGATATAACCAGATATATATTGGATTTTTCCCTGACCCTGAGTGTCCGGCTCCATGAGACGGTGGTTTTCTCGGCCCCTGGTTGTCCGAGGTCGTTCCCTCTGCACAGGCTCATGCGCCAGGGCCTCCTGCAGATAATACACTTTGGTTTATTGCGCTATCTGTAATAGCCCCCGAGATATCACCAGATATATATTGGATTTTTCCCTGACCCTGAGTATTCGGCCACATGAGACGGTGGTTTTCTCGGCCCCTGGTGGTCTGAGGTCGTTCCCGCTGCACAGACTCATGCGCCAGGGCCTCCTGCAGATAATTCACTTTGGTTGATTGCGCTATCTCTAGTAGCACCCGAGATATCACCAGATATATATTGGATTTTTCCCTGACCCTGAGTGTCCGGCTCCATGAGACGGTGGTTTTATCGGCCCCTGGTTGTCCGAGGTCGTTCCCGCTGCACAGACTCATGAGCCAGGGCCTCCTGCAGATAATTCACTTTGGTTTATTGCGCTATCTCAAATAGCACCCGAGATATCACCAGATATATATTGGATTTTCCCCTGACCCTGAGTGTCCGGACCCATGAGACGGTGGTTTTCTCGGCCCCTGGTGGTCCGAGGTCGTTCCCGCTGCACAGATTCTTGCGCTAGGGCCCACTGCAGATAATTCACTTTGGTTTATTGCGCTATCTCTAATAGCACCCGAGATATCACCAGATATATATTGGATTTTCCCCTGACCCTGATTGTCCGGCCCCATGAGACGGTTGTTTTCTCGGCCCCTGGTGGTCCGAGTTCGCTCCCGCTGACCAGATTCCTGCGCCAAGGCCTCCTGCAGATAATTCATTTTGGTTTATAGCGCTATCTCTAATAGCACCCGAGATATAACCAGATATATATTGGATTTTCCCCTGACCCTGAGTGTCCGGCCCCATGAGACTGTGGTTTTCTCGGCCCCTGGTGGTCCGAGGTCGTTCCCGCTGCCCAGATTCATGCGCCAGGACATCCTACAGACAATGCACTTTGATTTATTGCGCTAACTGTAATAGCACCCGAGATATCACCAGATATATATTGGATTTTTCCCTGACCCTTAGTGTCCGGCCCCATGAGACGATGGTTTTCTCGGCCCCAGGTGGTTCGAGGTCGTTCCCGCTGCACAGATTCATGCGCCAGGGCCTCCTACAGACAATGCAATTTGATTTATTGCGCTATCTGTAATAGAACCCGAGATATCACCAGATATATGCTGGATTTTTACACGACATTTGGTGACGGATACCGAAAATCTGTAATTTTCTCGGCCCCTGGTGGTCCGATGTCGTTTCTGCTGCACAGTATCATGCGCAACGGCCTCCTACGGACAATGCACTTTGATTTATTGCGCTATCTCTAATGGCACCCGAGATATCACCAGATATATATTGGATTTTTCCCTGACCCTGAGTGTCCGGCCCCATGAGACGGTGGTTTTCTGGGCCCCTGGTGGTCCGAGGTCGCTCCCGCTGCTCAGATTCATGCGCCAGGGCCTCCTGCAGATAATTCACTTTGGTTTATTGCGCTCTCTCTAATAGGACCCGAGATATCACCAGATATATATTGGGTTTTTCCGTGACCCTGACAGTCCGGCCCCATGTGACGGTGATTTTCTCGGCCCGTGGTGGTCCGAGGCCGTTCCCACTGCACAGATTCATGCGCCAGGACATCCTACAGACAATGCACTTTGATTTATTGCGCTAACTGTAATAGCACCCGAGATATCACCAGATGTATAATGGATTGTTCCCTGACCCTTAGTGTCCGGCCCCATGAGACGATGGTTCTCTCGGCCCCTGGTGGTCCGAGGTCGTTCCCGCTGCACAGATTCATGCGCCAGGGCCTCCTACAGACAATGCAATTTGATTTATTGCGCTATCTCTAATAGCACCCGAGATATCACCAGATATATATTGGATTTTTCCCTGACCCTGAGTGTCCGGCCCGATGAAACGGTGGTTTTCTCGGCCCCTGGTGGTCCGAGGTCGTACCCGCTGCACAGACTCATGCGCCAGGGCCTCCTGCAGATAATTCACTTTGGTTGATTGCGCTATCTCTAGTAGCACCCGAGATATCACCAGATATATATTGGATTTTTCCCTGACCCTGAGTGTCCCGCTCCATGAGACGGTGGTTTTCTCGGCCCCTGGTTGTCCGAGGTCGTTCCCTCTGCACAGACTCATGCGCCAGGGCCTCCTGCAGATAATTCACTTTGGTTTATTGCGCTTTCTCTAATAGCACCCGAGATATCACCAGATATATATTGGATTTTCCCCAGACCCAGAGTGTCCGGCCCCATGAGACGGTGGTTTTCTCGGCCCCTGGTGGTCCGAGGTCGTTCCCGCTGCACAGCTTCATGCGCCAGGGCCTCCTACAGACAATGCACTTTGATTTATTGCGCTATCTGTAATAGCACCCGAGGTATCACCAGATATATATTGGATTTTCCCCTGACCCTGAGTGTCCGGCCCCATGAGACTGTGGTTTTCCCGGCCCCTGGGGGTGAGGTCGTTCCCGCTGCCCAGATTCATGTGCCAGGGCCTCCTACAGACAATACAGTTTGATTTATTGCGCTATCTGTAATAGCACCCGAGCTATCACCAGATATATATTGGATATTCCCCTGACCCTGAGTGTTCGGCCCCATGAGACTGTGGTTTTCTCGGCCCCTGGTTGCCCGAGGTCGCTCCCGCTGCACAGATGCATGCGCCAGGGTCTCCGGCAGATAATTCACTTTGGTTTATTGCGCTATCTGTACGAGCACCCGAGATATCACCAGATATATATTGGATTTTCCCCTGACCCTGATTGTCCGGCCCCATGAGACGGTTGTTTTCTCGGCCCCTGGTGGTCCGAGGTCGCTCCCGCTAGCCAGATTCCTGCGCCAAGGCCTCCTGCAGATAATTCATTTTGGTTTATAGCGCTATCTCTAATAGCACCCGAGATATAACCAGATATATATTGGATTTTCCCCTGACCCTGAGTGTCCGGCCCCATGAGACTGTGGTTTTCTCGGCCCCTGGTGGTCCGAGGTCGTTCCCGCTGCCCAGATTCATGCGCCAGGACATCCTACAGACAATGCACTTTGATTTATTGCGCTAACTGTAATAGCACCCGAGATATCACCAGATATATATTGGATTTTTCCCTGACCCTTAGTGTCCGGCCCCATGAGACGATGGTTTTCTCGGCCCCTGGTGGTTCGAGGTCGTTCCCGCTGCACAGATTCATGCGCCAGGGTCTCCTACAGACAATGCAATTTGATTTATTGCGCTATCTGTAATAGCACCCGAGATATCACCAGATATATATTGGATTTTTCCCTGACCCTGAGTGTCCGGCCCCATGAGACTGTGGTTTTCTCGGCCCCTGGTGGTCCGAGGTCGTTCTCGCTGCACAGATTCATGCGACAGGGCCTCCTGCAGACAATGCACTTTGATTTACGGCGCTATCTGTAATAGCACCCGAGAAAGCACCATATATATGCTGGATTTTTACATGACTTTGGGTGACGGATACCGAAAATCTGTAATTTTCTCGGCCCCTGGTGGTCCGATGTCGTTCCTGCTGCACAGGTTCATGCGCCAGGGCCTCCTACGGACAATGCACTTTGATTTATTGCGCTATCTCTAATAGGACCCGAGATATCACCAGATATATATTGGATTTTTCCCCGACCCTGAGTGTCCGGCCACATGAGACGGTGGTTTTCTCGGCCCCTGGTGGTCCGAGGTCGTTCCCACTGCCCAGATTCATGCGCCACGGCCTCCTACAGACAATGCAATTTGATTTATTGCGCTATCTGTAATAGCACCCGAGGTATCACCAGATATATATTGGATTTTCCGCTGACCCTGAGTGTCCGGCCCCATGAGACGGTGGTTTTCTCGGCCCCTGGTTGTCCGAGGTCGTACCCGCTGCACAGACTCATGCACCAGGGCCTCCTACAGACAATGCACTTTGGGTTATTGCGCTATCTGTAATAGAACCCGACATATCACCAGATATATGCTGGATTTTTATATGACTTTTGGTGACGGATACCGAAAATCTGAAATTTTCTCGGGCCCTGGTGGTCCGATGTCGTTCCTGCTGCACAGATTCATGCGCAAGGGCCTCCTACGGACAATGCACTTTGATTTATTGCGCTATCTCTAATAGCACCCGAGATATCACCAGATATATATCGGATTTTTCTCTGACCCTTAGTGTGCGGCCCCATGAGACGGTGGTTTTCTCGGCCCCTGGTGGTCCGAGGTCGTTCCCGCTGCACAGATTTCTGCGCCAGGGCCCCCTGTAGATAATTCACTTTGGTTTATTGCGCTATCTCTAATAGCACCCGAGATATCACCAGATATATATTGGATTTTCCGCTGACCCTGAGTGTCCGGCCCCATGAGACGGTGGTTTTCTCGGCCCCTGGTGGTCCGAGGTCGTTCCCGCTACACAGATGCATGCGCCAGGGCCTCCTGCATATAATTCACTTTGGTTTATTTCGCTATCTCTACTAGCACCCAAGATATCACCAGATATATGCTGGATTTTTACATGACCTTGGGTGACGGATTCCGAATATCTGTAATTTTCTCGGCCCCTGGTGGTCCGAGGTAGTTCCTGCTGCACAGATTCATTCGCCAGTGCCTCCTACAGACAATGCACTTTGATTTATTGCGCTATCTCTAATAGCACCCGAGATATCACCAGATATATATTGGATTTTTCCCTGACCCTGAGTGTCTGGCTCCATGAGACGGTGGTTTTCTCGGCCCCTGGTTGTCCGAGGTCGTTCCCGCTGCACAGACTCATGCGCCAGGGCCTCCTACAGACAATGCACTTTGGTTTATTGCGCTATCTGTAATAGCACCCGAGATATCACCAGATATATATTGGATTTTTCCCAGACCCTGAGTGTTCGGCTCCATGAGACGGTGGTTTTCTCGGCCCCTGGTGTTCCGAGGTCGTTCCCGCTGACCAGATTCATGCGCCAGGGCCTCCTACAGACAATGCACTTTGATTTATTGCGCTATCTGTAATAGCACCCGAGATATCACCAGATATATATTGTATTTTTCCCTGACCCTGAGTGTCCGGCCCCATGAGACGGTGGTATTCTGGGCCCCTGGTGGTCCGAGGTCGTTCCCGCTGCACAGATTCTTGCGCTAGGGCCCACTGCAGATAATTCACTTTGGTTTATTGGGCTCTCTCTAATAGCACCCGAGATATCACCAGATATATATTGGACTTTCCCCTGACCCTGATTGTTCGGCCCCATGAGACGGTGGTTTTCTCTTCCCCTGGTGGCCCGAGGTCTTTCCCGCTGCACCGATTCCTGCGCGAGGGCATCCTGCAGATAATTCACTTTGGTTTATTGGGCTCTCTCTAATAGCACCCGAGATATCACCAGATATATATTGGATTTTTCCCTGAACCTGACAGTCCGGCCCCATGAGACGGTGGTTTTCTGCGCCCCTGGTGGCCCGAGGTCTTTCCCGCTGCACAGATTCCTGCGCTAGGGCCCACTGCAGATAATTCACTTTGGTTTATTGCGCTATCGCTAATAGCACCCGAGATATCACCAGATATATAATGGATTTTTCCCTGACCCTGAGTTTCCGGTCCCATGTGTCGGTGGTTTTCTCGGCCCCTGGTGATCCGAGGTCGTTCCCGCTGCACACATTCATGCGCCCGGGCCTCCTGCAGATAATTCACTTTGGTTTATTGCGCTATCTCTAATGGCACTGGAGATATCACCAGATATATAATGGATTTCTCCCTGACCCTGACAGTCCGGCCCCAAGAGACGATGGTTTTCTCGGCCCCTGGTGGTCCGATGTCGTTCCAGCTGCACAGATTCATGCGCAAGGGCCTCCTACGGACAATGCACTTTGATTTATTTCGCTATCTCTAATAGCACCCGAGATATCACCAGATAAATATTTGATTTTTCCCTGACCCTGAGTGTCCGGCCCCATGTGACGGTGGTTTTCTCGGCCCCTGGTGGTCCGAGGTCGTTCCCGCTGCACAGATGCATGCGCCATGGCCTCCTGCAGATAATTAACTTCGGTTTATCGCGCTATCTCTAATAGAACCCGAGATATCACCAGATATATAATGGATTTTTCCCTGACCCTGACAGTCCGGCCCCATGAGACTGTGGTTTTCTTGGTCCCTGGTTGTCCGAGGTAGTTGCCGCTGCTCAGATTCATGCGCCAGGGCCTCCCGCAGACAATACACCTTGATTTATTGCGCTATCTGTAATGGCACCCGAGAAAGCACCATATATATGCTGGATTTTTACATGACTTTGGGTGACGGGTACCGAAAATTTGAAATTTTCTCGGCCCCTGGTGGTCCGATGTCGTTCCTGCTACACAGATTCATGCGCAAGGGCCTCCTACGGACAATGCAGTTTGATTTATTCCTCTATCTGTAATAGAACCCGAGATATCACCAGATATATGCTGGATTTTTACACGACATTTGGTGACGGATACCGAAAATCTGTAATTTTCTCGGCCCCTGGTGGTCCGAGGTCGTTCCGGCTGCACAGATTCATGCGCCAGGGCCTCCTGATGATAATGCACTTTGATTTATCGCGCTATCTGTAACAGAACCCGAGATATCACCAGATATATGCTGGATTTTTACATGACATTGCGTGACGGATACCGAAAATCTGTAATTTTCTCGGCCCCTGGGGGTCCGATGTCGTTCCTGCTGCACAGATTCATGCGCAAGGGCCTCCTACGGGCAATGCACTTTGATTTAGTGCGCTATCTGTAAGAGCACCCGAGATATCACCAGAAATATATTGGATTTTTCCCTGACCCTGAGTGCCCGGCCCCATGTGTCGGTGGTTTTCTCGGCCCCTAGTGGTCCGAGGTCGCTCCCGCTGCACAGATTCATGCGCTAGGGCCTCCTGCAGACAATGCACTTTGATATATCGCGCTATCTCTAATGGCACCCAAGATATCAGCTCATACATCCTGGATTTATACATGACCCTGAGTGTCCGGACCCATGAGACGGTGGTTTTCTCGGCCCCTGGTGGTCCGAGGTCGTTCCCGCTGCACAGATGCATGCGCCAGGGCCTCCTGCAGATAATTCACTTTGATTTAACGCGCTATCTCTAATAGCAACCGAGATATCACCAGATATATATTGGATTTTCCCCTGACCCTGAGTGTCCGGCCCTATGAGACGGTGGTTTTCTCGGCCCCTGGTTGTCCGAGTTCGTTCCCGCTGCACAGATTCATGCGCCAGGGCCTCCTGCAGATAATTCACTTTGGTTTATTGCGCTATCTCTAATAGCACCCGTGATATCACCAGATATATATTGGATTTTCCCCTGACCCTGAGTGTCCGGCCCTATGAGACGGTGGTTTTCTCGGCCCCTGGTTGTCCGAGTTCGTTCCCGCTGCACAGATTCATGCGCCAGGGCCTCCTGCAGATAATTCACTTTGGTTAATTGCTGTATCTCTAGTAGCACCCGAGATATCACCAGATATATATTGGATTTTCCCCTGACCCTGAGTGTCCGGCCGCATGAGGCGGTGGTTGTCTCGGACCCTGCTGGTCCGGGGTCGTTCCCGCTGCACAGATTCATGCGCCAGGGCCTCCTACAGACAATGAACTTTGATGTATTGCGCTATCTGTAATAGCACCCGAGATATCACCAGATATATATTGTATTTTTCCCCGGACCCTGAGTGTCCGGCCCCATGTGTCGGTGGTTGTCTCGGCCCCTGGTGGTCCGAGGTCGTTCCCGCTGCACACATTCATGCGCCAGGGCCTCCTACGGACAATGCACTTTGGTTTATTGCGCTATCTGTAATAGCACCCGAGATATCACCAGATAAATATTTGATTTTTCCCTGACCCTGAGTGACGGATTCCGAATATCTGTAATTTTCTCGGCCCCTGGTGGTCCGAGGTCGTTCCCGCTGCACAGATTCAAGCGGCAGGGCCTCCTGCAGATAATTCACTTTGGTTTATTGCGCTATCTGTAATAGCACCCGAGATATCACCAGATATATATTGGATTTTTCCGTGACCCTGAGTGTCCGGCCCCATGAGACTGCGGTTTTCTCGGCCCCTGGTGATCCGAGGTCGTTCCCGCTGCACACATTCATGCGCCCGGGCCTCCTGCAGATAATTCACATTGGTTTATTGCGCTATCTCTAATGGCACTCGAGATATCACCAGATATATATTGGATTTTCCCCTGACCCTGAGTGTCCGGCCGCATGAGACGGTGGTTGTCTCGGACCCTGCTGGTCCGGGGTCGTACGAGCTGCACAGACTCATGCGCCAGGGCCTCCTGCAGATAAATCACTTTGGTTTATTGCGATATCTATAGTAGCACCCGAGATATCACCAGATATATATTCGATTTTTCCCTGACCCTGAGTGTCCGGCCCCATGTGTTGGTGGTTTCCTCGGCCCATGGTGGTCCTAGGTCGTTCCCGCTGCACATATTCATGCGCCAGGGCCTCCTATAAACAATGCACTTTGGTTTATTGCGCTATCTGTAACAGCACCCGAGATATCACCAGATATATATTGGATTTTTCCCTGACCCTGAGTGTCCGGCCCCATGAGACGGTGGTTTTCTCGGCACCTGGTGGTCCGAGGTCGCTGCTCAGATTCATGCACCAGGGCCTCCTACAGACAATGCACTTTTATTTATTGCGCTATCTGTAATAGCACCCGAGAAAGCACAATATATATACTGGATTTTTACATGACTGTGGGTGACGGACACCGAAAATCTGTAAGTTTCTCGGCCCCTGGAGGAGCGAGGTTGTTCCTGCTTCACAGATTCATGCGCCTGGGCCTCCTGCAGACAATGCACTTTGATTTATCGCGCTATATCTAACAGCACCCGAGATATCACCAGATATATATTGGATTTTCCCCTGTCCCTGAGTGTCCGGCCCCATGAGATGGTGGTTGTTTCGGCCCCTGGTGGTCCGAGGTCGTTCCCGCAGCACAGTCTCATGCGCCAGGGCCTCCTGCAGACAATGTACTTTGATTTATCGCGCTATCGCTAATAGCACCCGATATATCACCAGATATATATTGGATTTTCCCCTGACCCTGAGTGTCCGGCCCCGTGAGACGGTGGTTTTCTCGGCCCCTGGTGGTCCGAGGTCGTTCCCGCTGCACAGATTCATGCGCCAGGGCCTCCTACAGACAATTCACTTTGATTTGTTGCGCTATCTGTAATAGCACCCGAGATATCTCCAGATATATATTGGATTTTTCCCTGACCCTAAGTGTCCGGCCCCATGAGACGGTGGTTTTCTCGGCCCCTGGTGGTCCGAGGTCGTTCCCGCTGCACAGATTCATGCGCCAGGGCCTCCTGCAGATAATTGACTTTGGTTTATTGCGCTATCTCTAATAGCACCCGAGATATCACCAGATATATATTGGATTTTCCCCTGACCCTGAGTGTCCAGCCCCATGAGACGGTGGTTTTCCCGGCCCCTGGAGGTCCGAGGTCGTTCTCGCTGGCCAGATTCATGCGCCAGGGCCTCCTGCAGACAATGCACTTTGAATTGTTGCGCTATCTGTAATAGCACCCGAGATATCATCGGATATATATTGGATTTTTCCCTGACCCAGAGTGTCCGGCCCCATGAGACGGTGGTTGTCTCGGACCCTGGTGGTCCGGGGTCGTACCCGCTGCACAGACTCATGCGCCAGGGCCTCCTGCAGATAAATCACTTTGGTTTATTGCGCTATCTCTAGTAGCACCCGAGATATCACCAGATATATATTGGATTTTTCCCTGACCCTGAGTGTCCGGCCCCATGAGACGGTGGTTTTCTCGGCCCCTGGTGGTCCGAGGACGTTCCCGCTGCACCGATTCGTGCGCCAGGGCCTCCTGCAGATAATTCACTTTGGTTTATTGCGCTACCTCTAATAGCACTCGAGATATCACCAGATATATATTGGATTTTTCCCTGGCCCTGAGTGTCCGGTCCCATGTGTTGGTGGCCTTCTCGGCCCCTGGTGATCCGAGGTCGTTCCCGCTGCACACATTCATGCGCCCGGGCCTCCTGCAGATAATTCACATTGGTTTATTGCGCTATCTCTAATGGCACTCGAGATATCACCAGATATATATTGGATTTTCCCCTGACCCTGAGTGTCCGGCCGCATGAGACGGTGGTTGTCTCGGACCCTGCTGGTCCGGGGTCGTACGCGCTGCACAGACTCATGCGCCAGGGCCTCCTGCAGATAAATCACTTTGGTTTATTGCGATATCTATAGTAGCACCCGAGATATCACCAGATATATATTCGATTTTTCCCCGACCCTGAGCGTCCGGCCCCATGTGTTGGTGGTTTCCTCGGCCCATGGTGGTCCTAGGTCGTTCCCGCTGCACATATTCATGCGCCAGGGCCTCCTATAAACAATGCACTTTGGTTTATTGCGCTATCTGTAACAGGACCCGAGATATCACCAGATATATATTGGATTTTTCCCTGACCCTGAGTGTCCGGCCCCATGAGACGGTGGTTTTCTCGGCACCTGGTGGTCCGAGGTCGCTGCTCAGATTCATGCACCAGGGCCTCCTTCAGACAATGTACTTTGATTTATCGCGCTATCTCTAATAGCACCCGAGATATCATCAGATATATATTGGATTTTTCCCTGACCCTGAGTGTCCGGCCCCATGAGACGGTGGTTTCCTCGGCCCCTGGTGGTCCGAGGTCGTTCCCGCTGCACAGATTCGTGCGCCAGGGCCTCCTACAAACAATGCATTTTGATTTATTGCGATATCTGTAATAGCACCCGAGATATCACCAGATATATATTGGATTTTTCCCTGACCCTGAGCGTCCGGCCCCATGAGACGGTGGCTTTCTCGGCCCCTGGTGGTCCGAGGTCGTTCCCGCTGCACAGATTCATGCGCCAGGGCCTCCTGCAGATAATTCACTCAGGTTTATTGCGCTATCTCTAATAGCACCCGAGATATCACCAGATATATATTGGTTTTTCCCCTGACCCTGAGTGTCCGGCCCCGTAAGACGGTGGTTTTCTCGGCCCCTGGTGTTCTGAGGTCGTTCCCGCTGCACAGATTCATGCGCCAGGGCCTCCTGCAGATAATTCACTCAGGTTTATTGCGCTATCTCTAATAGCACCCGAGATATCACCAGATATATATTGGATTTTTCCCTGACCCTGAGTGTCCGGCCCCATGAGACGTTGGTTTCCTCGGCCCCTGGTGGTCCTAGGTCGTTCCCGCTGCACATATTCATGCGCCAGGGCCTCCTACAAACAATGCACTTTGGTTTATTGCGCTATCTGTAACAGCACCCGAGATATCACCAGATATATATTGGATTTTTCCCTGACCCTGAGTGTCCGGCCCCATGAGACGGTGGTTTTCTCGGCCCCTGGTGGTCCGAGGTCGTTCCCGCTGCACAGTCTCATGCGCCAGGGCCTCCTGCAGACAATGTACTTTGATTTATCGCGCTATCGCTAATAGCACCCGATATATCACCAGATATATATTGGATTTTCCTCTGACCCTGAGTGTCCGGCCCCATGAGACGGTGGTTGTCTCGGCCCCTGGTGTTCCGAGGTCGTTCCCGCTGCACATATTCATGCGCCAGGGCCTCCTACAAACAATGCACTTTGGTTTATTGCGCTATCTGTAACAGCACCCGAGATATCACCAGATATATATTGGATTTTTCCCTGACCCTGAGTGTCCGGCCCCATGAGACGGTGGTTTTCTCGGCCCCTGGTGGTCCGAGGTCGCTGCACAGATTCATGCGCCAGGGCCTCCTACAGACAATGCACTTTGATTTATTGCGCTATCTGTAATAGCACCCGAGAAAGCACAATATATATACTGGATTTTTACATGACTGTGGGTGACGGCCACCGAAAATCTGTAAGTTTCTCGGCCACTGGAGGACCGAGGTCGTTCCTGCTTCACAGATTCATGCGCCGGGGCCTCCTGCAGATAAATCACTTTGGTTTATTGCGCTATCTGTAAGAGCACCCGAGATATCACCAGATATATATTGGATTTTTCCCTGACCCTGAGTGTCCGGCCCCATGAAACGGTGGTTTTCTCGGCCCCTGGTTGTCCGAGGTCGCTGCACAGATTCATGCGCCAGGGCCTCCTACAAACAATGCACTTTGATTTATTGCGCTATCTGTAATAGCACCCGATATATCACCAGATATATATTGGATTTTTCCCTGACCCTGAGAGTCCGGCCCCATGAGACGGCGGTTATCCCGGCCCCTGGTGGTCCGAGGTCGTTCCCGCTGCACAGATTCATGCGCCAGGGCCTCCTACAAACAATGCACTTTGATTTATTGCGCTATCTGTAATAGCACCCGATATATCACCAGATATATATTGGATTTTTCCCTGACCCTGATTGTCCGGCTCCATGTGTCGATGGTTTTCTCGGTCCCTCGTGGTCCGAGGTCGTTCCCGCTGCACACATTCATGCGCCCGGGCCTCCTGCAGATAATTCACTTTGGTTTATTGCGCTATCTCTAATGGCACTGGAGATATCACCAGATATATAATGGATTTCTCCCTGACCCTGACAGTCCGGCCCCAAGAGACGATGGTTTTCTCGGCCCCTGGTGGTCCGATGTCGTTCCAGCTGCACAGATTCATGCGCAAGGGCCTCCTACGGACAATGCACTTTGATTTATTTCACTATCTCTAATAGCACCCGAGATATCACCAGATAAATATTTGATTTTTCCCTGACCCTGAGTGTCCGGCCCCATGTGACGGTGGTTTTCTCGGCCCCTGGTGGACCGAGGTCGTTCCCGCTGCACAGATGCATGCGCCATGGCCTCCTGCAGATAATTAACTTCGGTTTATCGCGCTATCTCTAATAGAACCCGTGATATCACCAGATATATAATGGATTTTTCCCTGACCCTGACAGTCCGGCCCCATGAGACTGTGGTTTTCTCGGTCCCTGGTTGTCCGAGGTAGTTGCCGCTGCTCAGATTCATGCGCCAGGGCCTCCCGCAGACAATACACCTTGATTTATTGCGCTATCTGTAATGGCACCCGAGAAAGCACCATATATATGCTGGATTTTTACATGACTTTGGGTGACGGGTACCGAAAATTTGAAATTTTCTCGGCCCCTGGTGGTCCGATGTCGTTCCTGCTACACAGATTCATGCGCAAGGGCCTCCTACGGACAATGCAGTTTGATTTATTCCTCTATCTGTAATAGAACCCGAGATATCACCAGATATATGCTGGATTTTTACACGACATTTGGTGACGGATACCGAAAATCTGTAATTTTCTCGGCCCCTGGTGGTCCGAGGTCGTTCCGGCTGCACAGATTCATGCGCCAGGGCCTCCTGATGATAATGCACTTTGATTTATCGCGCTATCTGTAACAGAACCCGAGATATCACCAGATATATGCTGGATTTTTACATGACATTGCGTGACGGATACCGAAAATCTGTAATTTTCTCGGCCCCTGGGGGTCCGATGTCGTTCCTGCTGCACAGATTCATGCGCAAGGGCCTCCTACGGGCAATGCACTTTGATTTAGTGCGCTATCTGTAAGAGCACCCGAGATATCACCAGAAATATATTGGATTTTTCCCTGACCCTGAGTGCCCGGCCCCATGTGTCGGTGGTTTTCTCGGCCCCTAGTGGTCCGAGGTCGCTCCCGCTGCACAGATTCATGCGCTAGGGCCTCCTGCAGACAATGCACTTTGATATATCGCGCTATCTCTAATGGCACCCAAGATATCAGCTCATACATCCTGGATTTTTACATGACCCTGAGTGTCCGGACCCATGAGACGGTGGTTTTCTCGGCCCCTGGTGGTCCGAGGTCGTTCCCGCTGCACAGATGCATGCGCCAGGGCCTCCTGCAGATAATTCACTTTGATTTAACGCGCTATCTCTAATAGCACCCGAGATATCACCAGATATATATTGGATTTTCCCCCGACCCTGAGTGTCCGGCCCTATGAGACGGTGGTTTTCTCGGCCCCTGGTTGTCCGAGTTCGTTCCCGCTGCACAGATTCATGCGCCAGGGCCTCCTGCAGATAATTCACTTTGGTTTATTGCGCTATCTCTAATAGCACCCGTGATATCACCAGATATATATTGGATTTTCCCCTGACCCCTGAGTGTCCGGACCCATGAGACGGTGGTTTTCTCGGCCCCTGGTGGTCCGAGGTCGTTCCCGCTGCACAGACTCATGCGCCAGGGCCTCCTGCAGATAATTCACTTTGGTTTATTGCGCTATCTGTAATAGCACCCGAGATATCACCAGATATATATTGGATTTTCCCCTGACCCTGAGTGTCCGGCCCCGTTAGGCGGTCGTTTTCTCGGCCCCTGGTGGTCCGAGGTCGTTCCCGCTGCACAGATTCATGCGCCAGGGCCTCCTACAGACAATGAACTTTGATTTATTGCGCTATCTGTAATAGCACCCGAGATATCACCAGATATATATTGTATTTTTCCCCGGACCCTGAGTGTCCGGCCCCATGTGTCGGTGGTTGTCTCGGCCCCTGGTGGTCCGGGGTCGTACGCGCTGCACAGATTCAAGCGGCAGGGCCTCCTGCAGATAATTCACTTTGGTTTATTGCGCTATCTGTAATAGCACCCGAGATATCACCAGATATATATTGGATTTTTCCGTGACCCTGAGTGTCCGGCCCCATGAGACTGTGGTTTTCTCGGCCCCTGGTGATCCGAGGTCGTTCCCGCTGCACACATTCATGCGCCCGGGCCTCCTGCAGATAATTCACATTGGTTTATTGCGCTATCTCTAATGGCACTCGAGATATCACCAGATATATATTGGATTTTCCCCTGACCCTGAGTGTCCGGCCGCATGAGACGGTGGTTGTCTCGGACCCTGCTGGTCCGGGGTCGTACGAGCTGCACAGACTCATGCGCCAGGGCCTCCTGCAGATAAATCACTTTGGTTTATTGCGATATCTATAGTAGCACCCGAGATATCACCAGATATATATTCGATTTTTCCCTGACCCTGAGTGTCCGGCCCCATGTGTTGGTGGTTTCCTCGGCCCATGGTGGTCCTAGGTCGTTCCCGCTGCACATATTCATGCGCCAGGGCCTCCTATAAACAATGCACTTTGGTTTATTGCGCTATCTGTAACAGCACCCGAGATATCACCAGATATATATTGGATTTTTCCCTGACCCTGAGTGTCCGGCCCCATGAGACGGTGGTTTTCTCGGCACCTGGTGGTCCGAGGTCGCTGCTCAGATTCATGCACCAGGGCCTCCTACAGACAATGCACTTTGATTTATTGCGCTATCTGTAATAGCACCCGAGAAAGCACAATATATATACTGGATTTTTACATGACTGTGGGTGACGGACACCGAAAATCTGTAAGTTTCTCGGCCCCTGGAGGACCGAGGTTGTTCCTGCTTCACAGATTCATGCGCCTGGGCCTCCTGCAGACAATGCACTTTGATTTATCGCGCTATCGCTAATAGCACCCGATATATCACCAGATATATATTGGATTTTCCCCTGACCCTGAGTGTCCGGCCCCGTGAGACGGTGGTTTTCTCGGCCCCTGGTGGTCCGAGGTCGTTCCCGCTGCACAGATTCATGCGCCAGGGCCTCCTACAGACAATTCACTTTGATTTGTTGCGCTATCTGTAATAGCACCCGAGATATCTCCAGATATATATTGGATTTTTCCCTGACCCTAAGTGTCCGGCCCCATGAGACGGTGGTTTTCTCGGCCCCTGGTGGTCCGAGGTCGTTCCCGCTGCACAGATTCATGCGCCAGGGCCTCCTGCAGATAATTCACTTTGGTTTATTGCGCTATCTCTAATAGCACCCGAGATATCACCAGATATATATTGGATTTTCCCCTGACCCTGAGTGTCCAGCCCCATGAGACGGTGGTTTTCCCGGCCCCTGGAGGTCCGAGGTCGTTCTCGCTGGCCAGATTCATGCGCCAGGGCCTCCTGCAGACAATGCACTTTGATTTGTTGCGCTATCTGTAATAGCACCCGAGATATCACCAGATATATATTGGATTTTTCCCTGACCCAGAGTGTCCGGCCCCATGAGACGGTGGTTGTCTCGGACCCTGGTGGTCCGGGGTCGTACCCGCTGCACAGACTCATGCGCCAGGGCCTCCTGCAGATAAATCACTTTGGTTTGTTGCGCTATCTCTAGTAGCACCCGAGATATCACCAGATATATATTGGATTTTTCCCTGACCATGAGTGTCCGGCCCCATGAGACGGTGGTTTTCTCGGCCCCTGGTGGTCCGAGGACGTTCCCGCTGCACCGATTCATGCGCCAGGGCCTCCTACAGACAATGCACTTTGATTTATTGCGCTATCTGTAATAGCACCCGAGATATCGCCAGATATATATTGGATTTTTCCGTGACCCTGAGTGTCCGGCCCCATGAGACGGTGGTTGTCTCGGACCCTGGTGGTCCGGGGTCGTACCCGCTGCACAGACTCATGCGCCAGGGCCTCCTGCAGATAAACCACTTTGGTTTGTTGCGCTATCTGTAATAGCACCCGAGATATCACCAGATATATATTGGATTTTTCCGTGACCCTGAGTGTCCGGCCCCATGAGACTGTGGTTTTCTCGGCCCCTGGTGGTCCGAGGTCTTTCCCGCTGCACAGATTCGTGCGCCAGGGCCTCCTGCAGATAATTCACTTTGGTTTATTGCGCTATCTGTAATAGCACCCGAGATATCACCAGATAAATATTTGATTTTTCCCTGACCCTGAGTGACGGATTCCGAATATCTGTAATTTTCTCGGCCCCTGGTGGTCCGAGGTCGTTCCCGCTGCACAGATTCAAGCGGCAGAGCCTCCTGCAGATAATTCACTTTGGTTTATTGCGCTATCTGTAATAGCACCCGAGATATCACCAGATATATATTGGATTTTTCCGTGACCCTGAGTGTCCGGCCCCATGAGACTGTGGTTTTCTCGGCCCCTGGTGATCCGAGGTCGTTCCCGCTGCACACATTCATGCGCCCGGGCCTCCTGCAGATAATTCACATTGGTTTATTGCGCTATCTCTAATGGCACTCGAGATATCACCAGATATATATTGGATTTTCCCCTGACCCTGAGTGTCCGGCCGCATGAGACGGTGGTTGTCTCGGACCCTGCTGGTCCGGGGTCGTACGAGCTGCACAGACTCATGCGCCAGGGCCTCCTGCAGATAAATCACTTTGGTTTATTGCGATATCTATAGTAGCACCCGAGATATCACCAGATATATATTCGATTTTTCCCTGACCCTGAGTGTCCGGCCCCATGTGTTGGTGGTTTCCTCGGCCCATGGTGGTCCTAGGTCGTTCCCGCTGCACATATTCATGCGCCAGGGCCTCCTATAAACAATGCACTTTGGTTTATTGCGCTATCTGTAACAGCACCCGAGATATCACCAGATATATATTGGATTTTTCCCTGACCCTGAGTGTCCGGCCCCATGAGACGGTGGTTTTCTCGGCACCTGGTGGTCCGAGGTCGCTGCTCAGATTCATGCACCAGGGCCTCCTACAGACAATGCACTTTGATTTATTGCGCTATCTGTAATAGCACCCGAGAAAGCACAATATATATACTGGATTTTTACATGACTGTGGGTGACGGACACCGAAAATCTGTAAGTTTCTCGGCCCCTGGAGGACCGAGGTTGTTCCTGCTTCACAGATTCATGCGCCTGGGCCTCCTGCAGACAATGCACTTTGATTTATCGCGCTATCGCTAATAGCACCCGATATATCACCAGATATATATTGGATTTTTCCGTGACCCTGAGTGTCCGGCCCCATGAGACGGTGGTTGTCTCGGACCCTGGTGGTCCGGGGTCGTACCCGCTGCACAGACTCATGCGCCAGGGCCTCCTGCAGATAAACCACTTTGGTTTGTTGCGCTATCTGTAATAGCACCCGAGATATCACCAGATATATATTGGATTTTTCCGTGACCCTGAGTGTCCGGCCCCATGAGACTGTGGTTTTCTCGGCCCCTGGTGGTCCGAGGTCTTTCCCGCTGCACAGATTCGTGCGCCAGGGCCTCCTGCAGATAATTCACTTTGGTTTATTGCGCTATCTGTAATAGCACCCGAGATATCACCAGATAAATATTTGATTTTTCCCTGACCCTGAGTGACGGATTCCGAATATCTGTAATTTTCTCGGCCCCTGGTGGTCCGAGGTCGTTCCCGCTGCACAGATTCAAGCGGCAGAGCCTCCTGCAGATAATTCACTTTGGTTTATTGCGCTATCTGTAATAGCACCCGAGATATCACCAGATATATATTGGATTTTTCCGTGACCCTGAGTGTCCGGCCCCATGAGACTGTGGTTTTCTCGGCCCCTGGTGATCCGAGGTCGTTCCCGCTGCACACATTCATGCGCCCGGGCCTCCTGCAGATAATTCACATTGGTTTATTGCGCTATCTCTAATGGCACTCGAGATATCACCAGATATATATTGGATTTTCCCCTGACCCTGAGTGTCCGGCCGCATGAGACGGTGGTTGTCTCGGACCCTGCTGGTCCGGGGTCGTACGAGCTGCACAGACTCATGCGCCAGGGCCTCCTGCAGATAAATCACTTTGGTTTATTGCGATATCTATAGTAGCACCCGAGATATCACCAGATATATATTCGATTTTTCCCTGACCCTGAGTGTCCGGCCCCATGTGTTGGTGGTTTCCTCGGCCCATGGTGGTCCTAGGTCGTTCCCGCTGCACATATTCATGCGCCAGGGCCTCCTATAAACAATGCACTTTGGTTTATTGCGCTATCTGTAACAGCACCCGAGATATCACCAGATATATATTGGATTTTTCCCTGACCCTGAGTGTCCGGCCCCATGAGACGGTGGTTTTCTCGGCACCTGGTGGTCCGAGGTCGCTGCTCAGATTCATGCACCAGGGCCTCCTACAGACAATGCACTTTGATTTATTGCGCTATCTGTAATAGCACCCGAGAAAGCACAATATATATACTGGATTTTTACATGACTGTGGGTGACGGACACCGAAAATCTGTAAGTTTCTCGGCCCCTGGAGGACCGAGGTTGTTCCTGCTTCACAGATTCATGCGCCTGGGCCTCCTGCAGACAATGCACTTTGATTTATCGCGCTATCGCTAATAGCACCCGATATATCACCAGATATATATTGGATTTTCCCCTGACCCTGAGTGTCCGGCCCCGTGAGACGGTGGTTTTCTCGGCCCCTGGTGGTCCGAGGTCGTTCCCGCTGCACAGATTCATGCGCCAGGGCCTCCTACAGACAATTCACTTTGATTTGTTGGGCTATCTGTAATAGCACCCGAGATATCTCCAGATATATATTGGATTTTTCCCTGACCCTAAGTGTCCGGCCCCATGAGACGGTGGTTTTCTCGGCCCCTGGTGGTCCGAGGTCGTTCCCGCTGCACAGATTCATGCGCCAGGGCCTCCTGCAGATAATTCACTTTGGTTTATTGCGCTATCTCTAATAGCACCCGAGATATCACCAGATATATATTGGATTTTCCCCTGACCCTGAGTGTCCAGCCCCATGAGACGGTGGTTTTCCCGGCCCCTGGAGGTCCGAGGTCGTTCTCGCTGGCCAGATTCATGCGCCAGGGCCTCCTGCAGACAATGCACTTTGCTTTGTTGCGCTATCTGTAATAGCACCCGAGATATCACCAGATATATATTGGATTTTTCCCTGACCCAGAGTGTCCGGCCCCATGAGACGGTGGTTGTCTCGGACCCTGGTGGTCCGGGGTCGTACCCGCTGCACAGACTCATGCGCCAGGGCCTCCTGCAGATAAATCACTTTGGTTTATTGCGCTATCTCTAGTAGCACCCGAGATATCACCAGATATATATTGGATTTTTCCCTGACCATGAGTGTCCGGCCCCATGAGACGGTGGTTTTCTCGGCCCCTGGTGGTCCGAGGACGTTCCCGCTGCACCGATTCATGCGCCAGGGCCTCCTACAGACAATGCACTTTGATTTATTGCGCTATCTGTAATAGCACCCGAGATATCGCCAGATATATATTGGATTTTTCCGTGACCCTGAGTGTCCGGCCCCATGAGACGGTGGTTGTCTCGGACCCTGGTGGTCCGGGGTCGTACCCGCTGCACAGACTCATGCGCCAGGGCCTCCTGCAGATAAACCACTTTGGTTTGTTGCGCTATCTGTAATAGCACCCGAGATATCACCAGATATATATTGGATTTTTCCGTGACCCTGAGTGTCCGGCCCCATGAGACTGTGGTTTTCTCGGCCCCTGGTGGTCCGAGGTCTTTCCCGCTGCACAGATTCGTGCGCCAGGGCCTCCTGCAGATAATTCACTTTGGTTTATTGCGCTACCTCTAATAGCACTCGAGATATCACCAGATATATATTGGATTTTTCCCTGGCCCTGAGTGTCCGGTCCCATGTGTTGGTGGCCTTCTCGGCTCCTGGTGATCCGAGGTCGTTCCCGCTGCACACATTCATGCGCCCGGGCCTCCTGCAGATAATTCACATTGGTTTATTGCGCTATCTCTAATGGCACTCGAGATATCACCAGATATATATTGGATTTTCCCCTGACCCTGAGTGTCCGGCCGCATGAGACGGTGGTTTCCTCGGCCCCTGGTGGTCCGAGGTCGTTCCCGCTGCACAGATTCATGCGCCAGGGCCTCCTACAAACAATGCACTTTGATTTATTGCGTTATCTGTAATAGCACCCGAGAAAGCACCATATGTATACTGGATTTTTACATGACTTTGGGTGAGGGACACAGAAAATCTGTAAGTTTCTCGGCCCCTGCAGGGCCGAGGTAGTACCTGCTTCACAGATTCATGCGCCAGGGCCTCCTGCAGACAATGCACTTTGATTTATCGCGCTATCGCTAATAGCACCCGATATATCACCAGATATATATTGGATTTTCCCCTGACCCTGAGTGTCCGGCCCCATGAGACGGTGGTTGTCTCGGCCCCTGGTGTTCCGAGGTCGTTCCCGCTGCACATATTCATGCGCCAGGGCCTCCTACAAACAATGCACTTTGGTTTATTGCGCTATCTGTAACAGCACCCGAGATATCACCAGATATATATTGGATTTTTCCCTGACCCTGAGTGTCCGGCCCCATGAGACGGTGGTTTTCTCGGCCCCTGGTGGTCCGAGGTCGCTGCACAGATTCATGCGCCAGGGCCTCCTACAGACAATGCACTTTGATTTATTGCGCTATCTGTAATAGCACCCGAGAAAGCACAATATATATACTGGATTTTTACATGACTGTGGGTGACGGACACCGAAAATCTGTAAGTTTCTCGGCCACTGGAGGACCGAGTTCGTTCCTGCTTCACAGATTCATGCGCCAGGGCCTCCTGCAGACAATGTACTTTGATTTATCGCGCTATCGCTAATAGCACCCGATATATCACCAGATATATATTGGATTTTCCCCTGACCCTGAGTGTCCGGCCCCATGAGACGGTGGTTGTCTCGGCCCCTGCTGGACCGAGGTCGTTCCCGCTGCACAGATTTATGCGCAAGGGCCTCCTGCAGATAATTCCCTTTGGTTTATTGCGCTATCTCTAATAGCACCCGAGATATCACCTGATATATATTGGATTTTCCCCTGACCCTGAGTGTCCGGCCCCATGAGTCGGTGGTTTTCCCGGCCCCTGGTGGTCCGAGGTCGTTCTCGCTGCCAGATTCATGCGCCAGAGCCTCCTACAGACAATGCACTTTGATTTACTGCGCTATCTCTAATAGCACCCGAGATATCATCAGATATATATTGGATTTTTCCCTGACCCTGAGTGTCCGGCCCCATGAGAAGGTGGTTTTCTCGGCCCGTGGTGGTCCGAGGTCGTTCCCGCTGCACAGATTCATGCGCCAGGGCCTTCTACAAACAATGCACTTTGATTTATTGCGCTATCTGTAATAGCACCCGAGATATCACCAGATATATATTGGATTTTTCCCTGACCCTGAGTGTCCGGCCCCATGAAACGGTGGTTTTCTCGGCCCCTGGTGGTCCGAGGTCGCTGCACAGATTCATGCGCCAGGGCCTCCTACAAACAATGCACTTTGATTTATTGCGCTATCTGTAATAGCACCCGATATATCACCAGATATATATTGGATTTTTCCCTGACCCTGAGAGTCCGGCCCCATGAGACGGCGGTTTTCCCGGCCCCTGGTGGTCCGAGGTCGTTCCCGCTGCACAGATTCATGCGCCAGGGCCTCCTACAAACAATGCACTTTGATTTATTGCGCTATCTGTAATAGCACCCGATATATCACCAGATATATATTGTATTTTCCTCTGACCCTGATTGTCCGGCCCCATGAGACAGCGGTTTTCCCGGCCCCTGGTGGTCCGAGGTCGTTCCCGCTGCACAGATTCATGCGCCGGGCCTCCTACAGACAATGCACTTTGATTTATTGCGCTATCTGTAATAGCACCCGAGAAAGCACCAGATATATATTGGATTTTCCCCTGACCCTGAGTGTCCGGCCCCATGAGACTGTGGTTTTCTCGGCCCCTGCTGGTCCGAGGTCGTTCCCGCTGCACAGATTCATGCGCAAGGGCCTCCTGCAGATAATTCACTTTGGTTTATTGCGCTATCTCTAATAGCACCCGAGATATCACCAGATATATATTGGATTTTCCCCTGACCCTGAGTGTCCGGCCCCATGAGTCGGTGGTTTTCCCGGCCCCTGGTGGTCCGAGGTCGTTCCCGCTGCCAGATTCATGGGCCAGGGCCTCCTACAGACAATGCACTTTCATTTACTGCGCTATCTGTAACAGCACACGAGATATCACCAGATATATATTGGATTTTCCCCTGACCCTGAGTGTCCGGCCCCATGAGACGGTGGTTTTCTCGGCCCCTGGTGGTCCGAGGACGTTCCCGCTGCACTGATTCATGCGCCAGGGCCTCCTGCAGACAATGTACTTTGATTTATCGCGCTATCGCTAATAGCACCCGATATATCACCAGATATATATTGGATTTTCCCCTGACCCTGAGTGTCCGGCCCCATGAGACGGTGGTTGTCTCGGCCCCTGGTGTTCCGAGGTCGTTCCCGCTGCACAGACTCATGCGCCAGGGCCTCCTTCAGACAATGTACTTTGATTTATCGCGCTATCTCTAATAGCACCCGAGATATCATCAGATATATATTGGATTTTTCCCTGACCCTGAGTGTCCGGCCCCATGAGAAGGTGGTTTTCTCGGCCCCTGGTGGTCCGAGGTCGTTCCCGCTGCACAAATTCATGCGCCAGGGCCTTCTACAAACAATGCACTTTGATTTATTGCGCTATCTGTAATAGCACCCGAGATATCACCAGATATATATTGGATTTTTCCCTGACCCTGAGTGTCCGGCCCCATGAAACGGTGGTATTCTCGGCCCCTGGTGGTCCGAGGTCGCTGCACAGATTCATGCGCCAGGGCCTCCTACAAACAATGCACTTTGATTTATTGCGCTATCTGTAATAGCACCCGATATATCACCAGATATATATTGTATTTTCCTCTGACCCTGATTGTCCGGCCCCATGAGACGGCGGTTTTCCCGGCCCCTGGTGGTCCGAGGTCGTTCCCGCTGCACAGATTCATGCGCCGGGCCTCCTACAGACAATGCACTTTGATTTATTGCGCTATCTGTAATAGCACCCGAGAAAGCACCAGATATATATTGGATTTTCCCCTGACCCTGAGTGTCCGGCCCCATGAGACTGTGGTTTTCTCGGCCCCTGCTGGTCCGAGGTCGTTCCCGCTGCACAGATTCATGCGCAAGGGCCTCCTGCAGATAATTCACTTTGGTTTATTGCGCTATCTCTAAGAGCACCCGAGATATCACCAGATATATATTGGATTTTCCCCTGACCCTGAGTGTCCGGCCCCATGAGTCGGTGGTTTTCCCGGCCCCTGGTGGTCCGAGGTCGTTCTCGCTGCCAGATTCATGCGCCAGAGCCTCCTACAGACAATGCACTTTGATTTACTGCGCTATCTGTAAAAGCACACGAGATATCACCAGATGTATATTGGATTTTTCCCTGACCCTGAGTGTCCGGCCCCATGAGTCGGTGGTTTTCCCGGCCCCTGGTGGTCCGAGGTCGTTCCCGCTGCCAGATTCATGGGCCAGGGCCTCCTACAGACAATGCACTTTGATTTACTGCGCTATCTGTAACAGCACACGAGATATCACCAGATATATATTGGATTTTCCCATGACCCTGAGTGTCCGGCCCCATGAGACGGTGGTTTTCTCGGCCCCTGGTGGTCCAAGGTCGTTCCCGCTGCACAGATTCATGCGCCAGGGCCTCCTGCAGAAAATTCACTTTGGTTTATTGCGTTATCTCCAATAGCACCCGAGATATCACCAGATATATATTGGATTTTCCCCTGACGCTGAGTGTCCGGCCCCATGAGACGGTGATTTTCTCGGCCCCTGGTGCTCCGAGGTCGATCCCGCTGCCATATTCATGCGCCAGGGCCTCCTACAGACAATGCACTTTGATTTACTGCGCTATCTGTAACAGCACACGAGATATCACCAGATATATATTGGATTTTCCCCTGACCCTGAGTGTCCGGCCCCATGAGTCGGTGGTTTTCTCGGCCCCTGGTGGTCCGAGGTCATTCCCGCTGCACACACTCATGCGCCAGGGCCTCCTACAGACAATGCACTTTGGTTTATTGCGCTATCTCTAATAGCACCCGAGATATCACCAGATATATATTGGATTTTTCCCTGACCCTGAGTGTCGGGCCCCATTAGACGGTGGTTTTCTCGGCCCCTGGGGGTCCGAGGTCGTTCCCGCTGCCAGATTCATGCGCCAGGGCCTCCTACAGATAATTCACTTTGGTATATTGCGCTATCTCTAATAGCACCCGAGATATCACCAGATATATATCGGATTTTCCCCTGACCCTGAGTGTCCGGCCCAATGAGACGGTGGCTTTCTCGGCCCCTGGTGGTCCGAGGTCGTTCCCGCTGCACAGATTCATGCGCCAGGGCCTCCTACAGACAATGCACATTGGTTTATTGCGCTATCTCTAATACCACCCGAGATATCACCAGATATATATTGGATTTTCCCCTCACCCTGAGTGTCCGGCCCCATGAGACGGTGGTATTCTCGGCCCCTGGTGGTCCGAGGTCGTTCCCGCTGCACAGAATCATGCGCCAGGGCCTCCTACAGACAATGCACTTTGATTTATTGCGCTATCTGTAATAACACCCGAGATATCACCACATATATATTGGATTTTTCCCTGACACTGAGTGTCCGGCCCCATGAGTCGGTGGTTTTCCCGGCCCTTGGTGGTCCGAGGTCGTTCCCGCTGCACAGACTCATGCGCCAGGGCCTCCTGCAGATAATTCACTTTGGTTGATTGCGCTATCTCTAATAGCACCCGATATATCACCAGATATATATTGGATTTTCCTCTGACCCTGATTGTCCGGCCCCATGAGACGGTGGTTTTCTCGGCCCCTGGTGGTCCGAGGTCGTTCCCGCTCGCCAGATTTATGCGCCAGGGCCTCCTACAGACAATGCACTTTGATTTATTGCGCTATCTGTAATAACACCCGAGATATCACCACATATATATTGGATTTTCCCCTGACCCTGAGTGTCCGGCCCCATGAGACTGTGGTTTTCTCGGCCCCTGCTGGTCCGAGGTCGTTCCCGCTGCACAGATTCATGCGCAAGGGCCTCCTGCAGATAATTCACTTTGGTTTATTGCGCTATCTCTAATAGCACCCGAGATATCACCAGATATATATTGGATTTTCCCCTGACCCTGAGTGTCCGGCCCCATGAGTCGGTGGTTTTCCCGGCCCCTGGTGGTCCGAGGTCGTTCCCGCTGCACAGACTCATGCGCCAGGGCCTCCTGCAGATAATTCACTTTGGTTGATTGCGCTATCTCTAGTAGCACCCGAGATATCACCAGATATATATTGGATTTTCCCCTGACCCTGAGTGTCCGGCTCCATGAGACGGTGGTTTTCTCGGCCCCTGGTTGTCCGAGGTCGTTCCCGCTGCACAGATTCATGCGCCAGGGCTTCCTGCAGACAATGCACTTTGATTTATCGCGCCATCTGTAATAGCACCTGAAATATCACCAGATGTATATTGGATTTTTCCCTGACCCTGAGTGTCCGGCCCCATGAGTCGGTGGTTTTCCCGGCCCCTGGTGGTCCGAGGTCGTTCCCGCTGCCAGATTCATGCGCCAGGGCCTCCTACAGACAATGCACTTTGATTTACTGCGCTATCTGTAACAGCACACGAGATATCACCAGATATATATTGGATTTTCCCCTGACCCTGAGTGTCCGGCCCCATGAGACGGTGGTTTTCTCGGCCACTGGTGGTCCGAGGTCGTTCCCGTTAGACACAGATTCATGCGGAAGGCCCTCCTGCAGATAATTCACTTTGGTTTATTGCGCTATCTCTAATAGCACCCGAGATATCACCAGATATATATTGGATTTTCCCCTGACGCTGAGTGTCTGGCCCCATGAGACGGTGGTTTTCTCGGACCCTGGTGGTCCGAGGTCGTTCCCGCTGCCCAGATTCATGCGCCAGGGCTTCCTGCAGACAATGCACTTTGATTTATCGCGCTATCTCTAATAGCACCTGAGATATCACCAGATATATATAGGATTTTTCCCTGACCCTGAGTGTCCGGCCCCATGAGACGGTGGTTTTCTCGGCCCCTGGTGGTCCGAGGTCGTTCCCGCTGCACAGATTCATGCGCCAGGGCCTCCTACAGACAATGCACTTTGATTTATTGCGCTATCGGTAATAGCACCCGAGATATCACCAGATATATATTGGATTTTCCCCTGACCCTGAGTGTCCGCCCCCATGAGACGGTGATTTTCTCGGCCCCTGGTGGTCCGAGGTCGTTCCCGCTGCACAGAATCATGCGCCAGGGCCTCCTACAGACAATGCACTTTGATTTATCGCGCTATCTGTAATAGCACCTGAGATATCACCAGATATATATTTGATTTTTCCCTGACCCCGAGTGTCCGGCCCCATGAGACGGTGGTTTTCTCGGCCCCTGGTGGACCGAGGTCGTTCCCGCTGCACGCATTCATAAAGCCAGGGCTTCCTGCAGACAATACACATTGATTTATCGCGTTATCTGTAATAGAACCCGAGATATCGCCAGATATATATTGGATTTTTACATGACATTGGGTGACAGATACCGAAAATCTGTAATTTTCTCGGCCCCTGGTGGTCCGATGTCGTTCCTGCTGCACAGATTTATGCGCAAGGGCCTCCTACGGACAATGCACTTTGATTTGTTGCGCTATCTCTAATAGCACCCGAGATATCACCAGATATATATTGGATTTTCCCCTGACCCTGAGTGTCCGGCCCCATGGGACGGTGGTTTTCTCGGCCCCTGGTGGTCCGAGGTCGTTCCCGCTGCACAGGTGCATGGGCCAGGGCCTCCTGCAGATAATTCACTTTGGTTTATTGCGCTATATCTAATAGCACCCGAGATATCACCAGATATATATTGGATTTTCCCCGACCCTGACAGTCCGGCCCCATGAGACGGTGGTTTTCTCGGCCCCTGGTGGTCCGATGTCGTTCCCGCTGGCCAGATTCATGCGCCAGGGCCTCCTACAGACAATGCACTTTGATTTATTGCGCTATCTGTAATAGCACCCGAGATATCACCAGATATATATTGGATTTTCCCCTGACCCTGAGTGTCCGCCCCCATGAGACGGTGGTTTTCTGGGCCCCTGGTGGTCCGAGGTCGTCCCCGCTGGCCAAATTCATGCGCCAGGGCCTCCTACAGACAATGCACTTTGATTTATTGCGCTATCTGTAATAGCACCCGAGATATCATCAGATATATATTGGATTTTCCCCTGACCCTGAGTGTCCGCCCCTATGAGACGGTGGTTTTCTCGGCCCCTGGTGGTCCGAGGTCGTTCCCCCTGGCCAGATTCATGGGCCAGGGCCTCCTACAGACAATGCACTTTGATTTACTGCGCTATCTGTAACAGCACACGAGATATCACCAGATGTATATTGGATTTTTCCCTGACCCTGAGTGTCCGGCCCCATGAGTCGGTGGTTTTCCCGGCCCCTGGTGGTCCGAGGTCGTTCCCGCTGCCAGATTCATGGGCCAGGGCCTCCTACAGACAATGCACTTTGATTTACTGCGCTATCTGTAACAGCACACGAGATATCACCAGATATATATTGGATTTTCCCCTGACCCTGAGTGTCCGGCCCCATGAGACGGTGGTTTTCTCGGCCCCTGGTGGTCCGAGGTCGTTCCCGCTGCACAGATTCATGCGCCAGGGCCTCCTGCAGAAAATTCACTTTGGTTTATTGCGTTATCTCCAATAGCACCCGAGATATCACCAGATATATATTGGATTTTCCCCTGACGCTGAGTGTCCGGCCCCATGAGACGGTGATTTTCTCGGCCCCTGGTGCTCCGAGGTCGATCCCGCTGCCAGATTCATGCGCCAGGGCCTCCTACAGACAATGCACTTTGATTTTCTGCGCTATCTGTAACAGCACACGAGATATCACCAGATATATATTGGATTTTCCCCGACCCTGACAGCCCGGCCCCATGAGACGGTGGTTTTCTCGGCCCCTGGTGGTCCGAGGTCGTTCCCGCTGGCCAGATTCATGCGCTAGGGCCTCCTACAGACAATGCACTTTGATTTATTGCGCTATCTGTAATAGCACCCGAGATATCACCAGATATATATTGGATTTTCCCCTGACCCTGAGTGTCCGCCCCCATGAGACGGTGGTTTTCTCGGCCCCTGGTGGTCCGAGGTCGTCCCTGCTGGCCAAATTCATGCGCCAGGGCCTCCTACAGACAATGCACTTTGATTTATTGCGCTATCTGTAATAGCACCCGAGATATCATCAGATATATATTGGATTTTCCCCTGACCCTGAGTGTCCGCCCCTATGAGACGGTGGTTTTCTCGGCCCCTGGTGGTCCGAGGTCGTTCCCCCTGGCCAGATTCATGCGCCAGGGCCTCCTACAGACAATGCACTTTGACTTATCGCGCTATCTGTAATAGCACCCGAGATATCACCAGATATATATTTGATTTTTCCCTGACCCTGAGTGTCCGGCCCCATGAGACGGTGGTTTTCTCGGCCCCTGGTGGTCCGAGGTCGTTCCCGTTGCCCAGATTCATGCGCCAGGGCCTCCTACAGACAACGCACTTTGATTTACTGCGCTTTCTGTAATAGCACCCGAGATATCACCAGATAAAAATAGGATTTTTCTCTGACCCTGAGTGTCCGGCCCCATGAGACGGTGGTTTTCTCGGTCCCTGGTGGTCCCAGGTCGTTCCCGCTGCACAGATTCCTGCGCCGGGGCCCCCTGCAGATAATTCACTTTGGTTTATTGCGCTATCCCTAATACCACCCGAGATATCACCAGATATATATTGGATTTTCCCCTGACCCTGAGTGTCCGGCCCCATGAGACGGTGGTTTTCTCGGCCCCTGGTGGGCCGAGGTCGTTCCCGCTGCACAGGTGCATGGGCCAGGGCCTCCTGCAGATAATTCACTTTGGTTTATTGCGCTATATCTAATAGCACCCGAGATATCACCAGATATATATTGGATTTTCCCCGACCCTGACACTCCGGCCCCATGAGACTGTGGTTTTCTCGGCCCCTGGTGGTCCGAGGTAGTTCCCGCTGCCCAGATTCATGCGCCAGGGCCTCCTACAGACAATGCACTTTGATTTATTGCGCTATCTGTAATAGCACCCGAGATATCACCAGATATATATTGGATTTTCCCCGACCCTGACAGTCCGGCCCCATGAGACGGTGGTTTTCTCGGCCCCTGGTGGTCCGAGGTCGTTCCCGCTGGGCAGATTCATGCGCCAGGGCCTCCTACAGACAATGCACTTTGATTTACTGCGCTATCTGTAACAGCTCACGAGATATCACCAGATATATATTGGATTTTCCCCTGACCCTGAGTGTCCGGCCCCATGAGACGGTGGTTTTCTCGGCCCCTGGTGGTCCGAGGTCGTTCCCGTTAGACACAGATTCATGCGGAAGGCCCTCCTGCAGATAATTCACTTTGGTTTATTGCGCTATCTCTAATAGCACCCGAGATATCACCAGATATATATTGGATTTTCCCCTGACGCTGAGTGTCTGGCCCCATGAGACGGTGGTTTTCTCGGACCCTGGTGGTCCGAGGTCGTTCCCGCTGCCCAGATTCATGCGCCAGGGCTTCCTGCAGACAATGCACTTTGATTTATCGCGCTATCTCTAATAGCACCTGAGATATCACCAGATATATATAGGATTTTTCCCTGACCCTGAGTGTCCGGCCCCATGAGACGGTGGTTTTCTCGGCCCCTGGTGGTCCGAGGTCGTTCCCGCTGCACAGAATCATGCGCCAGGGCCTCCTACAGACAATGCACTTTGATTTATCGCGCTATCTGTAATAGCACCTGAGATATCACCAGATATATATTTGATTTTTCCCTGACCCCGAGTGTCCGGCCCCATGAGACGGTGGTTTTCTCGGCCCCTGCTGGACCGAGGTCGTTCCCGCTGCACGCATTCATGAAGCCAGGGCTTCCTGCAGACAATACACATTGATTTATCGCGTTACCTGTAATAGAACCCGAGATATCGCCAGATATATATTGGATTTTTACATGACATTGGGTGACAGATACCGAAAATCTGTAATTTTCTCGGCCCCTGGAGGTCCGATGTCGTTCCTGCTGCACAGATTTATGCGCAAGGGCCTCCTACGGACAATGCACTTTGATTTGTTGCGCTATCTCTAATAGCACCCGAGATATCACCAGATATATATTGGATTTTCCCCTGACCCTGAGTGTCCGGCCCCATGAGACGGTGGTTTTCTCGGCCCCTGGTGGGCCGCGGTCGTTCCCGCTGCACAGGTGCATGGGCCAGGGCCTCCTCCAGATAATTCACTTTGGTTTATTGCGCTATATCTAATAGCACCCGAGATATCACCAGATATATATTGGATTTTTCCCTGACCCTGACAGTCCGGCCCCATATGTCGGTGGTTTTCTCGGCCCCTGGTTGTCCGAGGTCGTTGCCGCTGCACAGATTCATGCGACAGGGCCTCCCGCAGACAATGCACTTTGATTTATTGCGCTATCTGTAATAGTACCCGAGATATCACCAGATATATATTGGATTATCCCCTGACCCTGACAGTCCGGCCCCATGAGACAGTGGTTATCTCGGCCCCTGGTGGTCCGAGGTCGTTCCCGCTGCACGCATTCATTTGCCAGGGCTTCCTACAGACAATCCACTTTGATTTATCGCGCTATCTGTAATAGAACCCGAGATATCACCAGATATATATTGGATTTTTACATGACATTGGGTGACGGATACCGAAAATCTGTAATTTTCTCGGCTCCTGGTGGTCCGATGTCGTTCCCGCTGCACAGATTCATGCGCCAGGGCCTCCTACAGACATTGCACTTTTATTTATTGCGCTATTTGTAATAGCACCCGAGATATCACCAGACATATGTTGGATTTTTCCCTGACACTGAGTGTCCGGCCCGGAGAGACGGTGGTTTTCTCGGCCCCTGGTGGCCCGAGGTCGTTCCCGCTGCACAGATTCATGCGCCAGGGCCTCCTGCAGATAATTCACTTTGGTTTATTGCGCTATCTCTAATAGCACCCGAGATATCACCAGATATATATTGGATTTTCCCCTGACCCTGAGTGTCGGGCCCCATGAGACTGTGGTTTTCTCGGCCCCTGGTGGTCCGAGGTCGTTCCCGCTGCACAGATCCATGCGCCAGGGCCTCCTACAGACAATGCACTTTGATTTATTGCTCTATCTGTAATAGCACCCGAAATATCACCAGATATATATTGGATTTTTCCCTGACCCTGAGTGTCCGGCCCCATGAGACGGTGGTTTTCTCGGCCCCTGGTGGTCCGAGGTCGTTCCCGCTGCACAGATTCATGCGCCAGGGCCTCCTGCAGATAATTCTCTTTGGTTTATTGCGCTATCTCTAATAGCACCCGAGATATCACCAGATATATATTCGATTTTTCCCTGACACTGAGTGTCCGGCCCCATGTGACAGTGGTTTCCTCGGCCCCTGGTGGTCCTAGGTCGTTCCCGCTGCACAGATTCATGCGCCAGGGCCTCCTGCAGATAATTCACTTTGGTTTATTCCGCTATCTGTAATAGCACCCGAGATATCACCAGATATATATTGGATTTTCCCCTGACCCTGAGTGTCCGGCCCCATGAGACGGTGGTTGTCTCGGCCCCTGGTGGTCCGAGGTCATTCCCGCTGCACAGATTCATGCGCCAGGGCATCCTGCAGATAATTCACTTTGGTTTATTGCGCTATCTCTAATAGCACCCGAGATATCACCTGATAAATATTGGATTTTTCCCCGACCCTGAGTGTCCGGCCCAATGAGACTGTGGTTTTCTCGGCCAATGGTGGTCCGAGGTCGGTCCCGCTGCCCAGTTTCATGCGTCAGGGCCTCCTGCAGACAATGCACTATGATTTATTGCGCTATCTATAATAGCACCCGAGATATCACCAGATATATATTGGATTTTTCCCCTGACCCTGAGTGTCCGACCCCATGAGACTGTCGTTTTCTCGGCCCCTGGTGGTCCGAGGTCGTTCCCGCTGCACAGGTTCATGCGCCAGGGCCTGCTACAGACAATGCACTTTGATTTATTGCGCTATCTGTAATAGCACCCGAGATATCACCAGATATATATTGGATTTTCCCCTGTCCGTGAGTGTCCGGCCCCATGAGACTGTGGTTTTCTCGGCCAATGGTGGTCCGAGGTCGTTCCCACTGCCCATATTCATGCGGCAGGGTCTCCTACAGACAATGCACTTTGATTTATTGCGCTATCTGTAATAGCACCCGAGATATCACCAGAAATATATTGGATTTTCCCCTGACCCTGAGTGTCCGGCCCCATGAGACGGTGGTTGTCTCGGCCCCTGGTGGTCCGAGGTCATTCCCGCTGCACAGGTTCATGCGCCAGGGCCTCCTACAGACAATGCACTTTGATTTATTGCGCTATCTGTAATAGCACCCGAGATATCACCAGATAAATATTGGATTTTCCCCTGACCGTGAGTGTCCGGCCCCATGAGACTGTGGTTTTCTCGGCCAATGGTGGTCCGAGGTCGTTCCCGCTGCCCAGATACATGCGGCAGGGCCTCCTACAGACAATGCACTTTGATTTATTGCGGTATCTGTAATAGCACCCGAGATATCACCAGATATATATTGGATTTTTCCCTGACCCTGAGTGTCCGGCCCCATGAGACGGTGGTTTTCTCGGCCCCTGGTGGTCCGAGGTCGTTCCCGCTGCACACATTCATGCGCCAGGGCCTCCTGCAGATAATTCACTTTGGTTTATTGCGCTATCTGTAATAGCACCCGAGATATCACCAGATATATATTGGATTTTCCCCTGACCCTGAGTGTCCGGCCCAATGAGACTGTGGTTTTCTCGGCCCCTGGTGGTCCGAGGTCGTTCCCGCTGCACAGATTCATGCGCCAGGGCCTCCTACAGACAATGCACTTTGATTTATTGCGGTATCTGTAATAGCACCCGAGATATCACCAGATAAATATTGGATTTTTCCCTGACCCTGAGTGTCCGGCCCCATGAGACGGTGGTTTTCTCGGCCCCTGGTGGTCCGAGGTCGTTCCCGCTGCATAGATTCATGCGCCAGGGCGTCCTGCAGATAATTCACTTTGGTTTATTGCGGTATCTGTAATAGCACCCGAGATAGCACCAGATATATATTGGATTTTTCCCTGACCCTGAGTGTCCGGCCCCATGAGACGGTGGTTTTCTCGGCCCCTGGTGGTTCGAGGTCGTTCCCGCTGCTTAGATTCATGCGCCAGGGCGTCCTGCAGATAATTCACTTTGGTTTATTGCGCTATCTCTAATAGCACCCGAGATATCACCAGATATATATTGGATATTTCCCAGACCCTGAGTGTCCGGCCACATGAGACGGTGGTTTTCTCGGCCCCTGGTGGTACGAGGTCGTTCCCGCTGCACAGATTCATGCGCCAGGGCCTCCTACAGACAATGCACTTTGATTTATTGCGCTATCTGTAATAGCACCCGAGATATCGCCAGATATATATTGGATTTTTCCATGACCCTGAGTGTCCGGCCCCATGAGAAGGTGGTTTTCTCGGCCCCTCGTGGTCCGAGGTCGTTCCCGCTGCACAGATTCATGCGCCAGGGCCTCCAGCAGATAATTCACTTTGGTTTATTGCGCTATCTCTAATAGCACCCGAGATATAACCAGATATATATTGGATTTTTCCCTGACCCTGAGTGTCCGGCCCCATGAGACGGTGGTTTTATCGGCCCCTGATGGTCCGAGGTCTTTCCCGCTGCACAGATTCATGCGCCATGGCCTCCTGCAGATAATTCACTTTGGTTTATTGCGCTATCTCTAATAGCACCCGAGATATAACCAGATATATATTGGATTTTTCCCTCACCCTGAGTGTCCGGCCCCATGAGACGGTGATTTTCTCGGCCCCTGGTGGTCCGAGGTCGTTCCCGCTGCACAGATTCATGCGCCAGGGCCTTCTACAGACAATGCACTTTGATTTATTGCGCTATTTGTAATTGCACCCGAGATATCACCAGATATATATTGGATTTTCCGCTGACCCTGAGTGTCCGGCCCCATGAGACGGTGGTTTTCTCGGCCCCTGGTGGTCCGAGGTCGTTCCCGCTGCACAGATGCATGCGCCAGGGCCTCCTACAGACAATGCACTTTGATTTAACGCGCTATCTTTAATAGCACCCGAAATATCACCAGATATATATTTGATTTTTCCTGACCCTGAGAGTCCGGCCCCATGAGACGGTGGTTTTCTCGGCTCCTGCTGGTTCGAGGTCGTTCCCGCTACACAGATTCATGCGCCAGTGCCTCCTGCAGATAATTCACTTTGGTTCATTGCGCTATCTCTAATAGCACTCAAGATATCACCAGATATATATTGGATTTTCCTCTGACACTGAGTGTCCGGCCCCATGAGACGGTGGTTTTCTCGGCTCCTGGTGGTCCGAGGTCGTTCCTGCTGGCCAGATTCATGCGCCAGGGCCTCCTACAGACAATGCAATTTGATTTATTGCGGTATCTGTAATAGCACCCGAGATATCACGAGATATATATTGGATTTTACCGTGACCCTAAGTGTCCGGCCCCATGAGACGGTGGTTGTCTCGGACCCTGGTGGTCCGTGGTCGTTCCCGCTGCACAGATTCATGCGCCAGGGCCTCTTGCAGATAATTCACATTGGTTTATTGCGCTACCTCTAATAGCACTCGAGATATCACCAGATATATATTGGATTTTCCCCTGACCCTGAGTGTCCGGCCCAATGGGACTGTGGTTTTCTCGGCCCCTGGTGGTCCGAGGTCGTTCCCGCTGCACAGATTCATGCGCCAGGGCCTCCTACGGACAATGTACTTTGATTTATTGCGCTATCTGTAATAGCACCCGAGATATCACCAGACATATATTGGATTTTCCTCTGACCCTGAGTGTCCGGCCCCATGAGACGGTGGTTGTCTCGGCCCCTGGTGGTCCGAGGTCATTCCCGCTGTACAGATTCATGCGCCAGGGCTTCCTGCAGACAATGCACTTAGATTTATTGCGCTATCTCTAGTAGCTCCCGAGATATTACCAGATATATGCTGGATTTTTCCCTGTCCCTGACAGTCCGGCATCAAATGTCGGTGGTTTTCTCGGCCCCTGGTGGTTCGAGGTCGTTTCCGCTGCACAGATGCATGCACCAGGGCCTCCTGCAGATAATTCACTTTGGTTTATTGCGCTATATCTAATAGCACGCGAGATATCACCAGATATATATTGGATTTTCCCCAGGCCCTGAGTGTCCGGCCCCATGAGACGCAGGTTTTCTCGGCCCCTGGTGGTCCGAGGTCGTTCCCGCTGCAGATTCATGCGCCAGGGCCTCCTGCAGATAAATTACTTTGGTTTATTGCGCTATCTCTAATAGCACCCGAGATATCACCAGATATATATTGGATTTTTACATGACATTGGGTGACGGATACCGAAAATCTGTAATTTTCTCTGCCCCTGGTGGTCCGAGGTCGTTCCCGCCGCACGCATTCATGCGCCAGGGCTTCCTGCGGAAAATGCACTTTGATTTATCGCGCTATCTGTAATAGAACCCGAGATATCGCCAGATATATATTGGATTTTTACATGACATTGGGTGACGGATACCGAAAATCTGTAATTTTCTCTGCCCCTGGTGGTCCGAGGTCGTTCCCGCCGCACGCATTCATGCGCCAGGGCTTCCTGCGGAAAATGCACTTTGATTTATCGCGCTATCTGTAATAGAACCCGAGATATCACCAGATATATATTGGATTTTTCCCTGACCCTGAGTGTCCGGCCCCATGTGACGGTGGCTTTCTCGGCCCCTGGTGGTCCGAGGTAGTTCCCGCTGCACAGATTCATGCGCCAGAGCCTCCTGCAGATAATTCACTTTGGTTTATTGCGCTACCTCTAATAGCAATCGAGATATCACCAGATATATATCGGATTTTCCCCTGACCCTGAGTGTCCGGCCCCATGAGACTGTGGTTTTCTCGGCCCCTGGTGATCCGATGTTGTTCCCGCTGCACAGATTCATGCGCCAGGGCCTGCTGCAGATAAATTACTTTGGTTTATTGCGCTATCTCTAATAGCACCCGAGATATCACCAGATATATATTGGATTTTTCCCTGAATCTGAGTGTCCGGCCCCATGACACGGTGGATTTCTCGGCCCCTGGTGGTCCGAGGTCGTTCCCGCTGCACAGATTCATGCGCCACGGCCTCCTGCAGATAATTCACTTTGGACTATTGCGCTATCTCTAGGAGAACCCGAGATATCACCAGATATATATTGGATTTTTCCCTGACCCTGAGTGTCCGGCCCCATGAGACTGTGCTTTTCTCGGCCCCCTGGTGGTCCGAGGTCGTTCCCGCTGCACGGATGCATGCGACAGGGCCTCCTGCAGATAATTCACTTTGGTTTATTGCGCTATCTCTAATAACACCCGAGATATCACCAGATATATATTGGATTTTCCCCTGACCCTGAGTGTCCGGCCCCATGAGACGGTGGTTTTCTCGGCCCCTGGTGGTCCGAGGTCGTTCTCGCACCCCAGAATCATGCGCCAGGGCCTCCTACAGACAATGCACTTTGATTTATTGCGCTATCTCTAATAGCACCCGAGATATCACCAGATATGTATTGGATTTTCCCCAGACCCTGAGTGTCCGGCCCCATGAGACGGTGGTTTTCTCGGCCCCTTGTGGTCCGAGGTCGTTCCCGCTGCACAGATGCATGCGCCAGGGCCTCCTACAGACAATGCACTTTGGTTTATTGCGCTATCTGTAACAGCACCCGAGATATCACCAAATGTATGCTGGATCTTTACATGAACTTGGGTTACGGATTCCGAATATCTGTAATTTTCTTGGGCCCTGGTGGTCCGAGGTCGTTGCGGCTGCAACAGATTCATGCGACAGGGCCCCCCGCAGACAATGCACTTTGATTTATCGCTCTATCTCTAATGGCACCCGAGATATCACCGGATATATAATGGATTTTTCCCTGACCCTGACTATCCAGCCCCATGAGACGGTGGTTTTCTCGGCCCCTGGTGGTCCGAGGTCGTTCCCGCTGCCCAGATTCATGCGCCAGGGCCTCCGACAGACAATGCACTTTGATTTATGGCGCTATCTGTAGTAGCACCCGAGAAAGCACCATATATATGCTGGATTTTTACATGAATTTTGGTGACGGACACCGAATATCTGTAATTTTCTCGGCCCCTGGTGGTCCGATGTCGTTCCTGGTGCACAGATTCACGCGCAGGGGCCTCCTACGGACAAAGTACTTTGATTTTTTGCGCTATCTGTAATAGCACCCGAGATATCACCAGATATATATTGTATTTTCCCCTGACCCCGAGTGTCCGCCCCCATGAGACGGTTGTTTTCTCGGCCCCTTGTGGTGCGAGGTCGTTCCCGCTGCCCAGATTCATGCGCCAGAGCATCCTGCAGACAATGCACTTAGATTTATTGCGCTATCTCTAATAGCTCCCGAGATATCACCAGATATATATTGGATTTTTCTCTGACCCTGAGTGTCCGGCCCCATGTGACGGTGGTTTTCTCGGCCCCTGGTGGTCCGAGGTCGTTGCCTCTGCTCAGATTCATGCGCAAGGGCCTCCTACGGACAATGCACTTTTATTTATTGCGCTATCTCTAATAGCACCCGAGATATCACCAGATATATATTGGATTTTTCTCTGACCCTGAGTGTCCGGCCCCATGTGACGGTGGTTTTCTCGGCCCCTGGTGGTCCGATGTCTTTCCTGCTGCACAGATTCATGCGCAAGGGCCTCCTACGGACAATGCACTTTGATTTATTGCGCGATCTCTAATAGCACCCGAGATATCACCAGATATATATTGGATTTTTCTCTGACCCTGAAATTCCGGCCCCATGAGACGGTGGTTTTCTCGGCCCCTGGTTGTCTGAGGTCGTTCCCGCTGCACAGATTCCTGCGCCAGGGACCCTGCACATAACTCACTTTGGTTTATTGCGCTATCTCTAATGGCACCAGAGATATCACCAGATATATATTGGATTTTTCCCTGACCCTGAGTGTCCGGCCCCATGAGACGGTGATTTTCTCGGCCCCTGGTGGTCCGAGGTCGTTCCCGCAGTACGCTTTCTTGCGCCAGCGATTCCTGCAGACAATGCACTTTGATTTATCGCGCTATCTGTAATAGCACCCGAGAAAGCACCATATACATTCTGGATTTTTACATGACTTTGGGTGACGGATACCGAAAATCTGTAATTTTCTCTACCCCTGGTGGTCCGATGTCGTTCCTGCTGCACAGATTCATGCGGCAGGACCTCCTACAGACAATGCACTTTGATTTATTGCGCTATCTGTAATAGCACCCGAGATATCACCAGATATATGCTGGATTTTTACATGACATTGCGTGACGGATACCGAAAATCAGTAATTTTCTCGGCCCCTGGGGGTCCGATGTCGTTCCTACTGCACAGATTCATGCGCAAGGGCCTCCTACGGACAATGCACTTTGATTTATTGCGCTATCTGTAATAGCACCCGAGATATCACTAGATATATACTGGATTTTTCCCTGACCCTGAGTGTCCGGCCCCATGTGTCGGTGGTTTTCTCAGACCCTGGTGGTCCGAGGTCGTTCCCGCTGCAGGGATGCATGCGCCAGGTCCTCCTGCAGATAAATCACTTAGGTTTATTGCGCTATCTCTAATAGCACCCGAGATATCACCAGATATATATTGTATTTTCCTCTGACCCTGAGTGTCCGGCCCCATGAGACGGTGGTTTTCTCGGCCCCTGGTGGTCCGAGGTCGTTCCCGCTGCACAGATTCATGGCCCAGGGCCTCCTGCAGACAATGCACTTTGATTTATTGCGCTATCTGTAACAGCACCCTAGATATCACCAAATGTATGCTGGATTTTTACATGAACTTGGGTTACGGATTCCGAATATCTGTAATTTTCTCGGGCCCTGGTGGTCCGAGGTCGTGGCGGCTGCAACAGATTCATGCGACAGGGCCCCCCGCAGACAATGCACTTTGATTTAGCGCGCTATCTCTAATGGCACCCGAGATATCACCGGATATATAATGGATTTTTCCCTGACCCTGACTATCCGGCCCCATGAGACTGTGCTTTTCTCGGCCCCCTGGTGGTCCGAGGTCGTTCCCGCTGCACGGATGCATGCGCCAGGGCCCCTGCAGATAATTCACTTTGGTTTATTGCGCTATCTCAAATAGCACCCGAGATATCAGCAGACATATATTGGATTTTCCCCTGACCCTGAGTGTCCGGCCCCATGAGACTGTGGCTTTCTCGGCCCCTGGTGGTCCGAGGTCGTTCCCGCTGCACAGATTCATGCGCCAGGGCCTCCTGCAGATAATTCACTTTGGTTTATTGCGCTATCTGTAATAGCACCCAAGATATCACCAGATGTATATTGGATTTTTCCCTGACCCTGAGTGTCCGGCCCCATGGGACGGTGGTTTTCTCGGCCCCTGGTGGTCCGAGGTCGTTCCCGCTGCCCAGATTCATGCGCCAGGGCCTCCTACAGACAATGCACTTTGATTTATTGCGCTATCTGTAATAGCACCCGAGATATCACCAGATATATATTGGATTTTTCCCTGAATCTGAGTGTCCGGCCCCATGACACGGTGGATTTCTCGGCCCCTGGTGGACCGAGGTCGTTCCCGCTGCACAGATTCAAGCGCCAGGGCCTCTTGCAGATAATTCACTTTGGACTATTGCGCTATCTCTAGGAGAACCCGAGATATCACCAGATATATATTGGATTTTTCCCTGACCCTGAGTTTCCGGCCCCATGAGACTGTGGTTTTCTCGGCCCCTGGTGGTCCGAGGTCGTTCCCGCTGCACAGATTCCTGCGACAGGCCCCCCTGCAGATAATTCACTTTGGTTTATTGCGCTATCTCCAATAGCACCCGAGATATCACCAGATACATATTGGATTTTCCCTTGACCCTGAGTGTCCGGCCCCATGAGACTGTGGTTTTCACGGCCCCCTGGTGGTCCGAGGTCGTTCCCGCTGCACAGATGCATGCGCCAGTGCCTCCTACAAACAAGCACTTTGATTTATTGCGCTATCTGTAATAACACCCGAGAGATCACCAGATATATATTGGATTTTTCCCTGACCCTGAGTGTCCGGCCCCCTGAGACGGTGGTTTTCTCGGCCCCCTGGTGTTCCGAGGTCGTTCCCGCTGCACAGATGCACGCGCCAGGGCCTCCTGCAGATAATTCACTTTGGTTTATTGCGCTATCTCTAATAGCACCCGAGATATCACCAGATATATATTGGATTTTCCCCTGAACCTGAGTGTCCGGCCCCATGAGACTGTGGTTTTATCGGCCCCTGGTGTTCCGAGGTCGTTCCCGCTGCACAGATGCATGCGCCAGGGCCTCCTACAGACAATGCACTTTGATTTATTGCGCTATCTGTAATAGCAGCCCAGAATCACCAGATATATATTGGATTTTCCCTTGACCCTGAGTGTCCGGCCCCATGAGACTGTGGTTTTCACGGCCCCCTGGTGGTCCGAGGTCGTTCCCGCTGCACAGACGCATGCGCCAGTGCCTCCTACAAACAATGCACTTTGATTTATTGCGCTATCTGTAATAACACCCGAGATATCACCAGATATATATTGGATTTTCCCATGACCCCGAGTGTCCGGCCCCATGAGGCTGTGGCTTTCTCGGCCCCTGGTGGTCCGAGGTCGTTCCCGCTGCACAGATTCATGTGCAAGGGGCTCCTACGGACAATGCACTTTGATTTAGTGCGCTATCTGTAAGAGCACCCGAGATATCACCAGAAATATATTGGATTTTTCCCTGACCCTGAGTGTCCGGCCCCATGTGTCGGTGGTTTTATCGGCCCCTAGTGGTCCGAGGTCGCTCCCGCTGCACAGATTCATGCGCCAGGGCCTCCTGCAGATAATTCACTTTGGCTTATAGCGCTATCTCTAATAGCACCCGAGATATCACCAGATATATATTGGATTTTCCCCTGACCCTGAGTGTCCGGCCCCATGAGACGGTGGTTTTCTCGGCCCCTGGTGGTCCGAGGTCGTTCGCGCTGCACAAATTCATGCGCCAGGGCCTCCTACAGACAATGCACTTTGAATTGTTGCGCTATCTGTAATAGCAGCCGAGATATCACCAGATATATATTGGATTTTTCCCTTACCCTGAGAGTCCGGCCCCATGAGACGGTGGTTTTCTCAGCCCCTGGTGGTCTGAGGTCGTTCCCGCCGCACAGATTCATGCGCCAGGGCCTCCTACAGAAAATACACTTTGATTTATTGGGCTATCTGTAATAGCACCCGAGATATCACCAGATATATATTGGATTTTTCCCTGACCCTAAGCGTCCGGCACCATGAGACGGTGGTTGTCTCGGCCCCTGGTGGTCCGAGGTCGTTCCAGCTGGCCAGATTCATGCGCCAGGGCCTCCTACAGACAATGCACTTTGATTTATTGCGCTATCTGTAATAGCACCCGAGATATCACCAGATATATATTGGATTTTTCCCTGACCCTGAGTGTCCGGCCCCATGTGACGGTGGCTTTCTCGGCCCCTGGTGGTCCGAGGTAGTTCCCGCTGCACAGATTCATGCGCCAGAGCCTCCTGCAGATACTTCACTTTGGTTTATTGCGCTACCTCTAATAGCAATCGAGATATCACCAGATATATATCGGATTTTCCCCTGACCCTGAGTGTCCGGCCCCATGAGACTGTGGTTTTCTCGGCCCCTGGTGATCCGAGGTTGTTCCCGCTGCACAGATTCATGCGCCAGGGCCTGCTGCAGATAAATTACTTTGGTTTATTGCGCTATCTCTAATAGCACCCGAGATATCACCAGATATATATTGGATTTTCCCATGACCCTGAGTGTCCGGCCCCATGAGACGGTGGTTTTCTCGGCCCCTGGTGGTCCGAGGTCGTTCCCGCTGCACAGATTCATGCCCCAGGGCCTCCTACAAACAATGCACTTTGATTTATTGCGCTATCTGTAACAGCACCCGAGATATCACCAAATGTATGCTGGATTTTTACATGAACTTGGGTTACGGATTCCGAATATCTGTAATTTTTTCGGGCCCTGGTGGTCCGAGGTCGTGGCGGCTGCAACCGCTTCATGCGACAGGGGCCCCCCCAGACAATGCACTTTGATTTAGCGCGCTATCTCTAATGGCACCCGAGATATCACCGGATATATAATGGATTTTTCCCTGACCCTGACTATCCGGCCCCATGAGACGGTGGTTTTCTCGGCCCCTGGTGGTCCGAGGTCGTTCCCGCTGCACAGATTCATGCGCCAGGGCCTCCTGCAGATAATTCACTTTCGTTTATTGCGCTATCTGTAATAGCACCCAAGATATCACCAGATGTATATTGGATTTTTCCCTGACCCTGAGTGTCCGGCCCCATGGGACGGTGGTTTTCTCGGCCCCTGGTGGTCCGAGGTCGTTCCCGCTGCCCAGATTCATACGCCAGGGCCTCCTACAGACAATTCACTTTGATTTATTGCGCTATCTGTAATAGCACCCGAGATATCACCAGATATATATTGGATTTTTCCCTGAATCTGAGTGTCCGGCCCCATGACACGGTGGATTTCTCGGCCCCTGGTGGTCCGAGGTCGTTCCCGCTGCACAGATTCATGCGCCAGGGCCTCCTGCAGATAATTCACTTTGGACTATTGCGCTATCTCTAGGAGAACCCGAGATATCACCAGATATATATTGGATTTTTCCCTGACCCTGAGTGTCCGGCCCCATGAGACTGTGCTTTTCTCGGCCCCCTGGTGGTCCGAGGTCGTTCCCGCTGCACGGATGCATGCGACAGGGCCTCCTGCAGATAATTCACTTTGGTTTATTGCGCTATCTCTAATAACACCCGAGATATCACCAGATATATATTGGATTTTCCCCTGACCCTGAGTGTCCGGCCCCATGAGACGGTGGTTTTCTCGGCCCCTGGTGGTCCGAGGTCGTTCTCGCACCCCAGAATCATGCGCCAGGGCCTCCTACAGACAATGCACTTTGATTTATTGCGCTATCTCTAATAGCACCCGAGATATCACCAGATATGTATTGGATTTTCCCCTGACCCTGAGTGTCCGGCCCCATGAGACGGTGGTTTTCTCGGCCCCTTGTGGTCCGAGGTCGTTCCCGCTGCACAGATGCATGCGCCAGGGCCTCCTACAGACAATGCACTTTGGTTTATTGCGCTATCTGTAACAGCACCCGAGATATCACCAAATGTATGCTGGATCTTTACATGAACTTGGGTTACGGATTCCGAATATCTGTAATTTTCTTGGGCCCTGGTGGTCCGAGGTCGTTGCGGCTGCAACAGATTCATGCGACAGGGCCCCCCGCAGACAATGCACTTTGATTTATCGCTCTATCTCTAATGGCACCCGAGATATCACCAGATATATAATGGATTTTTCCCTGACCCTGACTATCCAGCCCCATGAGACGGTGGTTTTCTCGGCCCCTGGTGGTCCGAGGTCGTTCCCGCTGCCCAGATTCATGCGCCAGGGCCTCCGACAGACAATGCACTTTGATTTATGGCGCTATCTGTAGTAGCACCCGAGAAAGCACCATATATATGCTGGATTTTTACATGAATTTTGGTGACGGACACCGAATATCTGTAATTTTCTCGGCCCCTGGTGGTCCGATGTCGTTCCTGCTGCACAGATTCACGCGCAGGGGCCTCCTACGGACAAAGTACTTTGATTTTTTGCGCTATCTGTAATAGCACCCGAGATATCACCAGATATATATTGTATTTTCCCCTGACCCCGAGTGTCCGCCCCCATGAGACGGTTGTTTTCTCGGCCCCTTGTGGTGCGAGGTCGTTCCCGCTGCCCAGATTCATGCGCCAGAGCATCCTGCAGACAATGCACTTAGATTTATTGCGCTATCTCTAATAGCTCCCGAGATATCACCAGATATATATTGGATTTTTCTCTGACCCTGAGTGTCCGGCCCCATGTGACGGTGGTTTTCTCGGCCCCTGGTGGTCCGAGGTCGTTGCCTCTGCTCAGATTCATGCGCAAGGGCCTCCTACGGACAATGCACTTTTATTTATTGCGCTATCTCTAATAGCACCCGAGATATCACCAGATATATATAGGATTTTTCTCTGACCCTGAGTGTCCGGCCCCATGTGACGGTGGTTTTCTCGGCCCCTGGTGGTCCGATGTCTTTCCTGCTGCACAGATTCATGCGCAAGGGCCTCCTACGGACAATGCACTTTGATTTATTGCGCGATCTCTAATAGCACCCGAGATATCACCAGATATATATTGGATTTTTCTCTGACCCTGAAATTCCGGCCCCATGAGACGGTGGTTTTCTCGGCCCCTGGTTGTCTGAGGTCGTTCCCGCTGCACAGATTCCTGCGTCAGGGACCCTGCACATAACTCACTTTGGTTTATTGCGCTATCTCTAATGGCACCAGAGATATCACCAGATATATATTGGATTTTTCCCTGACCCTGAGTGTCCGGCCCCATGAGACGGTGATTTTCTCGGCCCCTGGTGGTCCGAGGTCGTTCCCGCAGTACGCTTTCTTGCGCCAGCGATTCCTGCAGACAATGCACTTTGATTTATCGCGCTATCTCTAATGGCACCCGAGATATCACCGGATATATAATGGATTTTTCCCTGACCCTGACTATCCGGCCCCATGAGACTGTGCTTTTCTCGGCCCCCTGGTGGTCCGAGGTCGTTCCCGCTGCAGGGATGCATGCGCCAGGGCCCCTGCAGATAATTCACTTAGGTTTATTGCGCTATCTCTAATAGCACCCGAGATATCACCAGATATATATTGTATTTTCCTCTGACCCTGAGTGTCCGGCCCCATGAGACGGTGGTTTTCTCGGCCCCTGGTGGTCCGAGGTCGTTCCCGCTGCACAGATTCATGGCCCAGGGCCTCCTGCAGACAATGCACTTTGATTTATTGCGCTATCTGTAACAGCACCCGAGATATCACCAAATGTATGCTGGATTTTTACATGAACTTGGGTTACGGATTCCGAATATCTGTAATTTTCTCGGGCCCTGGTGGTCCGAGGTCGTGGCGGCTGCAACAGATTCATGCGACAGGGCCCCCCGCAGACAATGCACTTTGATTTAGCGCGCTATCTCTAATGGCACCCGAGATATCACCGGATATATAATGGATTTTTCCCTGACCCTGACTATCCGGCCCCATGAGACTGTGCTTTTCTCGGCCCCCTGGTGGTCCGAGGTCGTTCCCGCTGCACGGATGCATGCGCCAGGGCCCCTGCAGATAATTCACTTTGGTTTATTGCGCTATCTCAAATAGCACCCGAGATATCAGCAGACATATATTGGATTTTCCCCTGACCCTGAGTGTCCGGCCCCATGAGACTGTGGTTTTCTCGGCCCCTGGTGGTCCGAGGTCGTTCCCGCTGCACAGATTCATGCGCCAGGGCCTCCTGCAGATAATTCACTTTGGTTTATTGCGCTATCTGTAATAGCACCCAAGATATCACCAGATGTATATTGGATTTTTCCCTGACCCTGAGTGTCCGGCCCCATGGGACGGTGGTTTTCTCGGCCCCTGGTGGTCCGAGGTCGTTCCCGCTGCCCAGATTCATGCGCCAGGGCCTCCTACAGACAATGCACTTTGATTTATTGCGCTATCTGTAATAGCACCCGAGATATCACCAGATATATATTGGATTTTCCCCTGACCCAGAGTGTCCGGCCCCATGGGACTGTGGTTTTCTCGGCCCCCTGGTGGTCCGAGGTCGTTCCCGCCACACGGATGCATGCGACAGGGCCTCCTGCAGATAATTCACTTTGGTTTATTGCGCTATCTCTAATAACACCCGAGATATCACCAGATATATATTGGATTTTCCCCTGACCCTGAGTGTCCGGCCCCATGAGACGGTGGTTTTCTCGGCCCCTGGTGGTCCGAGGTCGTTCTCGCACCCCAGAATCATGCGCCAGGGCCTCCTACAGACAATGCACTTTGATTTATTGCGCTATCTCTAATAGCACCCGAGATATCACCAGATATGTATTGGATTTTCCCCTGACCCTGAGTGTCCGGCCCCATGAGACGGTGGTTTTCTCGGCCCCTTGTGGTCCGAGGTCGTTCCCGCTGCACAGATGCATGCGCCAGGGCCTCCTACAGACAATGCACTTTGGTTTATTGCGCTATCTGTAATAGCACCCAAGATATCACCAGATGTATATTGGATTTTTCCCTGACCCTGAGTGTCCGGCCCCATGGGACGGTGGTTTTCTCGGCCCCTGGTGGTCCGAGGTCGTTCCCGCTGCCCAGATTCATGCGCCAGGGCCTCCTACAGACAATGCACTTTGATTTATTGCGCTATCTGTAATAGCACCCGAGATATCACCAGATATATATTGGATTTTTCCCTGAATCTGAGTGTCCGGCCCCATGACACGGTGGATTTCTCGGCCCCTGGTGGACCGAGGTCGTTCCCGCTGCACAGATTCATGCGCCAGGGCCTCTTGCAGATAATTCACTTTGGACTATTGCGCTATCTCTAGGAGAACCCGAGATATCACCAGATATATATTGGATTTTTCCCTGACCCTGAGTTTCCGGCCCCATGAGACTGTGGTTTTCTCGGCCCCTGGTGGTCCGAGGTCGTTCCCGCTGCACAGATTCCTGCGACAGGCCCCCCTGCAGATAATTCACTTTGGTTTATTGCGCTATCTCCAATAGCACCCGAGATATCACCAGATACATATTGGATTTTCCCTTGACCCTGAGTGTCCGGCCCCATGAGACTGTGGTTTTCACGGCCCCCTGGTGGTCCGAGGTCGTTCCCGCTGCACAGATGCATGCGCCAGTGCCTCCTACAAACAAGCACTTTGATTTATTGCGCTATCTGTAATAACACCCGAGAGATCACCAGATATATATTGGATTTTTCCCTGACCCTGAGTGTCCGGCCCCCTGAGACGGTGGTTTTCTCGGCCCCCTGGTGTTCCGAGGTCGTTCCCGCTGCACAGATGCACGCGCCAGGGCCTCCTGCAGATAATTCACTTTGGTTTATTGCGCTATCTCTAATAGCACCCGAGATATCACCAGATATATATTGGATTTTCCCCTGAACCTGAGTGTCCGGCCCCATGAGACTGTGGTTTTATCGGCCCCTGGTGTTCCGAGGTCGTTCCCGCTGCACAGATGCATGCGCCAGGGCCTCCTACAGACAATGCACTTTGATTTATTGCGCTATCTGTAATAGCAGCCGAGAATCACCAGATATATATTGGATTTTCCCTTGACCCTGAGTGTCCGGCCCCATGAGACTGTGGTTTTCACGGCCCCCTGGTGGTCCGAGGTCGTTCCCGCTGCACAGACGCATGCGCCAGTGCCTCCTACAAACAATGCACTTTGATTTATTGCGCTATCTGTAATAACACCCGAGATATCACCAGATATATATTGGATTTTTCCCTGACCCTAAGCGTCCGGCACCATGTGTCGGTGGTTTTATCGGCCCCTAGTGGTCCGAGGTCGCTCCCGCTGCACAGATTCATGCGCCAGGGCCTCCTGCAGATAATTCACTTTGGCTTATAGCGCTATCTCTAATAGCACCCGAGATATCACCAGATATATATTGGATTTTCCCCTGACCCTGAGTGTCCGGCCCCATGAGACGGTGGTTTTCTCGGCCCCTGGTGGTCCGAGGTCGTTCGCGCTGCACAAATTCATGCGCCAGGGCCTCCTACAGACAATGCACTTTGAATTGTTGCGCTATCTGTAATAGCAGCCGAGATATCACCAGATATATATTGGATTTTTCCCTTACCCTGAGAGTCCGGCCCCATGAGACGGTGGTTTTCTCAGCCCCTGGTGGTCCGAGGTCGTTCCCGCCGCACAGATTCATGCGCCAGGGCCTCCTACAGAAAATACACTTTGATTTATTGGGCTATCTGTAATAGCACCCGAGATATCACCAGATATATATTGGATTTTTCCCTGACTCTAAGCGTCCGGCACCATGAGACGGTGGTTGTCTCGGCCCCTGGTGGTCCGAGGTCGTTCCCGCTGCACAGATTCATGCGCCAGGGCCCCTGCAGATAATTGACTTTGGTTTATTGCGCTATCTCTAATAACACCCGAGATATCACCAGATATACATTGGATTTTCCCCTGACACTGTGTGTCCGGCCCCATGAGACTGTGGTTTTCTTGGCCCCTGGTAGTCCAAGGTCGTTCCCGTTGCACAGATTCATGCGCGAGGGCCTCCTGCAGACAATGCACTTTGATTTATTGCGCTATCTCTAATAGCACCCGAGATATCACCAAATATATATTGGATTTTTCCCTGATCCTGAGTGTCCCACCCCATGAGGCGGTGGTTTCCTCGGCCCCTGGCGGTCCGAGGTTGTTCCCGCTGCACAGATTCATGCGCCAGGGCCTCCTGCAGACAATGCACGTTGGTTTATTATGCTATCTCTAATAGCACCCGAGATATCACCAGATATATATTGGATTTTTCCCTGACCCTGAGTGTCCGGCCCCATGAGACGTTAGTTTTCTCGGCCCCTGGTGGTCCGAGGTCGATCCCGCTGCACATATTCATGCGCCAGGGCCTCCTACAGACAATGCACTTTGATTTATTGCGCTATCTGTGATAGCACCCGAGATATCACCAGATATATATTGGATTTTTCCTTGACCCCGAGTGTCCGGCCCCATGTGTCGGTGGTTTTCTCGGCCCCTGGTGGTCCGAGGTCGTTCCCGCTGCACAGATTTATGCGCCAGGGCCGCCTGCAGATAATTCACTTTGGTTTAGTGCGCTATCTGTAACAGCACCCGAGATATCCCCAGATATATATTGGATTTTTCCCTGACCCTGAGTGTCCGGCACCATGTGTCGGTGGTTTTCTCGGCGCCTGGTGGTCCGAGGTCGTTCCTGATGCATAGATTCATTCGCCAGTGCCTCCTACAGACAATGCACTTCGATTTATTGCGCTACCTGTAATAGCACCCGAGATATCACCAGATATGTATTGGATTTTTCCCTGACCCTGAGCGTCCGGCCCCATGAGACGGTGGTTTTCTCGGCCCCTGGTGGTCCGAGTTCGTTCCCGCTGCACAGATTCATGCGACAGGGCCTCCTGCAGATAATTCACATTGGTTTATTGCGCTATCTCTAATAGCACCCGAGATATCACCAGATATATATTGGATTTTTCCCTGACCCTGACAGTCCGGCCCCATGTGACGGTAGTTTTCACGGCCCCTGGTGTTCCGAGGGCGTTCCCGCTGCACAGATTCATGCGCCAGGGCCTCCTATAGATAACTCACTTTGGTTTATTGCCATATCTCTAATAGCACACGAGATATTACCAGATATATATTGGATTTTTGCCAGACCCTGACAGTCCGGCCCCATGTGTCGGTGGTTTTCACGGCCCCTGGTGGTTCGAGGTTGTTCCCGCTGCACAGATTTATGCGCCAGGGCCGACTGCAGATAATTCACTTTGGTTTAGTGCGCTATCTGTAAGAGCACCCGAGATATCCCCAGATATATATTGAATTTTTCCCCGACCCTGAGTGTCCGGCCCCATGTGTCGGTGGTTTTCTCGGCCCCTGGTGGTGCGAGGTCGATCCCGCTGCACAGATTCATGCGCCAGGGCCTCCTACAGACAATGCACTTTGATTTATTGCGCTATCTGTAATAGCACCCGAGATATCACCAGATATATATTGGATTTTTCCCTGTCCCTGACAGTTCGGCCCGATGAGACGGTGATTTTCTCGGCCCCTGGAGGTCCGAGGTCGATCCCGCTGCACAGATTCATGCGCCAGGGCCTCCTACAGACAATGCACTTTGATTTATTGCGCTATCCGTAATAGCACCCGCGATATCAGCAGATATATATTGTATTTTTCCCTGACCCTGAGTGTCCGACCCCATGAGACGGTGGTTTTCTCGGCCCCTGGTGGTCCGAGGTCGTTCCCGCTGCACAGATTCATGCGCCACGGCCTCCTACAGAGAATGCACTTTGATTTATTGCGCTATCTGTAATAGCACCCGAGATATCACCAGATATATATTGGATTTTTCCCTGACCCTGAGTGTCCCACTCCACGAGACGGTGGATTTCTCGGCCCCTGGCGGTCCGAGGTCGTTCCCGCTGCACAGATTCATGCGCCAGGGCCTCCTGCAGACAATGCACCTTGGTTTATTATGCTATCTCTAATACCACCCGAGATATCACCAGATATATATTGGATTTTTCCCTGACCCTGAGCGTCCGGCCCCATGAGACGGTAGTTTTCTCGGCCAATGGTGGTCCGAAGTCGTTCCCGCTGCACAGAATCATGCGCTAGGGCCTCCTGCAGACAATGCACTTTGATTTATTGCGCTATCTCTAATAGCACCCGAGATATCACCAGATATATATTAGATTGTTCCCTGAACCTGAGAGTCCGGCCCCATGAGACGGTGATTTTCTCGGCCCCTGGTGGTCCGAGGTCGTTCCCGCTGCACAGATTCATGCGCTAGGGCCCCCTGCCGACAATGCACTTTGATTTATTTCAGCTGTCTCTAATAGCGCACGAGGTATCACCAGATATATATTGGATTTTTCCCTGACCCTGACAGTCCGGCCCCATGTGTCGGTGGTTTTCTCGGCCCCTGCTGGTCCCAGGTCGTTCCCGCTGCACAGATTCATGCGCCAGGGCGCCCTGCAGATAATTCACTTTGGTTTAGTGCGCTATCTGTAAGAGCACCCGAGATATCACCAGATATATATTGAATTTTTCCCCGACCCTGAGCGTCCGGCCCCATGTGTCGGTGGTTTTCTCGGCCCCTGGTGGGCCGAGGTCGATCCCGCTGCACAGATTCATGCGCCAGGGCCTCCTACAGAAAATGCAGTTTGATTTATTGCGCTATCTGTAATAGCACCCGAGATATCACTAGATATATATTGGATTTTCCCCGGACCCTGAGTGTCGGCCCCATGAGACGGTGGTTTTCTCGGCCCCTGGTGGTCCGAGATCGCTCCCGCTGCACACATTCATGCGCCAGGGCCTCCTGCAGATAATTCACTTTGGTTTATTGCGCTATCACTAATAGCACCCGAGATATTACCAGATATATATTGGATTTTTCCCTGACCCTGACAGTCCGGCCCCATGAGACGGTGATTATCTCGGCCCCTGGTGGTCCGAGGTCGATCCCGCTGCACAGATTCATGCGCCAGGGCCTCCTACAGACAATGCACTTTGTTTTATTGCGCTATCTCTAATAGCACCCGAGATATCACCAGATATATATATTGGATTTTTCCCTGACCCTGACAGTCCGGCCCCATTAGACGGTGATTTTCTCGGCCACTGGTGGTCCGAGGTCGATCCCGCTGCACAGATTCATGCGCCAGGGCCTCCTACAGACAATGCACTTTGATTTATTGCGCTACCTGTAATAGCACCCGAGATATCACCAGATATATATTGGATTTCCCCTGACCCTGACAGTCCGGCCTCATGAGAAGGTAGTTTTCTCGGCCCCTGGTGGTCCGAGGTCGTTCCCGCTGCACAGATTCATGTTCCAGGGGCTCCTGCAGATAATTCACTTTGGTTTATTGCGCTATCTGTAACAGCACCCGAGATATCCCCAGATATATATTGAATTTTTCCCCGACCCTGAGTGTCCGGCCCCATGTGTCGGTGGTTTTCTCGGCCCGTGGTATTCCGAGGTCGACCCCGCTGCACAGATTCATGCGACAGGGCCTCCTGCAGATAATTCACTTTGGTTTATTGCGCTATCTCTAATAGCACCCGAGATATCACCAGATATATATTGGATTTTCCCCTGACCCTAATTGTCCGGCCCCATGAGACGGTGATTTTCTCGGCCACTGGTGGCCCGAGGTCGATCCCGCTGCACAGATTCATGCGCCAGGGCCTCCTACAGAAAATGCAGTATGATTTATTGCGCTATCTGTAATAGCACCCGAGATATCACTAGATATATATGGGATTTCCCCTGACCGTGACAGTCCGGCCCCATGAGACGGTAGTTTTCTCGGCCCCTGGTGGTCCGCAGTCGATCCCGCTGCACAGATTCATGCGCCAGGGCCTCCTACAGACAATGCACTTTGATTCATTGCGCTATCTGTAATAGCACCCGAGATATCACCAGATATATATTGGATTTTCCCCTGACCCTAATTGTCCGGCCCCATGAGACGGTAGTTTTCTCGGCCCCTGGTGGTCCGCAGTCGATCCCGCTGCACAGATTCATGCGCCAGGGCCTCCTACAGACAATGCCCTTTGATCTATTGCGCTATCTGTAATAGCACCCCAGATATCACCAGATATATATTGGATTTTTCCCTGACCCTGAGTGTCCGACCCCATGAGACGGTGGTTTTCTCGGCCCCTGGTGGTCCGAGGTCGTTCTCGCTGCACAGATTTATGCGCCAGGGCCGCCTGCAGATAATTCACTTTGGTTTAGTGCGCTATCTGTAACAGCACCCGAGATATCCCCAGATATATATTGAATTTTTCCCCGACCCTGAGTGTCCGGCCCCATGTGTCGGTGGTTTTCTCGGCCCCTGGTATTCCGAGGTCGATCCCGCTGCACAGATTCATGCGCCAGGGCCTCCTACAGAAAATGCAGTATAATTTATTGCGCTATCTGTAATAGCACCCGAGATATCACCAGATATATATTGGATTTTCCCCTGACCCTAATTGTCCGGCCCCATGTGTCGGTGGTTTTCTCGGTCCCTGGTGGTCCGCAGTCGATCCCGCTGCACAGATTCATGCGCCAGGGCCTCCTGCAGACAATGCACTTTGGTTTATTATGCTATCTCTAATGGCACCCTTGATATCACCAGATATATATTGGATTTTTCCCTGACCCTGATAGTCCGGCACCATGAGACGGTGATTATCTCGGCCCCTGGTGGTCCGAGGTCGATCCCGCTGCACAGATTCATGCGCCAGGTCCTCCTACAGACAATGCACTTTGTTTTATTGCGCTATCTCTAATAGCACCCGAGATATCACCAGATATATATTGGATTTTTCCCTGACCCTGACAGTCCGGCCCCATGAGACGGTGATTTTCTCGGCCACTGGTGGTCCGAGGTCGATCCCGCTGCACAGATTCATGCGCCAGGGCCTCCTACAGACAATGCACTTTGATTTATTGCGCTACCTGTAAGAGCACCCGAGATATCCCCAGATATATATTGAATTTTTCCCCGACCCTGAGTGTCCGGCCCCATGTGTCGGTGGTTTTCTCGGCCCCTGGTGGTGCGAGGTCGATCCCGCTGCACAGATTCATGCGCCAGGGCCTCCTACAGACAATGCACTTTGATTTATTGCGCTATCTGTAATAGCACCCGAGATATCACCAGATATATATTGGATTTTTCCCTGTCCCTGACAGTTCGGCCCGATGAGACGGTGATTTTCTCGGCCCCTGGAGGTCCGAGGTCGATCCCGCTGCACAGATTCATGCGCCAGGGCCTCCTACAGACAATGCACTTTGATTTATTGCGCTATCCGTAATAGCACCCGCGATATCAGCAGATATATATTGTATTTTTCCCTGACCCTGAGTGTCCGACCCCATGAGACGGTGGTTTTCTCGGCCCCTGGTGGTCCGAGGTCGTTCCCGCTGCACAGATTCATGCGCCACGGCCTCCTACAGAGAATGCACTTTGATTTATTGCGCTATCTGTAATAGCACCCGAGATATCACCAGATATATATTGGATTTTTCCCTGACCCTGAGTGTCCCACTCCACGAGACGGTGGATTTCTCGGCCCCTGGCGGTCCGAGGTCGTTCCCGCTGCACAGATTCATGCGCCAGGGCCTCCTGCAGACAATGCACCTTGGTTTATTATGCTATCTCTAATACCACCCGAGATATCACCAGATATATATTGGATTTTTCCCTGACCCTGAGCGTCCGGCCCCATGAGACGGTAGTTTTCTCGGCCAATGGTGGTCCGAAGTCGTTCCCGCTGCACAGAATCATGCGCTAGGGCCTCCTGCAGACAATGCACTTTGATTTATTGCGCTATCTCTAATAGCACCCGAGATATCACCAGATATATATTAGATTGTTCCCTGAACCTGAGAGTCCGGCCCCATGAGACGGTGATTTTCTCGGCCCCTGGTGGTCCGAGGTCGTTCCCGCTGCACAGATTCATGCGCTAGGGCCCCCTGCCGACAATGCACTTTGATTTATTTCAGCTGTCTCTAATAGCGCACGAGGTATCACCAGATATATATTGGATTTTTCCCTGACCCTGACAGTCCGGCCCCATGTGTCGGTGGTTTTCTCGGCCCCTGCTGGTCCCAGGTCGTTCCCGCTGCACAGATTCATGCGCCAGGGCGCCCTGCAGATAATTCAATTTGGTTTAGTGCGCTATCTGTAAGAGCACCCGAGATATCACCAGATATATATTGAATTTTTCCCCGACCCTGAGCGTCCGGCCCCATGTGTCGGTGGTTTTCTCGGCCCCTGGTGGGCCGAGGTCGATCCCGCTGCACAGATTCATGCGCCAGGGCCTCCTACAGAAAATGCAGTTTGATTTATTGCGCTATCTGTAATAGCACCCGAGATATCACTAGATATATATTGGATTTTCCCCGGACCCTGAGTGTCGGCCCCATGAGACGGTGGTTTTCTCGGCCCCTGGTGGTCCGAGATCGCTCCCGCTGCACACATTCATGCGCCAGGGCCTCCTGCAGATAATTCACTTTGGTTTATTGCGCTATCACTAATAGCACCCGAGATATTACCAGATATATATTGGATTTTTCCCTGACCCTGACAGTCCGGCCCCATGAGACGGTGATTATCTCGGCCCCTGGTGGTCCGAGGTCGATCCCGCTGCACAGATTCATGCGCCAGGGCCTCCTACAGACAATGCACTTTGTTTTATTGCGCTATCTCTAATAGCACCCGAGATATCACCAGATATATATATTGGATTTTTCCCTGACCCTGACAGTCCGGCCCCATTAGACGGTGATTTTCTCGGCCACTGGTGGTCCGAGGTCGATCCCGCTGCACAGATTCATGCGCCAGGGCCTCCTACAGACAATGCACTTTGATTTATTGCGCTACCTGTAATAGCACCCGAGATATCACCAGATATATATTGGATTTCCCCTGACCCTGACAGTCCGGCCTCATGAGAAGGTAGTTTTCTCGGCCCCTGGTGGTCCGAGGTCGTTCCCGCTGCACAGATTCATGTTCCAGGGGCTCCTGCAGATAATTCACTTTGGTTTATTGCGCTATCTGTAACAGCACCCGAGATATCCCCAGATATATATTGAATTTTTCCCCGACCCTGAGTGTCCGGCCCCATGTGTCGGTGGTTTTCTCGGCCCGTGGTATTCCGAGGTCGACCCCGCTGCACAGATTCATGCGACAGGGCCTCCTGCAGATAATTCACTTTGGTTTATTGCGCTATCTCTAATAGCACCCGAGATATCACCAGATATATATTGGATTTTCCCCTGACCCTAATTGTCCGGCCCCATGAGACGGTGATTTTCTCGGCCACTGGTGGCCCGAGGTCGATCCCGCTGCACAGATTCATGCGCCAGGGCCTCCTACAGAAAATGCAGTATGATTTATTGCGCTATCTGTAATAGCACCCGAGATATCACTAGATATATATGGGATTTCCCCTGACCGTGACAGTCCGGCCCCATGAGACGGTAGTTTTCTCGGCCCCTGGTGGTCCGCAGTCGATCCCGCTGCACAGATTCATGCGCCAGGGCCTCCTACAGACAATGCACTTTGATTCATTGCGCTATCTGTAATAGCACCCGAGATATCACCAGATATATATTGGATTTTCCCCTGACCCTAATTGTCCGGCCCCATGAGACGGTAGTTTTCTCGGCCCCTGGTGGTCCGCAGTCGATCCCGCTGCACAGATTCATGCGCCAGGGCCTCCTACAGACAATGCCCTTTGATCTATTGCGCTATCTGTAATAGCACCCCAGATATCACCAGATATATATTGGATTTTTCCCTGACCCTGAGTGTCCGACCCCATGAGACGGTGGTTTTCTCGGCCCCTGGTGGTCCGAGGTCGTTCTCGCTGCACAGATTTATGCGCCAGGGCCGCCTGCAGATAATTCACTTTGGTTTAGTGCGCTATCTGTAACAGCACCCGAGATATCCCCAGATATATATTGAATTTTTCCCCGACCCTGAGTGTCCGGCCCCATGTGTCGGTGGTTTTCTCGGCCCCTGGTATTCCGAGGTCGATCCCGCTGCACAGATTCATGCGCCAGGGCCTCCTACAGAAAATGCAGTATAATTTATTGCGCTATCTGTAATAGCACCCGAGATATCACCAGATATATATTGGATTTTCCCCTGACCCTAATTGTCCGGCCCCATGTGTCGGTGGTTTTCTCGGTCCCTGGTGGTCCGCAGTCGATCCCGCTGCACAGATTCATGCGCCAGGGCCTCCTGCAGACAATGCACTTTGGTTTATTATGCTATCTCTAATGGCACCCTTGATATCACCAGATATATATTGGATTTTTCCCTGACCCTGATAGTCCGGCACCATGAGACGGTGATTATCTCGGCCCCTGGTGGTCCGAGGTCGATCCCGCTGCACAGATTCATGCGCCAGGTCCTCCTACAGACAATGCACTTTGTTTTATTGCGCTATCTCTAATAGCACCCGAGATATCACCAGATATATATTGGATTTTTCCCTGACCCTGACAGTCCGGCCCCATGAGACGGTGATTTTCTCGGCCACTGGTGGTCCGAGGTCGATCCCGCTGCACAGATTCATGCGCCAGGGCCTCCTACAGACAATGCACTTTGATTTATTGCGCTACCTGTAATAGCACCCGAGATATCACCAGATATATATTGGATTTCCCCTGACCCTGACAGTCTGGCCTCATGAGAAGGTAGTTTTCTCGGCCCCTGGTTGTCCGAGGTCGATCACGCTACACAGATTCATGCGCCAGGGCCTCCTGCAGATAATTCACTTTGGTTTATTGCGCTATCTCTAATAGCACCCGAGATATCACCAGATGTATATTGGATTTTTCCCTGACCCTGAGTGTCCGGCCCCATGAGACGGTAGTTTTCTCGGCCCCTGGTGGTCCGAGGTCGTTCCCGCTGCACAGATACATGTTCCAGGGCCTCCTGCAGATAATTCACTTTGGTTTATTGCGCTATCTGTAATAGCACCCGAGATATCACCAGATATATATTGGATTTTCCCCTGACCCTGACACTCCGGCCCCACGAGACGGTGATTTTCTCGACCCCTGGAGGTCCGTGGTCGATCACGCTGCACAGATTCATGCGCCAGGGCCTCCTACAGACAATGCACTTTGATTTATTGCGTTAACTCTAATAGCACCCGAGATATAACCAGATATATATTGGATTTTTCCTATGACCCTGACAGTCCGGCCCAATGTGTCGATGGTTTTCTCGGTCCCTCGTGGTCCGAGGTCGATCCCGCTGCACAGATTCATTCGCCGGGGCCTCCTATAGATAATTCACTTTGGTTTATTGCGCTATCTCTAATAGCACCCAAGATATCACCAGATATATATTGAATTTTTCCCCGACCCTGAGTGTCCGGCCCCATGTGTCGGTGGTTCTCTCGGCCCCTGGTGATCCGTGGTCGATCCCGCTGCACAGATTTATGCGCCAGCGCCTCCTACAGACAGTGCACTTTGATTTATTGCGCTATCTGTAATAGCACCCGAGATATCACCAGATATATATTGGATTTTTCCCTGACCCTGAGTGTCCGACCCCATGAGACGGTGGTTTTCTCGGCCCCTGGTGGTCCGAGGTCGTTCCCGCTGCACAGATTCATGCGGCAGGGCCCCCTGCAGATAATTCACTTTGATTTATTGCGCTATCTCTAATAGCACCCGAGATATCACCAGATTCATATTGGATTTTTCCCTGACCCTGACAGTCCGGCCCCATGAGACTTTGATTTTCTCGGCCCCTGGTGGTCCGAGGTCGATCCCGCTGCACATATTCAGGCGCCAGGGCCTCCTACAGACAATGCACTTTGATTTATTGCGCTATCTGTAAGAGCACCCGAGATATCACCAGATATATATTGGATTTTTCCCTGACCCTGACAGTCCGGCCCCATGAGACGGTAGTTTTCTCGGCCCCTGGAGGTCCGAGGTCGATCCCGCTGCACAGATTCATGCGCCAGGGCCTCCTACAGAAAATGCAGTTTGATTTATTACGCTATCTGTAATAGCACCCGAGATATCACCAGATATATATTGGATTTTTCCTATGACCCTGACAGTCCGGCCCAATGTGTCGATGGTTTTCTCGGTCCCTCGTGGTCCGAGGTCGATCCCGCTGCACAGATTCATGCGCCAGGGCCCCCTGCAGATAATTCACTTTGGCTTAGTGCGCTGTCTGTAATAGCACCCGAGATATCACCAGATATATATTGGATTTTTCCCTGACCCTGAGTGTCCGATCCCATGAGACGGTGGTTTTCTCGGCCCCTGGTGGTCCGAGGACGATCCCGCTGCACAGATTCATGCGCTAGGCCCTCCTGCAGACAATGGACTTTGATTTATTGCGCTATCTGTAATAGCAGCCGAGATATCACCAGATATATATTGGATTTTCCCCTGACCCTGAGTGTCCAGCCCCATGAGACGGTGGTTTTCTAGGCCCCTGGTGGTCCGAGGTCGTTCCCGCTGTACAGATTCATATGCCAGTGCCTCCTACAGACAATGCACTTTGATTTATTGCGCTATCTGTAATAGCACCCGAGATATCACCAGATATATATTGGATTTTCCCCTGACCCTGATTGTCCGGCCCCACGTGTCGGTGGTTTTCTCGGCCCCTGGTGGTCCGAGGTCGATCCCGCTGCACAGATTCATGCGCCAGGGCCTCCCACAGACAATGCACTTTGATTTATTGCGCTATCTGTAATAGCACCCGAGATATCACCAGATATATATTGGATTTTTCCCTGACCCTGAGTGTCCCACCCCATGAGACGGTGGTTCTCTCGGCCCCTGCTGTTCCGAGGTCGTTCCCGCTGCACAGATTCATGCGCCAGTGCCTCCTACAGACAATGCACTTTGGTTTATTGCGCTATCTCTAATAGCACCCGAGATATCACCAGATATATATTGGATTTTTCCTTGACCCTGACAGTCCGGCCACATGAGACGGTGATTTTCTCGGCCCCTGGTGGTCCGAGGTCGTTCCCACTGCACAGTTTCATGCGCTAGGGCCTCCTGCAGACAATGCACTTTGATTTATTGCCCTATCTCTAATAGCACCCGAGATATCACCAGATATATATTGGATTTATCCCTGACCCTGACAGTCCGACCCCATGAGACGGTGGTTTTCTCGGCCCCTGGTGTCCGAGGTCGTTCCCGCTGTACAGATTCATGCGCCAGGGCCTCCTGCAGACAATGCACTTTGATTTATTGCGCTATCTGTAACAGCAGCCGAGATATCACCAGATTTATATTGGATTTTTCCCTGACCCTGTCTGTCCGACCCCATGAGACGGTGGTTTTCTCGGCCCCTGGTGGTGCGAGTCCGTTCCCGCTCTACAGATTCATGCGCCAGGGCGTCCTGCAGACAATGCACTTTGATTTATTTCGCTATGTCTAATAGCACCCGAGATATCACCAGATATATATTGGATTTTTCCCTGACCCTGAATGTCCGGCCCCATGAGACGGTAGTTTTCTCGGCACCTGGTGGTCTGAGGTCGTTCCCGCTACACAGATTCATGCGCTAGGGCCTCCTGCAGACAATGCAATTTGATTTATTGCGCTATCTCTAATAGCACCCGAGATATCACCAGATATATATTGGATTTTTCCCTGACCCTGAATGTCCGGCCCCATGAGACGGTAGTTTTCTCGGCACCTGGTGGTCTGAGGTCGTTCCCGCTGCACAGATTCATGCGCTAGGGCCTCCTGCAGACAATGCAATTTGATTTATTGCGCTATCTCTAATAGCACCCGAGATATCACCAGATATATATTGGATTTTCCCCTGACCCTGACACTCCGGCCCCATGAGACGGTGATTTTCTCGGCCCGTGGTGGTCCGAGGTCGATCCCGCTGCACAGATTCATGCGCCAGGGCCTCCTGCAGAAAATGCAGTTTGATTTATTGCGCTATCTGTAATAGCACCCGAGATATCACCAGATATATATTGGATTTATCCCTGATCCTGACAGTCCGACCCCATGAGACGGTGGTTTTCGCGGCCCCTGGTGGTCGGAGGTCGTTCCCGCTGCACAGATTCATGCGCCAGGGCTTCCTGCAGACAATTCACTTTGGTTTATTGCGCTATCTGTAATAGCACGCGAGATATCACCAGATATATGCTGGATTTTTACATGACCCTGGGTGACGGATTCCGAATATCTGTTATTTTCTCGGCGCCTGGTGGTCCGAGGTCGTTCCTGCTGCACAGATTCATTCGCCAGTGCCCCCTACAGACAATGCACTTTGATTTATTGCGCTATCTCTAATAGCACCCGAGATATCACCAGATATATATTGCATTTTTCCCTGACCCTGACACTTCGGCCCCATGAGACGGTAGTTTTCTCGGCCCCTGGTGGTCCGAGGTCGTTCCCGCTGCACCTATTCATGCGCTAGGGCCTCCTGCAGACAATGCAGTTTGTTTTATTGCGCTATCTCTAATAGCACCCGAGATATCACCAGATATTTATTGCATTTTTCCCTGACCCTGACACTCCGGGCCCATGAGACGGTGATTTTCTCGGCCCGTGGTGGTCCGAGGTCGATCCCGCTGCACAGATTCATGCGCCAGGGCCTCCTACAGGCAATGCACTTTGATTTATTGCGCTATCTCTAATAGCACCAGACATATCACCAGATATATATTGGATTTTTCCTTGACCCTGACTGTCCGGCCCCATGTGTCGATGGTTTTCTCGGTCCCTCGTGGTCCGAGGTCGATCCCGCTGCACAGATTCATGCGCCAGGGCCCCCTGCAGATAATTCACTTTGGTTTAGTGCGCTGTCTGTAATAGCACCCGAGATATCACCAGATATATATTGGATTTTTCGCTGACCCTGAGTGTCCGATCCCATGAGACGGTGGTTTTCTCGGCCCCTGGTGGTCCGAGGTCGATCCCGCTGCACAGATTCATGCGCTAGGGCCTCCTGCAGACAATGGACTTTGATTTATTGCGCTATCTCTAATACCACCCGAGATATCAGCAGATATATATTGGATTTTTCCCTGACCCTGACAGTCCGGCCTCATGAGACAGTGATTTTCTCGGCCCCTGGTGGTCTGAGGTCGATCCCGCTGCACAGATTCATGCGCCAGGGCCTCCCACAGACAATGCACTTTGATTTATTGCGCTATCTGTAATAGCACCCGAGATATCACCAGATATATATTGGATTTTTCCCTGACCCTGAGTGTCCCACCCCATGAGACGGTGGTTCTCTCGGCCCCTGCTGTTCCGAGGTCGTTCCCGCTGCACAGATTCATGCGCCAGTGCCTCCTACAGACAATGCACTTTGGTTTATTGCGCTATCTCTAATAGCACCCGAGATATCACCAGATATATATTGGATTTTTCCTTGACCCTGACAGTCCGGCCACATGAGACGGTGATTTTCTCGGCCCCTGGTGGTCCGAGGTCGTTCCCACTGCACAGTTTCATGCGCTAGGGCCTCCTGCAGACAATGCACTTTGATTTATTGCCCTATCTCTAATAGCACCCGAGATATCACCAGATATATATTGGATTTATCCCTGACCCTGACAGTCCGACCGCATGAGACGGTGGTTTTCTCGGCCCCTGGTGTCCGAGGTCGTTCCCGCTGTACAGATTCATGCGCCAGGGCCTCCTGCAGACAATGCACTCTGATTTATTGCGCTATCTGTAATAGCAGCCGAGATATCACCAGATTTATATTGGATTTTTCCCTGACCCTGTGTGTCCGACCCCATGAGACGGTGGTTTTCTCGGCCCCCGGTGGTACGAGGCCGTTCCCGCTCTACAGATTCATGCGCCAGGGGGTCCTGCAGACAATGCACTTTGGTTTATTGCGCTATCTCTAATAGCACCCGAGATATCACCAGATATATATTGGATTTATCCCTGACCCTGACAGTCCGACCCCATGAGACGGTGGTTTTCTCGGCCCCTGGTGATCCGTGGTCGATCCCGCTGCACAGATTTATGCGCCAGGGCCTCCTACAGACAGTGCACTTTGATTTATTGCGCTATGTCTAATAGCACCCGAGATATCACCAGATATATATTGGATTTTTCCCTGACCTTGAGTGTCCGACCCCATGAGACGGTGGTTTTCTCGGCCCCTGGTGGTCCGAGGTCGTTCCCGCTGCACAGATTCATGCGGCAGGGCCCCCTGCAGATAATTCACTTTGATTTATTGCGCTATCTCTAATAGCACCCGAGATATCACCAGATTCATATTGGATTTTTCCCTGACCCTGACAGTCCGGCCCCATGAGACTTTGATTTTCTCGGCCCCTGGTGGTCCGAGGTCGATCCCGCTGCACAGATTCAGGCGCCAGGGCCTCCTACAGACAATGCACTTTGATTAATTGCGCTATCTGTAATAGCACCCGAGATATCACCAGATATATGCTGGATTTTTACATGACCTTGGGTGACGGTTTCCGAATATCTGTAATTTTCTCGGCGCCTGGGGGTCCGAGGTCGTTCCTGATGCACAGATTCATTCGCCAGTGCCTCCTACAGTCAATGCACTTTGATTTATTGCGCTATCTGGAATAGCACCCGAGATATCACCAGATATATATTGGATTTTTCCCTGACCCTGAGCGTCCGGCCCCATGAGACGGTAGTTTTCTCGGCACCTGGTGGTCCGAGGTCGTTCCCACTGCACAGATTCATGCGCTAGGGCCTCCTGCAGACAATGCAATTTGATTTATTGCGCTATCTCTAATAGCACCCGTGATATCACCAGATATATATTGGATTTTCCCCTGACCCTGACACTCCGGCCCCATGAGACGGTGATTTTCTCGGCCCGTGGTGGTCCGAGGTCGATCCCGCTGCACAGATTCATGCGCCAGGGCCTCCTACAGGCAATGCACTTTGATTTATTGCGCTATCTCTAATAGCACCCGAGATATCACCAGATATATATTGGATTTTTCCCTGACCCTGACAGTCCGGCCTCATGAGACAGTGATTTTCTCGGCCCCTGGTGGTCTGAGGTCGTTCCCACTGCACAGTTTCATGCGCTAGGGCCTCCTGCAGACAATGCACTTTGATTTATTGCGCTATCTCTAATAGCACCCGAGATATCACCAGATATATATTGGATTTATCCCTGACCCTGACAGTCCGACCCCATGAGACGGTGGTTTTCTCGGCCCCTGGTGTCCGAGGTCGTTCCCGCTGTACAGATTCATGCGCCGGGGCCTCCTGAAGACAATGCACTTTGATTTATTGCGCTATCTGTAATAGCAGCCGAGATATCACCAGATTTATATTGGATTTTTCCCTGACCCTGTGTGTCCGACCCCATGAGACGGTGGTTTTCTCGGCCCCTGGTGGTGCGAGGCCGTTCCCGCTCTGCAGATTCATGCGCCAGGGCGTCCTGCAGACAATGCACTTTGATTTATTTCGCTATGTCTAATAGCACCCGAGATATCAGCAGATATATATTGGATTTTTCCCTGACCCTGACAGTCCGGCCCCACGAGACGGTGATTTTCTCGACCCCTGGAGGTCCGAGGTCGATCACGCTGCACAGATTCATGCGCCAGGGCCTCCTACAGACAATGCACTTTGATTTATTGCGTTAACTCTAATAGCACCCGAGATATAACCAGATATATATTGGATTTTTCCTGTGACCCTGACAGTCCGGCCCAATGTGTCGATGGTTTTCTCGGTCCCTCGTGGTCCGAGGTCGATCCCGCTGCACAGATTCATTCGCCGGGGCCTCCTATAGATAATTCACTTTGGTTTATTGCGCTATCTCTAATAGCACCCGAGATATCACCAGATATATATTGAATTTTTCCCCGACCCTGAGTGTCCGGCCCCATGTGTCGGTGGTTCTCTCGGCCCCTGGTGATCCGTGGTCGATCCCGCTGCACAGATTTATGCGCCAGGGCCTCCTACAGACAGTGCACTTTGATTTATTGCGCTATCTCTAATAGCACCCGAGATATCACCAGATTCATATTGGATTTTTCCCTGACCCTGACAGTCCGGCCCCATGAGACTTTGATTTTCTCTGCCCCTGGTGGTCCGAGGTCGATCCCGCTGCACAGATTCAGGCGCCAGGGCCTCCTACAGACAATGCACTTTGATTTATTGCGCTATCTGTAAGAGCACCCGAGATATCACCAGATATATATTGGATTTTTCCCTGACCCTGACAGTCCGGCCCCATGTGGCGGTGATTTTCTCGGCCCCTGGTGGTCCGAAGTCGTTCCCACTGCACACATTCATGCGCTAGGGCCTCCTGCAGACAATGCACTTTGATTTATTGCGCTACCTCTAATTGCACCCGAGACATCACCAGATATATATTGGATTTATCCCAGACCCTGACAGTCCGACCGCATGAGGCGGTGGTTTTCTAGGCCCCTGGTGGTCCGAGGTCGATTCCGCTGCACAGATTCATGCGCCAGGGCCTCCTACAGAAAATGCAGACTGACTTATTGCGCTATCTGTAATAGCACGCGAGATATCACTAGATAAATATTGGATTTCCCCTGACCCTGACAGTCCGGCCCCATGAGACGGTAGTTTTCTCGGCCCCTGGAGGTCCGAGGTCGATCCCGCTGCACAGATTCATGCGCCAGGGCCTCCTACAGAAAATGCAGTTTGATTTATTACGCTATCTGTAATAGCACCCGAGATATCACCAGATATATATTGGATTTTTCCTTGACCCTGACAGTCCGGCCCCATGTGTCGATGGTTTTCTCGGTCCCTCGAGGTCCGAGGTCGATCCCGCTGCACAGATTCATGCGCTAGAGCCTCCTGCAGACAATGCACTTTGATATATTGCGCTATCTGTAATAGCACCCGAGATATCACCTGATATATATTGGATTTTCCCCTGACCCTGATTGTCCGGCCCCATGTGTCGGTGGTTTTCTCGGCCCCTGGTGGTCCGAGGTCGATCCCGCTGCACAGATTCATGCGCCAGGGCCTCCTACAGAAAATGCAGTTTGATTTATTGCGCTATCTGTAATAGCACCCGAGATATCACTAGATATATATTGGATTTCCCCTGACCCTGATTGTCCGGCCCCATGTGTCGGTGGTTTTCTCTGCCCCTGGTGGTCCGAGGTCGATCCCGCTGCACAGATTCATGCGCCAGGGACCCCTGCAGATAATTCACTTTGGTTTAGTGCGCTGTCTGTAATAGACCCCGAGATATCACCAGATATATATTGGATTTTTCCCTGACCCTGAGTGTCCGATCCCATGAGACGGTGGTTTTCTCGGCCCCTGGTGGTCCGAGGACGTTCCCGCTGCACAGATTCATGCGCCAGGGCCTCCTACAGACAATGCACTTTGATTTATTGCGCTATCTGTAATAGCACCCGAGATATCACCAGATATATATTGGATTTTTCCCTGACCATGAGTGCCCGGCCCCATGTGTCGATGGTTTTCTCGGTCCCTTTTGGTCCGAGTTCGGTCCCGCTGTACAGATTTATGCGCCAGGGATTCCTGCAGACAATTGACTTTGGTTTATTGCGCTATCTCTAATAGCACCCGAGATATCACCAGATATATATTGCATTTTTCCCTGACCCTGACACTCCGGCCCCATGTGTCGGTGGTTTTCTCGGCCCCTGGTGGTCCGAGGTCGATCCCGCTGCACAGATTCATGCGCCAGGGCCTCCTACAGACAATGCACTTTGATTTATTGCGCTATCTCTAATAGCACCCGAGATATCACCAGATATATATTGGATTTTTCCTTGACCCTGACAGTCCGGCCCCATGTGTCGATGGTTTTCTCGGTCCCTCGTGGTCCGAGGTCGATCCCGCTGCACAGATTCATGCGCCAGGGCCCCCTGCAGATAATTCACTTTGGTTTAGTGCGCTGTCTCTAATAGCACCCGAGATATCACCAGATATATATTGAATTTTGCCCCGACCCTGAGTGTCCGGCCCCATGTGTCGGTGGTTTTCTCGGCCCCTGGTGTCCGAGGTCGATCCCGCTGCACAGATTCATGCGCCAGGGCCTCCCACAGACAATGCACTGTGATTTATTGCGCTATCTGTAATAGCACCCGAGATATCACCAGATATATATTGGATTTTTCCCTGACCCTGAGTGTCCCACCCCATGAGACGGTGGTTCTCTCGGCCCCTGCTGTTCCGAGTTCGTTCCCGCTGCACAGATTCATGCGCCAGTGCCTCCTACAGACAGTGCACTTTGGTTTATTGCGCTACCTCTAATAGCACCCGAGATATCACCAGATATTTATTGGATTTTTCCTTGACCCTGACAGTCCGGCCACATGAGACGGTGATTTTCTCGGCCCCTGGTGGTCCGAGGTCGTTCCCACTGCACAGTTTCATGCGCTAGGGCCTCCTGCAGACAATGCACTTTGATTTATTGCGCTATCTGTAATAGCACCCGAGATATCACCAGATATATATTGAATTTTTCCCCGACCCTGTGTGTCCGGCCCCATGTGTCGGTGGTTTTCTCGGCCCCTGGTGGTCCGAGGTCGATCCCGCTGCACAGATTCATGCGCCAGGGCCTCCTACAGACAATGCACTTTGGTTTATTGCGCTATCTGTAATAGCACCCGAGATATCACCACATATATATTGGATTTTTCCCTGACCCTGAGTGTCCGGCCCCATAAGACGGTAGTTATCTCGCCCCCTGGTGGTCCGTGGTCGTTCCCGCTGCACGGATTCATGCGCCAGGGCCTCCTACAGACAATGCACTTTGATTTATTGCGCTATCTGTAATAGCACCCGAGATATCAGCAGATATATATTGGATTTTCTCTTGACCCTGAGTGTCCGGCCACATGCGACTGTAGTTTTCTCGGCCCCTGGTGGTCCGAGGTCGTTCCCGCTGCACAGATTCATGCGCCAGGGCCTCCTACAGACAATGCACTTTGATTTATTGCGCTATCTGTAATAGCACCCGAGATATCAGCAGATATATATTGAATTTTTCCCTGACCCTGAGCGTCCGGCCCCATGAGACGGTGGTTTTCTCGGCCCCTGGTGGTCCGAGGTCGTTCCCGCTGCACAGATGCATGCGCCAGGGCCTCCTGCAGATAATTCACTATGATTTATCGCGCTATCTCTAACAGCACCCGAGATATCACCAGATATATATTGGATTTTTCCCCGACCCTGAGTGTCCGGCCCCATGAGACGGTGTTTTTCTCGGCCCCTGGTGGTGCAAGGTCGTTCCGGCTGCACAGATTCATGCGCCAGGGCCTCCCACAGACAATGCACTTTGATTTTTTGCGCTATCTGTAATAGCCCCCGAGATATCACCAGATATATATTGGATTTTCCCCGACCCTGAGTGTACGGCCCCATGAGACGGTGGTTTTCTCGGCCCCTGGTGCTCCGAGGTCGATCCCGCTGCACAGATTCATGCGCCAGGGCCTCCTACAGACAATGAACTTTGATTTATTGCGCTATCTGTAATAGCACCCGAGATATCACCAGATATATATTGGATTTTTCCCTGACCCTGACAGTCCGGCTTCATGAGACGGTAGTTTTCTCTGCCCCTGGTGGTCCAAGGTCGATCCCATTGCACAGATTCATGCGCCAGGGCCTCCTACAGACAATGCACTTTGATTTATTGCGCTATCTCTAATAGCACCCGACATATCACCAGATATATATTGGATTTTTCCCTGACCCTGAGTGTCCGGCCCCATGAGACGGTAGTTTTCTCGCCCCCTGGTGGTCCGAGGTCGTTCCCGCTGCACGGATTCATGCGCCAGGGCCTCTTACAGACAATGCACTTTGATTTATTGCGCTATCTGTAATAGCACCCGTGATATCACCTGATATATATTGGATTTTTCCCCGACCCTGAGTGTCCGGCCCCATGTGTCGGTGGTTTTCTCGGCCCCTGGTGGTCCGAGGAAGATCCCGCTGCACAGATTCATGCGCCAGGGCCTCCTACAGACAATGCACTTTGATTTAGTGCGCTATCTGTAAGAGCACCCGAGATATCACCAGATTAATATTGGATTTTCCCCTGACCCTGAGTGTCCGGCCCCATGAGACGGTGGTTTTCTCGGCCCCTGGTGGTCCGAGGTCGTTCCCGCTGCAAAGATTCATGCGCCAGGGCCTCCTACAGACAATGCACTTTGATTTATTGCGCTATCTGTAATAGCACCCGAGATATCAGCAGATATATATTGGCTTTTTCCCTGACCCTGAGCGTCCGGCCCCATGAGACGGTGGTTTTCTCGGCCCCTGGTGGTCCGAGGTCGTTCCCGCTGCACAGATGCATGCGCCAGGGCCTCCTACAGACAATGCACTTTGATTTTTTGCGCTATCTGTAATAGCCCCCGAGATATCACCAGATATATATTGGATTTTCCCCGACCCTGAGTGTACGGCCCCATGAGACGGTGGTTTTCTCGGCCCCTGGTGCTCCGAGGTCGTACCCGCTGCACAGGTTCATGCGCCAGGGCCTCCTACAGACAATGCACTTTGATTTATTGCTCCATCTCTAATAGCACCCGAGATATCACCAGATATATATTGGATTTTCCCCAGACCCTGAGTGTCCGGCCCCATGAGACGGTGGCTTTCTCGGCCCCTGGTGCTCCGAGATCGTACCCGCTGCACAGGTTCATGCGCCAGGGCCTCCTACAGACAATGCACTTTGATTTATTGCGCTATCTGTAATAGCACTCGAGATATCACCAGATATAGATTGGATTTTTCCCCGACCCTGAGTGTCCGGCCCAATGAGACGGTGGTTTTCTCGGTCCCTGGTGGTCCGAGATCGTTCGCGCTGCACAGATTGATGCGACAGGGCCTCCTATAGATAATTCACTTCGGTTTAGTGCGCTATCTGTAAGAGCACCCGAGATATCACCAGATTAATATTGGATTTTCCCCTGACCCTGAGTGTCCGGCCCCATGAGACGGTGGTTTTCTCGGCCCCTGGTTGTCCGAGGTCGATCCCATTGAACAGTTTTATGCGCCAGGGATTCCTGCAGACAATTCACTTTGGTTTATTGCGCTATCTGTAATAGCACCCGAGATATCACCAGATATATATTGGATTTTTCCCTGACCCTGAGCGTCCGGCCCCATGATACGGTAGTTTTCTCGGCACCTGGTGGTCCGAGGTCGTTCCCGCTGCACCGATTCATGCGCTAGGGCCTCCTGCAGACAATGCAATTTGATTTATTGCGCTATCTCTAATAGCACCCGAGATATCACCAGATATATATTGCATTTTTCCCTGACCCTGACACTCCGGCCCCATGAGACGGTGATTTTCTCGGCCCGTGGTGGTCCGAGGTCGATCCCGCTGCACAGATTCATGCGCCAGGGCCTCCTACAGGCAATGCACTTTGATTTATTGCGCTATCTCTAATAGCACCCGAGATATCACCAGATATATATTGGATTTTTCCTTGACCCTGACAGTCCGGCCCCATGTGTCGATGGTTTTCTCGGTCCCTCGTGGTCCGAGGTCGATCCCGCTGCACAGATTCATGCGCCAGGTCCCCCTGCAGATAATTCACTTTGGTTTAGTGCGCTGTCTGTAATAGCACCCGAGATATCACCAGATATATATTGGATTTTTCCCTGACCCTGAGTGTCCGATCCCATGAGACGGTGGTTTTCTCGGCCCCTGGTGGTCCGAGGACGATCCCGCTGCACAGATTCATGCGCTAGGGCCTCCTGCAGACAATGGACATTGATTTATTGCGCTATCTGTAATAGCATCTGAGATATCACCAGATATATATTGGATTTTCCCCTGACCCTGAGTGTCCGGCCCCATAAGACGGTGGTTTTCTAGGCCCCTGGTGGTCCGAGGTCGTTCCCGCTGCACAGATTCATATGCCAGGGCCTCCTACAGACAATGAACTTTGATTTATTGCTCTATCTGTAATAGCACCCGAGATATCACCAGATATATATTGGATTTTTCCCTGACCCTGACAGTCCGGCTTCATGAGACGGTAGTTTTCTCTGCCCCTGGTGGTCCAAGGTCGATCCCATTGCACAGATTCATGCGCCAGGGCCTCCTACAGACAATGCACTTTGATTTATTGCGCTATCTCTAATAGCACCCGAGATATCACCAGATATATATTGGATTTTTCCCTGACCCTGAGTGTCCGGTCCCATGAGACGGTAGTTTTCTCGCCCCCTGGTGGTCCGAGGTCGTTCCCGCTGCACGGATTCATGCGCCAGGGCCTCCTACAGACAATGCACTTTGATTTATTGCGCTATCTGTAACAGCACCCGTGATATCACCTGATATATATTGGATTTTTAACTGTCCCTGACAGTCCGGCCCCATGTGTCGGTGGTTTTCTCGGCCCCTGGTGGTCCGAGGTCGTTCCCGCTGCAGAGATTCATGCGCCAGGGCCTCCTACAGACAATGCACTTTGATTTATTGCGCTATCTGTAATAGCATCCGAGATATCACCAGATATATATTGAATTTTTCCCCGACCCTGTGTGTCCGGCCCCATGTGTCGGTGGTTTTCTCGGCCCCTGGTGGTCCGAGGTCGATCCCGCTGCACAGATTCATGCGCCAGGGCCTCCTACAGACAATGCACTTTGATTTATTGCGCTATCTGTAATAGCACCCGAGATATCACCAGATATATATTGCATTTTTCCCTGACCCTGACACTCCGGCCCCATGAGACGGTGATTTTCTCGGCCCGTGGTGGTCCGAGGTCGATCCCGCTGCAGAAATTCATGCGCTAGGGCCTCCTACAGAAAATGCAGATTGATTTATTGCGCTATCTGTAATAGCACCCGAGATATCAGCAGATATATATTGAATTTTTCCCTGACCCTGAGCGTCCGGCCCCATGAGACGGTGGTTTTCTCGGCCCCTGGTGGTCCGAGGTCGTTCCCGCTGCACAGATGCATGCGCCAGGGCCTCCTGCAGATAATTCACTATGATTTATCGCGCTATCTCTAACAGCACCCGAGATATCACCAGATATATATTGGATTTTTCCCCGACCCTGAGTGTCCGGCCCCATGAGACGGTGTTTTTCTCGGCCCCTGGTGGTGCAAGGTCGTTCCGGCTGCACAGATTCATGCGCCAGGGCCTCCCACAGACAATGCACTTTGATTTTTTGCGCTATCTGTAATAGCCCCCGAGATATCACCAGATATATATTGGATTTTCCCCGACCCTGAGTGTACGGCCCCATGAGACGGTGGTTTTCTCGGCCCCTGGTGCTCCGAGGTCGATCCCGCTGCACAGATTCATGCGCCAGGGCCTCCTACAGACAATGAACTTTGATTTATTGCGCTATCTGTAATAGCACCCGAGATATCACCAGATATATATTGGATTTTTCCCTGACCCTGACAGTCCGGCTTCATGAGACGGTAGTTTTCTCTGCCCCTGGTGGTCCAAGGTCGATCCCATTGCACAGATTCATGCGCCAGGGCCTCCTACAGACAATGCACTTTGATTTATTGCGCTATCTCTAATAGCACCCGACATATCACCAGATATATATTGGATTTTTCCCTGACCCTGAGTGTCCGGCCCCATGAGACGGTAGTTTTCTCGCCCCCTGGTGGTCCGAGGTCGTTCCCGCTGCACGGATTCATGCGCCAGGGCCTCTTACAGACAATGCACTTTGATTTATTGCGCTATCTGTAATAGCACCCGTGATATCACCTGATATATATTGGATTTTTCCCCGACCCTGAGTGTCCGGCCCCATGTGTCGGTGGTTTTCTCGGCCCCTGGTGGTCCGAGGAAGATCCCGCTGCACAGATTCATGCGCCAGGGCCTCCTACAGACAATGCACTTTGATTTATTGCGCTATCTGTAATAGCACCCGAGATATCAGCAGATATATATTGGCTTTTTCCCTGACCCTGAGCGTCCGGCCCCATGAGACGGTGGTTTTCTCGGCCCCTGGTGGTCCGAGGTCGTTCCCGCTGCACAGATGCATGCGCCAGGGCCTCCTACAGACAATGCACTTTGATTTTTTGCGCTATCTGTAATAGCCCGAGAGATATCACCAGATATATATTGGATTTTCCCCGACCCTGAGTGTACGGCCCCATGAGACGGTGGTTTTCTCGGCCCCTGGTGCTCCGAGGTCGTACCCGCTGCACAGGTTCATGCGCCAGGGCCTCCTACAGACAATGCACTTTGATTTATTGCTCCATCTCTAATAGCACCCGAGATATCGCCAGATATATATTGGATTTTCCCCAGACCCTGAGTGTCCGGCCCCATGAGACGGTGGCTTTCTCGGCCCCTGGTGCTCCGAGATCGTACCCGCTGCACAGGTTCATGCGCCAGGGCCTCCTACAGACAATGCACTTTGATTTATTGCGCTATCTGTAATAGCACTCGAGATATCACCAGATATAGATTGGATTTTTCCCCGACCCTGAGTGTCCGGCCCAATGAGACGGTGGTTTTCTCGGTCCCTGGTGGTCAGAGATCGTTCGCGCTGCACAGATTGATGCGACAGGGCCTCCTATAGATAATTCACTTCGGTTTAGTGCGCTATCTGTAAGAGCACCCGAGATATCACCAGATTAATATTGGATTTTCCCCTGACCCTGAGTGTCCGGCCCCATGAGACGGTGGTTTTCTCGGCCCCTGGTGGTCCGAGGTCGTTCCCGCTGCAAAGATTCATGCGCCAGGGCCTCCTACAGACAATGCACTTTGATTTATTGCGCTATCTGTAATAGCACCCGAGATATCACCAGATATATATTGCATTTTTCCCTGACCCTGAGCGTCCGGCCCCATGAGACGGTAGTTTTCTCTGCCCCTGGTGGTCCAAGGTCGATCCCATTGCACAGATTCATGCGCCAGGGCCTCCTACAGACAATGCACTTTGATTTATTGCGCTATCTCTAATAGCACCCGACATATCACCAGATATATATTGGATTTTTCCCTGACCCTGAGTGTCCGGCCCCATGAGACGGTAGTTTTCTCGCCCCCTGGTGGTCCGAGGTCGTTCCCGCTGCACGGATTCATGCGCCAGGGCCTCTTACAGACAATGCACTTTGATTTATTGCGCTATCTGTAATAGCACCCGTGATATCACCTGATATATATTGGATTTTTCCCCGACCCTGAGTGTCCGGCCCCATGTGTCGGTGGTTTTCTCGGCCCCTGGTGGTCCGAGGAAGATCCCGCTGCACAGATTCATGCGCCAGGGCCTCCTACAGACAATGCACTTTGATTTAGTGCGCTATCTGTAAGAGCACCCGAGATATCACCAGATTAATATTGGATTTTCCCCTGACCCTGAGTGTCCGGCCCCATGAGACGGTGGTTTTCTCGGCCCCTGGTGGTCCGAGGTCGTTCCCGCTGCAAAGATTCATGCGCCAGGGCCTCCTACAGACAATGCACTTTGATTTATTGCGCTATCTGTAATAGCACCCGAGATATCAGCAGATATATATTGGCTTTTTCCCTGACCCTGAGCGTCCGGCCCCATGAGACGGTGGTTTTCTCGGCCCCTGGTGGTCCGAGGTCGTTCCCGCTGCACAGATGCATGCGCCAGGGCCTCCTACAGACAATGCACTTTGATTTTTTGCGCTATCTGTAATAGCCCCCGAGATATCACCAGATATATATTGGATTTTCCCCGACCCTGAGTGTACGGCCCCATGAGACGGTGGTTTTCTCGGCCCCTGGTGCTCCGAGGTCGTACCCGCTGCACAGGTTCATGCGCCAGGGCCTCCTACAGACAATGCACTTTGATTTATTGCTCCATCTCTAATAGCACCCGAGATATCACCAGATATATATTGGATTTTCCCCAGACCCTGAGTGTCCGGCCCCATGAGACGGTGGCTTTCTCGGCCCCTGGTGCTCCGAGATCGTACCCGCTGCACAGGTTCATGCGCCAGGGCCTCCTACAGACAATGCACTTTGATTTATTGCGCTATCTGTAATAGCACTCGAGATATCACCAGATATAGATTGGATTTTTCCCCGACCCTGAGTGTCCGGCCCAATGAGACGGTGGTTTTCTCGGTCCCTGGTGGTCCGAGATCGTTCGCGCTGCACAGATTGATGCGACAGGGCCTCCTATAGATAATTCACTTCGGTTTAGTGCGCTATCTGTAAGAGCACCCGAGATATCACCAGATTAATATTGGATTTTCCCCTGACCCTGAGTGTCCGGCCCCATGAGACGGTGGTTTTCTCGGCCCCTGGTTGTCCGAGGTCGATCCCATTGAACAGTTTTATGCGCCAGGGATTCCTGCAGACAATTCACTTTGGTTTATTGCGCTATCTGTAATAGCACCCGAGATATCACCAGATATATATTGGATTTTTCCCTGACCCTGAGCGTCCGGCCCCATGATACGGTAGTTTTCTCGGCACCTGGTGGTCCGAGGTCGTTCCCGCTGCACCGATTCATGCGCTAGGGCCTCCTGCAGACAATGCAATTTGATTTATTGCGCTATCTCTAATAGCACCCGAGATATCACCAGATATATATTGCATTTTTCCCTGACCCTGACACTCCGGCCCCATGAGACGGTGATTTTCTCGGCCCGTGGTGGTCCGAGGTCGATCCCGCTGCACAGATTCATGCGCCAGGGCCTCCTACAGGCAATGCACTTTGATTTATTGCGCTATCTCTAATAGCACCCGAGATATCACCAGATATATATTGGATTTTTCCTTGACCCTGACAGTCCGGCCCCATGTGTCGATGGTTTTCTCGGTCCCTCGTGGTCCGAGGTCGATCCCGCTGCACAGATTCATGCGCCAGGTCCCCCTGCAGATAATTCACTTTGGTTTAGTGCGCTGTCTGTAATAGCACCCGAGATATCACCAGATATATATTGGATTTTTCCCTGACCCTGAGTGTCCGATCCCATGAGACGGTGGTTTTCTCGGCCCCTGGTGGTCCGAGGACGATCCCGCTGCACAGATTCATGCGCTAGGGCCTCCTGCAGACAATGGACATTGATTTATTGCGCTATCTGTAATAGCATCTGAGATATCACCAGATATATATTGGATTTTCCCCTGACCCTGAGTGTCCGGCCCCATAAGACGGTGGTTTTCTAGGCCCCTGGTGGTCCGAGGTCGTTCCCGCTGCACAGATTCATATGCCAGGGCCTCCTACAGACAATGAACTTTGATTTATTGCTCTATCTGTAATAGCACCCGAGATATCACCAGATATATATTGGATTTTTCCCTGACCCTGACAGTCCGGCTTCATGAGACGGTAGTTTTCTCTGCCCCTGGTGGTCCAAGGTCGATCCCATTGCACAGATTCATGCGCCAGGGCCTCCTACAGACAATGCACTTTGATTTATTGCGCTATCTCTAATAGCACCCGAGATATCACCAGATATATATTGGATTTTTCCCTGACCCTGAGTGTCCGGTCCCATGAGACGGTAGTTTTCTCGCCCCCTGGTGGTCCGAGGTCGTTCCCGCTGCACGGATTCATGCGCCAGGGCCTCCTACAGACAATGCACTTTGATTTATTGCGCTATCTGTAACAGCACCCGTGATATCACCTGATATATATTGGATTTTTAACTGTCCCTGACAGTCCGGCCCCATGTGTCGGTGGTTTTCTCGGCCCCTGGTGGTCCGAGGTCGTTCCCGCTGCAGAGATTCATGCGCCAGGGCCTCCTACAGACAATGCACTTTGATTTATTGCGCTATCTGTAATAGCATCCGAGATATCACCAGATATATATTGAATTTTTCCCCGACCCTGTGTGTCCGGCCCCATGTGTCGGTGGTTTTCTCGGCCCCTGGTGGTCCGAGGTCGATCCCGCTGCACAGATTCATGCGCCAGGGCCTCCTACAGACAATGCACTTTGATTTATTGCGCTATCTGTAATAGCACCCGAGATATCACCAGATATATATTGCATTTTTCCCTGACCCTGACACTCCGGCCCCATGAGACGGTGATTTTCTCGGCCCGTGGTGGTCCGAGGTCGATCCCGCTGCAGAAATTCATGCGCTAGGGCCTCCTACAGAAAATGCAGATTGATTTATTGCGCTATCTGTAATAGCACCCGAGATATCAGCAGATATATATTGAATTTTTCCCTGACCCTGAGCGTCCGGCCCCATGAGACGGTGGTTTTCTCGGCCCCTGGTGGTCCGAGGTCGTTCCCGCTGCACAGATGCATGCGCCAGGGCCTCCTGCAGATAATTCACTATGATTTATCGCGCTATCTCTAACAGCACCCGAGATATCACCAGATATATATTGGATTTTTCCCCGACCCTGAGTGTCCGGCCCCATGAGACGGTGTTTTTCTCGGCCCCTGGTGGTGCAAGGTCGTTCCGGCTGCACAGATTCATGCGCCAGGGCCTCCCACAGACAATGCACTTTGATTTTTTGCGCTATCTGTAATAGCCCCCGAGATATCACCAGATATATATTGGATTTTCCCCGACCCTGAGTGTACGGCCCCATGAGACGGTGGTTTTCTCGGCCCCTGGTGCTCCGAGGTCGATCCCGCTGCACAGATTCATGCGCCAGGGCCTCCTACAGACAATGAACTTTGATTTATTGCGCTATCTGTAATAGCACCCGAGATATCACCAGATATATATTGGATTTTTCCCTGACCCTGACAGTCCGGCTTCATGAGACGGTAGTTTTCTCTGCCCCTGGTGGTCCAAGGTCGATCCCATTGCACAGATTCATGCGCCAGGGCCTCCTACAGACAATGCACTTTGATTTATTGCGCTATCTCTAATAGCACCCGACATATCACCAGATATATATTGGATTTTTCCCTGACCCTGAGTGTCCGGCCCCATGAGACGGTAGTTTTCTCGCCCCCTGGTGGTCCGAGGTCGTTCCCGCTGCACGGATTCATGCGCCAGGGCCTCTTACAGACAATGCACTTTGATTTATTGCGCTATCTGTAATAGCACCCGTGATATCACCTGATATATATTGGATTTTTCCCCGACCCTGAGTGTCCGGCCCCATGTGTCGGTGGTTTTCTCGGCCCCTGGTGGTCCGAGGAAGATCCCGCTGCACAGATTCATGCGCCAGGGCCTCCTACAGACAATGCACTTTGATTTATTGCGCTATCTGTAATAGCACCCGAGATATCAGCAGATATATATTGGCTTTTTCCCTGACCCTGAGCGTCCGGCCCCATGAGACGGTGGTTTTCTCGGCCCCTGGTGGTCCGAGGTCGTTCCCGCTGCACAGATGCATGCGCCAGGGCCTCCTACAGACAATGCACTTTGATTTTTTGCGCTATCTGTAATAGCCCGAGAGATATCACCAGATATATATTGGATTTTCCCCGACCCTGAGTGTACGGCCCCATGAGACGGTGGTTTTCTCGGCCCCTGGTGCTCCGAGGTCGTACCCGCTGCACAGGTTCATGCGCCAGGGCCTCCTACAGACAATGCACTTTGATTTATTGCTCCATCTCTAATAGCACCCGAGATATCGCCAGATATATATTGGATTTTCCCCAGACCCTGAGTGTCCGGCCCCATGAGACGGTGGCTTTCTCGGCCCCTGGTGCTCCGAGATCGTACCCGCTGCACAGGTTCATGCGCCAGGGCCTCCTACAGACAATGCACTTTGATTTATTGCGCTATCTGTAATAGCACTCGAGATATCACCAGATATAGATTGGATTTTTCCCCGACCCTGAGTGTCCGGCCCAATGAGACGGTGGTTTTCTCGGTCCCTGGTGGTCAGAGATCGTTCGCGCTGCACAGATTGATGCGACAGGGCCTCCTATAGATAATTCACTTCGGTTTAGTGCGCTATCTGTAAGAGCACCCGAGATATCACCAGATTAATATTGGATTTTCCCCTGACCCTGAGTGTCCGGCCCCATGAGACGGTGGTTTTCTCGGCCCCTGGTGGTCCGAGGTCGTTCGCGCTGCAAAGATTCATGCGCCAGGGCCTCCTACAGACAATGCACTTTGATTTATTGCGCTATCTGTAATAGCACCCGAGATATCAGCAGATATATATTGGCTTTTTCCCTGACCCTGAGCGTCCGGCCCCATGAGACGGTGGTTTTCTCGGCCCCTGGTGGTCCGAGGTCGTTCCCGCTGCACAGATGCATGCGCCAGGGCCTCCTACAGACAATGCACTTTGATTTTTTGCGCTATCTGTAATAGCCCCCGAGATATCACCAGATATATATTGGATTTTCCCCGACCCTGAGTGTACGGCCCCATGAGACGGTGGTTTTCTCGGCCCCTGGTGCTCCGAGGTCGTACCCGCTGCACAGGTTCATGCGCCAGGGCCTCCTACAGACAATGCACTTTGATTTATTGCTCCATCTCTAATAGCACCCGAGATATCACCAGATATATATTGGATTTTCCCCAGACCCTGAGTGTCCGGCCCCATGAGACGGTGGCTTTCTCGGCCCCTGGTGCTCCGAGATCGTACCCGCTGCACAGGTTCATGCGCCAGGGCCTCCTACAGACAATGCACTTTGATTTATTGCGCTATCTGTAATAGCACTCGAGATATCACCAGATATAGATTGGATTTTTCCCCGACCCTGAGTGTCCGGCCCAATGAGACGGTGGTTTTCTCGGTCCCTGGTGGTCCGAGATCGTTCGCGCTGCACAGATTGATGCGACAGGGCCTCCTATAGATAATTCACTTCGGTTTAGTGCGCTATCTGTAAGAGCACCCGAGATATCACCAGATTAATATTGGATTTTCCCCTGACCCTGAGTGTCCGGCCCCATGAGACGGTGGTTTTCTCGGCCCCTGGTTGTCCGAGGTCGATCCCATTGAACAGTTTTATGCGCCAGGGATTCCTGCAGACAATTCACTTTGGTTTATTGCGCTATCTGTAATAGCACCCGAGATATCACCAGATATATATTGGATTTTTCCCTGACCCTGAGCGTCCGGCCCCATGATACGGTAGTTTTCTCGGCACCTGGTGGTCCGAGGTCGTTCCCGCTGCACCGATTCATGCGCTAGGGCCTCCTGCAGACAATGCAATTTGATTTATTGCGCTATCTCTAATAGCACCCGAGATATCACCAGATATATATTGCATTTTTCCCTGACCCTGACACTCCGGCCCCATGAGACGGTGATTTTCTCGGCCCGTGGTGGTCCGAGGTCGATCCCGCTGCACAGATTCATGCGCCAGGGCCTCCTACAGGCAATGCACTTTGATTTATTGCGCTATCTCTAATAGCACCCGAGATATCACCAGATATATATTGGATTTTTCCTTGACCCTGACAGTCCGGCCCCATGTGTCGATGGTTTTCTCGGTCCCTCGTGGTCCGAGGTCGATCCCGCTGCACAGATTCATGCGCCAGGGCCCCCTGCAGATAATTCACTTTGGTTTAGTGCGCTGTCTGTAATAGCACCCGAGATATCACCAGATATATATTGGATTTTTCCCTGACCCTGAGTGTCCGATCCCATGAGACGGTGGTTTTCTCGGCCCCTGGTGGTCCGAGGACGATCCCGCTGCACAGATTCATGCGCTAGGGCCTCCTGCAGACAATGGACATTGATTTATTGCGCTATCTGTAATAGCATCTGAGATATCACCAGATATATATTGGATTTTCCCCTGACCCTGACAGTCCGGCTTCATGAGACGGTAGTTTTCTCTGCCCCTGGTGGTCCAAGGTCGATCCCATTGCACAGATTCATGCGCCAGGGCCTCCTACAGACAATTCACTTTGATTTATTGCGCTATCTCTAATAGCACCCGAGATATCACCAGATATATATTGGATTTTTCCCTGACCCTGAGTGTCCGGTCCCATGAGACGGTAGTTTTCTCGCCCCCTGGTGGTCCGAGGTCGTTCCCGCTGCACGGATTCATGCGCCAGGGCCTCCTACAGACAATGCACTTTGATTTATTGCGCTATCTGTAACAGCACCCGTGATATCACCTGATATATATTGGATTTTTAACTGTCCCTGACAGTCCGGCCCCATGTGTCGGTGGTTTTCTCGGCCCCTGGTGGTCCGAGGTCGTTCCCGCTGCAGAGATTCATGCGCCAGGGCCTCCTACAGACAATGCACTTTGATTTATTGCGCTATCTGTAATAGCATCCGAGATATCACCAGATATATATTGAATTTTTCCCCGACCCTGTGTGTCCGGCCCCATGTGTCGGTGGTTTTCTCGGCCCCTGGTGGTCCGAGGTCGATCCCGCTGCACAGATTCATGCGCCAGGGCCTCCTACAGACAATGCACTTTGATTTATTGCGCTATCTGTAATAGCACCCGAGATATCACCAGATATATATTGCATTTTTCCCTGACCCTGACACTCCGGCCCCATGAGACGGTGATTTTCTCGGCCCGTGGTGGTCCGAGGTCGATCCCGCTGCAGAAATTCATGCGCTAGGGCCTCCTACAGAAAATGCAGATTGATTTATTGCGCTATCTGTAATAGCACCCGAGATATCACCAGATATATATTGGATTTTTCCTTGACCCTGACAGTCCGGCCCCATGTGTCGAGGGTTTTCTCGGTCCCTCGTGGTCCGAGGTCGATCCCGCTGCACAGATTCATGCGCCAGGGCCTCCTGCAGACAATGCACTTTGGTTTAATATGCTATCTCTAATCGCACCCGAGATATCACCAGATATATATTGGATTTTTGCCTGACCCTGACAGTTCGGCCACATGAGACGGTGATTTTCTCGGCCCCTAGTGGTCCGAGGTCGTTCCCGCTGCACAGATTCATGCGCTAGGGCCTCCTGCAGACAATGCACTTTGATTTATTGCGCTATCTGTAATAGCACCCGAGATATCAGCAGATATATATTGGATTTTTCCCTGACCCTGAGTGTCCGACTCCATGAGACGGTGGTCTTCTCGGCCCCTGGTGGTCCGAGGTCGTTCCCGCAGCACAGATTCATGCGCCAGGGCCGCCTGCAGATAATTCACTTTGGTTTATTGCGCTATCTCTAATAGCACCGGAGATTTCACCAAATATATTTTTGATTTTTCCCTCACCCTGACAGCCCGGCCCCATGTGTCTGTGGATTTGTCGGCCCCTGGTGGTCCGAGGTCGTTCCCGCTGCACAGATTCATGCGCCAGGGCCCCCTGCAGATAATTCACTTTGGTTTAGTGCGCTGTCTGTAATAGCACCCGAGATATCACCAGATATATATTGGATTTTTCCCTGACCCTGAGTGTCCGATCCCATGAGACGGTGGTTTTCTCGGCCCCTGGTCGTCCGAGGACGATCCCGCTGCACAGATTCATGGGCCAGGGCCTCCTACAGACAATGCACTTTGATTTATTGCGCTATCTGTAATAGCACCCGAGATATCACCAGATATATATTGGATTTTCCCCTGACACTGAGTGTCCGGCCCCATGAGACGGTGGTTTTCTCGGCCCCTGGTTGTCCGAGGTCGATCCCATTGAACAGTTTTATGCGCCAGGGATTCCTGCAGACAATTCACTTTGGTTTATTGCGCTATCTGTAATAGCACCCGAGATATCACCAGATATATATTGGATTTTTCCCTGACCCTGAGCGTCCGGCCCCATGATACGGTAGTTTTCTCGGCACCTGGTGGTCCGAGGTCGTTGCCGCTGCACCGATTCATGCGCTAGGGCCTCCTGCAGACAATGCAATTTGATTTATTGCGCTATCTCTAATAGCACCCGAGATATCACCAGATATATATTGCATTTTTCCCTGACCCTGACACTCCGGCCCCATGAGACGGTGATTTTCTCGGCCCGTGGTGGTCCGAGGTCGATCCCGCTGCACAGATTCATGCGCCAGGGCCTCCTACAGGCAATGCACTTTGATTTATTGCGCTATCTCTAATAGCACCCGAGATATCACCAGATATATATTGGATTTTTCCTTGACCCTGACAGTCCGGCCCAATGTGTCGATGGTTTTCTCGGTCCCTCGTGGTCCGAGGTCGATCCCGCTGCACAGATTCATGCGCCAGGGCCCCCTGCAGATAATTCACTTTGGTTTAGTGCGCTGTCTGTCATAGCACCCGAGATATCACCAGATATATATTGTATTTTTCCCTGACCCTGAGTGTCCGGCCCCATAAGACGGTGGTTTTCAAGGCCCCTGGTGGTCCGAGGTCGTTCCCGCTGCACAGATTCATATGCCAGGGCCTCCTACAGACAATGCACTTTGATTTATTGCGCTATCTGTAATAGCACCCGAGTTATCACCAGATATATATTGGATTTTCCCCTGACCCTGATTGTCCGGCCCCATGTGTCGGTGGTTTTCTCGGCCCCTGGTGGTCCGACGTCGATCCCGCTGCACAGATTCATGCGCCAGGGCCTCCTATAGAAAATGCAGTTTGATTTATTGCGCTATCTGTAATAGCACCCGAGATATCACTAGATATATATTGGATTTCCCCTGACCCTGACAGTCCGGCCCCATGGGACGGTAGTTTTCTCGGCCCCTGGTGGTCCGAAGTCGATCCCGCTGCACAGATTCATGCGCCAGGGCCTCCTACAGAAAATGCAGTTTGATTTATTGCGCTATCTGTAATAGCACCCGAGATATCACCAGATATATATTGGATTTATCCCTGACCCTGACAGTCCGACCCCATGAGACGGTGGTTTTCTCGGCCCCTGGTGGTCGGAGGTCGTTCCCGCTGCACAGATTCATGCGCCAGGGCTTCCTGCAGACAATTCACTTTGGTTTATTGCGCTATCTGTAATAGCACGCGAGATATCACCAGATATATGCTGGATTTTTACATGACCCTGGGTGACGGATTCCGAATATCTGTTATTCTCTCGGCGCCTGGTTGTCCGAGGTCGTTCCTGCTGCACAGATTCATTCGCCAGTGCCTCCTACAGACAATGCACTTTGATTTATTGCGCTATCTCTAATAGCACCCGAGATATCACCAGATATATATTGGATTTTTTCCTGACCCTGACAGTCCGGCCTCATGAGACAGTGATTTTCTCGGCCCCTGGTGGTCTGAGGTCGATCCCGCTGCACAGATTCATGCGCCAGGGCCTCCCACAGACAATGCACTTTGATTTATTGCGCTATCTGTAATAGCACCCGAGATATCACCAGATATATATTGGATTTTTCCCTGACCCTGAATGTCCCACCCCATGAGACGGTGGTTCTCTCGGCCCCTGCTGTTCCGAGGTCGTTCCCGCTGCACAGATTCATGCGCCAGTGCCTCCTACAGACAATACACTTTGGTTTATTGCGCTATCTCTAATAGCACCTGAGATATCACCAGATATATATTGGATTTTTCCTTGACCCTGACAGTCCGGCCACATGAGACGGTGATTTTCTCGGCCCCTGGTGGTCCGAGGTCGTTCCCACTGCACAGTTTCATGCGCTAGGGCCTCCTGCAGACAATGCACTTTGATTTATTGCCCTATCTCTAATAGCACCCGAGATATCACCAGATATATATTGGATTTATCCCTGACCCTGACAGTCCGACCCCATGAGACGGTGGTTTTCTCGGCCCCTGGTGGTCCGACGTCGTTCCCGCTGTACATATTCATGCGCCAGGGCCTCCTGCAGACAATGCACTTTGATTTATTGCGCTATCTGTAATAGCAGCCGAGATATCACCAGATTTGTATTGGATTTTTCCCTGACCCTGTGTGTCCGACCCCATGAGACTGTGGTTTTCTCGGCCCCTGGTGGTGCGAGGCCGTTCCCGCTCTACAGATTCATGCGCCAGGGCGTCCTGCATACAATGCACTTTGATTTATTTCGCTATGTCTAATAGCACCCGAAATATCACCAGATATATATTTGATTTTTCCCTGACCCTGACAGTCCGGCCCCACGAGACGGTGATTTTCTCGACCCCTGGAGGTCCGAGGTCGATCTCGCTGCACAGATTCATGCACCAGGACCCCCTGCAGATAATTCACTTTGATTTATTGCGCTATCTCTAATAGCACCCGAGATATCACCAGATATATATTGGATTTTTCCCTGACCCTGAGTGTCCCACCCCATGAGACGGTGGTTCTCTCGGCCCCTGCTGTTCCGAGGTCGTTCCCACTGCACAGTTTCATGCGCTAGGGCCTCCTGCAGACAATGCACTTTGATTTATTGCCCTATCTCTAATAGCACCCGAGATATCACTAGATATATATTGGATTTATCCCTGACTCTGACAGTCCGACCCCATGAGACGGTGGTTTTCTCGGCCCCTGGTGGTCCGAGGTCGTTCCCGCTGTACAGATTCATGCGCCAGGGCCTCCTGCAGACAATGCACTTTGATTTATTGCGCTATCTGTAATAGCAGCCGAGATATCACCAGATTTATATTGGATTTTTCCCTGACCCTGTGTGTCCGACCCCATGAGACGGTGGTTTTCTCGGCCCCTGGTGATCCGAGGTCGATCCCGCTGCACAGATTCATGCGCCAGGGCCTCCTACAGACAGTGCACTTTGATTTATTGCGCTATCTGTAATAGCACCCGAGATATCACCAGATATATACTGGATTTTTCCCTAACCCTGAGTGTCCGACCCCATGAGACGGTGGTTTTCTCGGCCCCTGGTGGTCCGAGGTCGTTCCCGCTGCACAGATTCATGCGGCAGGGCCCCCTGCAGATAATTCACTTTGATTTATTGCGCTATCTCTAATAGCACCCGAGATATCACCAGATTCATATTGGATTTTTCCCTGACCCTGACAGTCCGGCCCCATGAGACTTTGATTTTCTCGGCCCCTGGTGGTCCGAGGTCGATCCCGCTGCACAGATTCAGCGCCAGGGCCTCCTACAGACAATGCACTTTGATTTATAGCGCTATCTGTAAGAGCACCCGAGATATCACCAGATATATATTGGATTTATCCCTGACCCTGACAGTCCGACCCAATGTGTCGGTGGTTTTCTCGGCCCCTGGTGGTCCGAGGCCGATCCCGCTGCACAGATTCATGCGCCAGGTCCTCCTACAGACAATGCACTTTGATTTATTGCGCTATCTGTAATAGCACCCGAGATATCACCAGATTCATATTGGATTTTTCCCTGACCCTGACAGTCCGGCCCCATAAGACTTTGATTTTCTCGGCCCCTGGTGGTCCGAGGTCGATCCCGCTGCACAGATTCAGGCTCCAGGGCCTCCTACAGACAATGCACTTTGATTTATTGCGCTATCTGTAAGAGCACCCGAGATATCACCAGATATATATTGGATTTTTCCCTGACCCTGACAGTCCGGCCCCATGAGGCGGTGATTTTCTCGGCCCCTGGTGGTCCGAAGTCGTTCCCACTGCACACATTCATGCGCTAGGGCCTCCCGCAGAAAATGCACTTTGATTTATTGCGCTATCTCTAATTGCACCCTGAGATATCGCCAGATATATATTGGATTTATCCCTGACCCTGACAGTCCGACCCCATGAGGCGGTGGTTTTCTCGGCCCCTGGTGGTCCGAGGTCGTTCCCGCTGCACAGATTCATGCGCCAGGGCCTCTTAGAGACAATGCACTTTGATATATTGCGCTATCTGTAATAGCACCCGAGATATCACCAGATATATATTGGATTTTCGCTTGACCCTGAGTGTCCGGCCCCATGCGACTGTAGTTTTCTCGGCCCCTGGTGGTCCGAGGTCGTTCCCGCTGGCCAGATTCATGCGCCAGGGCCTGCTACAGACAATGCACTTTGATTTATTATGCTATCTGTAATAGCACCCGAGATATCAGCAGATACATATTGGATTTTTCCCTGACCCTGAGCGTCCGGCCCCATGAGGCGGTGGTTTTCTCGGCCCCTGGTGGTCCGAGGTCGTTCCCGCTGCACAGATTCATGCGCCAGGGCCTCCTGCTGATAATTCACTTTGGTTTATTGCGCTATCTCTAATTTCACCCGAGATATCACCAGATATATATTGGATTTTTCCCCGATCCTGAGAGTCCGGCCCCATGAGACGGTGGTTTTCTCGGCCCCTGGTTGTCCGAGATCGTTCGCGCTGCACAGATTGATGCGACAGGGCCTCCTATAGATAATTCACTTCGGTTTATTGCGCTATCTCTAATAGCACCCGAGATATCACCAGATATATATTGGATTTTTCCTTGAACCTGACAGTGCGGCCCCATGTTTCTGTGGTTTTCTCGGCCCCTGGTGGTCCGAGGTCGTTCCCGCTGCAGAGATTCATGCGCCAGGGCCGCCTGCAGATAATTCACTTCGGTTTATTGCGCTATCTCTAATAGCACCCGAGATATCACCAGATATATATTGGATTTTTCCCTGACCCTGAGTGTCCGATCCCATGAGAGGTGGTTTTCTCGGCCCCTGGTGGTCCGAGGACGATCCCGCTGCACAGATTCATGCGCTAGGGCCTCCTGCAGACAATGGACTTTGATTTATTGCGCTATCTGTAATAGCATCCCAGATATCACCAGATATATATTGGATTTTTCCTTGACCCTGACAGTCCGGCCCCATGTGTCGATGGTTTTCTCGGTCCCTCGTGGTCCGAGGACGATCCCGCTGCACAGATTCATGCGCCAGGGCCCCCTGCAGATAACTCACTTTGGTTTAGTGCGCTGTCTGTAATAGCACCCGAGATATCACAAGATATATATTGGATTTTCCCCTGACCCTGAGTGTCCGGCCCCATGTGTCGGTGGTTTTCTCGGCCCCTGGTGGTCCGAGGTCGATCCCGCTGCACAGATTCATGCGCCAGGGCCTCCTACAGACAATGCACTTTGGTTTATTGCGCTATCTGTAATACCACCCGTGATATCACCAGATATATATTGGATTTTCCCCTGACCCTGAGTGTCCGGCCCCATGAGACGGTGGTTTTCTCGGCCCCTGGTGGTCCGAGGTCTTTCCCGCTGCCCAGATTCATGCGACAGGGCCTCCTACAGACAATGCACTTTGATTTATTGCGCTATCTGTAATAGCACCCGAGAAAGCTCCATATATATGCTGGATTTTTACATGACTTTGGGTGACGGATACCGAAAATCTGTAATTTTCTGGCGCAAGGGCCTCCTACGGACAGGGTACTTTGATTTATTGCGATATCTCTAATAGCACCCGAGATATCACCAGATATATATTGGATTTTCCACTGACCCTGAGTGTCCGGACCCATGAGACGGTGGTTTTCTCGGCCCCTGGTGGTCCGAGGTCGTTCCCGCTGCCCAGATTCATGCGACAGGGCCTCCTACAGACAATGCACTTTGGTTTATTGCGCTATCTCTAATTGCATCCGAGATATCACCAGATATATATTGGATTTTTCCCTGACCCTGACAGTCCGGCCCCATGAGACGGTGGTTTTCTCGGCCCCTAGTGGCCCGAGGTCGTTCCCGCTGCACAGATTCATGCGCCAGGGCCTCCTGCAGATAATTCACTTTGGTTTATTGCGCTATCTCTAATAGCACCCGAGATTTCACCAGATATATGTTGGATTTTTCCCTGACCCTGACAGTCCGGCCCCATGAGACGCTGATTTTCGCGGCCCCTGGTGGTCCGAGGTCATTCCCGCTGCACAGATGCATGCGCCAGGGACTCCTGCAGATAATTCACTTTGGTTTATTGCGCTATCTCTAATACCACCCGAGATATCACCAGTTATATATTGGATTTTCCTATGACCCTGAGTGTCCGGCCCCATGAGACGGTGATTTTCTCGGCCCTTGGTGGTCCGAGGTCGTTCCCGCTGCACAGAATCATGCGCCAGGGCTTCCTGCAGACGGTGCACTTTGATTTATCGCGATGTCGCTAATAGCGGCCGAGATATGACCAGATATATATTGGATTTTACCCTGAACCTTAGTATCCGGCCCCATGAGTCGGTGGTTTTCTCGGCCCCTGGTGGTCCGAGGCCGTTCCCGCTGCACAGACCCATGCGCAAGTTAATCATACGGACAAGGCACTTTGATTTATTGCGCTATCACTAATAGCACCCGAGATATCACCAGATATATATTGGATTTTACCCTGACCCTTAGTACCCGGTCCCATGAGTCGGTTGTTTTCTCGGCCCCTGATGGTCCGAGGTCGCTCCCGCTGCACAGATTCATGCGCCTGGGCCTCCTTCAGACAATGCACGTTGGTTTATTGCGCTATCTCTAATAGCACCCGAGATATCACCAGATATATGCTGGATTTTTCCCTGACCGTGAGTGTCCGGCCCCATGTGTCGGTGGTTTTCTCGGCCCCTGGTGGTCCGAAGTCTATCCCGCTGCACAGATTCATGCGCCAGGGCCTACTGCAGACAGTGCACTTTGATTTGTCGGGCTATCTGTAATAGCACCCGAGAAATAATCAGATACATCCTGGATTTTTAAATGACCTTGGTTGTCCGGCCCCATGTGTCGGTGGTTTTCTCGGCCCCTGGTGGTCCGAGGTCGTTCCCGCTGCACAGATTCATGCGCCAGGGCCTCCTACAGACAATGCACTTTGATTTATTGCGCTATCTCTAATAGCACCCGAGATATCACCAGATATATAATGGATTTTTCCCTGACCCTGACAGTCCGGTTCCCGAGGTCGTTCCCGCAGCACAGAATCATGCGCCAAGGCTTCCTGCAGACAATGCACTTTGATTTATCGCGCTATCTCTAATAGCACCCGAGATATCACCAGGTATATAATGGATTTTTCCCCGACCCTGAGTGTCCGGCCCCATGAGACGGTGGTTTTCTCAGACCCTGGTGATCCGAGGTCCTTCCGGCTGCACAGATGCATGCGCCAGGGCCTCCTGCAGATAATTCACTTTGGTTTATTGCGCTATCTCTAATTGCACCCGAGAAATCACCAGATATACATTGGATTTTTCGCCGACCCTGAGTGTCCGGCCCCATGACACTGTCGTTTTCTCGGCCCCTGGTGGTCCGAGGTCGTTCCCGCTGCACAGATTCATGCGCCAGAGCCTCCTACAGACAATGCACTTCGATTTATTGCGCTATCTGTAATAGCACCCGAGAAAGCACCATATATATGCTCGATTTTTACATGACTTTGGGTGACGGATACCGAAAATCTGTAATTTTCTCGGCTCCTGGCTTTCCGAGGTCGTGTCTGCTGCACAGATTCATTCGCCAGTGCCTCCTACAGAGAATGCACTTTGATTTATTGCGCTATCTCTAATAACACCCGAGATATCACCAGATATATAATGGATTTTTCCCTGACCCTGACAGTCCGGCCCCATGTGACGGTGGTTTTCTCGGCCCCTGGTGTTCCGAGGTCGTTCCCGATGCACAGATTCATGGGCCCGGGCGTCCTGCAGATAATTCACTTTGGTTTATTGCGCTATCTCTAATAGCACCCGAGATATCACCAGATATATATTGGATTTTTCCCTGACCCTTAGTGTCCGGCCCCATGAGACGGTGGTTTTCTCGGCCCCTGGTGGTCCGAGGTCGTTCCCGCTGGCCAGATTCATGCGCCAGGGCCTCCCACAGACAATGCACTTTGATTTATTGCGCTATCTGTAATAGCACCCGAGATATCACCAGATATATATTGGATTTTTCCCTGACCCTGAATGTCCCACCCCATGAGACGGTGGTTCTCTCGGCCCCTGCTGTTCCGAGGTCGTTCCCGCTGCACAGATTCATGCGCCAGTGCCTCCTACAGACAATACACTTTGGTTTATTGCGCTATCTCTAATAGCACCTGAGATATCACCAGATATATATTGGATTTTTCCTTGACCCTGACAGTCCGGCCACATGAGACGGTGATTTTCTCGGCCCCTGGTGGTCCGAGGTCGTTCCCACTGCACAGTTTCATGCGCTAGGGCCTCCTGCAGACAATGCACTTTGATTTATTGCCCTATCTCTAATAGCACCCGAGATATCACCAGATATATATTGGATTTATCCCTGACCCTGACAGTCCGACCCCATGAGACGGTGGTTTTCTCGGCCCCTGGTGGTCCGACGTCGTTCCCGCTGTACATATTCATGCGCCAGGGCCTCCTGCAGACAATGCACTTTGATTTATTGCGCTATCTGTAATAGCAGCCGAGATATCACCAGATTTGTATTGGATTTTTCCCTGACCCTGTGTGTCCGACCCCATGAGACTGTGGTTTTCTCGGCCCCTGGTGGTGCGAGGCCGTTCCCGCTGCACAGATTCATGCGCCAGAGCCTCCTACAGACAATGCACTTCGATTTATTGCGCTATCTGTAATAGCACCCGAGAAAGCACCATATATATGCTGGATTTTTACATGACTTTGGGTGACGGATACCGAAAATCTGTAATTTTCTCGGCTCCTGGCTTTCCGAGGTCGTGTCTGCTGCACAGATTCATTCGCCAGTGCCTCCTACAGAGAATGCACTTTGATTTATTGCGCTATCTCTAATAACACCCGAGATATCACCAGATATATAATGGATTTTTCCCTGACCCTGACAGTCCGGCCCCATGTGACGGTGGTTTTCTCGGCCCCTGGTGTTCCGAGGTCGTTCCCGATGCACAGATTCATGGGCCCGGGCGTCCTGCAGATAATTCACTTTGGTTTATTGCGCTATCTCTAATAGCACCCGAGATATCACCAGATATATATTGGATTTTTCCCTGACCCTTAGTGTCCGGCCCCATGAGACGGTGGTTTTCTCGGCCCCTGGTGGTCCGAGGTCGTTCCCGCTGGCCAGATTCATGCGCCAGGGCCTCCCACAGACAATGCACTTTGATTTATTGCGCTATCTGTAATTGCACCCGAGATATCACCAGATATATATTGGATTTTTCCCTGACCCTGAATGTCCCACCCCATGAGACGGTGGTTCTCTCGGCCCCTGCTGTTCCGAGGTCGTTCCCGCTGCACAGATTCATGCGCCAGTGCCTCCTACAGACAATACACTTTGGTTTATTGCGCTATCTCTAATAGCACCTGAGATATCACCAGATATATATTGGATTTTTCCTTGACCCTGACAGTCCGGCCACATGAGACGGTGATTTTCTCGGCCCCTGGTGGTCCGAGGTCGTTCCCACTGCACAGTTTCATGCGCTAGGGCCTCCTGCAGACAATGCACTTTGATTTATTGCCCTATCTCTAATAGCACCCGAGATATCACCAGATATATATTGGATTTATCCCTGACCCTGACAGTCCGACCCCATGAGACGGTGGTTTTCTCGGCCCCTGGTGGTCCGACGTCGTTCCCGCTGTACATATTCATGCGCCAGGGCCTCCTGCAGACAATGCACTTTGATTTATTGCGCTATCTGTAATAGCAGCCGAGATATCACCAGATTTGTATTGGATTTTTCCCTGACCCTGTGTGTCCGACCCCATGAGACTGTGGTTTTCTCGGCCCCTGGTGGTGCGAGGCCGTTCCCGCTCTACAGATTCATGCGCCAGGGCGTCCTGCATACAATGCACTTTGATTTATTTCGCTATGTCTAATAGCACCCGAAATATCACCAGATATATATTTGATTTTTCCCTGACCCTGACAGTCCGGCCCCACGAGACGGTGATTTTCTCGACCCCTGGAGGTCCGAGGTCGATCTCGCTGCACAGATTCATGCACCAGGACCCCCTGCAGATAATTCACTTTGATTTAATGCGCTATCTCTAATAGCACCCGAGATATCACCAGATATATATTGGATTTTTCCCTGACCCTGAGTGTCCCACCCCATGAGACGGTGGTTCTCTCGGCCCCTGCTGTTCCGAGGTCGTACCCACTGCACAGTTTCATGCGCTAGGGCCTCCTGCAGACAATGCACTTTGATTTATTGCCCTATCTCTAATAGCACCCGAGATATCACTAGATATATATTGGATTTATCCCTGACCCTGACAGTCCGACCCCATGAGACGGTGGTTTTCTCGGCCCCTGGTGGTCCGAGGTCGTACCCGCTGTACAGATTCATGCGCCAGGGCCTCCTGCAGACAATGCACTTTGATTTATTGCGCTATCTGTAATAGCAGCCGAGATATCACCAGATTTATATTGGATTTTTCCCTGACCCTGTGTGTCCGACCCCATGAGACGGTGGTTTTCTCGGCCCCTGGTGATCCGAGGTCGATCCCGCTGCACAGATTCATGCGCCAGGGCCTCCTACAGACAGTGCACTTTGATTTATTGCGCTATCTGTAATAGCACCCGAGATATCACCAGATATATACTGGATTTTTCCCTAACCCTGAGTGTCCGACCCCATGAGACGGTGGTTTTCTCGGCCCCTGGTGGTCCGAGGTCGTTCCCGCTGCACAGATTCATGCGGCAGGGCCCCCTGCAGATAATTCACTTTGATTTATTGCGCTATCTCTAATAGCACCCGAGATATCACCAGATTCATATTGGATTTTTCCCTGACCCTGACAGTCCGGCCCCATGAGACTTTGATTTTCTCGGCCCCTGGTGGTCCGAGGTCGATCCCGCTGCACAGATTCATGCGCCAGGGCCTCCTACAGACAATGCACTTTGATTTATAGCGCTATCTGTAAGAGCACCCGAGATATCACCAGATATATATTGGATTTATCCCTGACCCTGACAGTCCGACCCAATGTGTCGGTGGTTTTCTCGGCCCCTGGTGGTCCGAGGCCGATCCCGCTGCACAGATTCATGCGCCAGGTCCTCCTACAGACAATGCACTTTGATTTATTGCGCTATCTGTAATAGCACCCGAGATATCACCAGATTCATATTGGATTTTTCCCTGACCCTGACAGTCCGGCCCCATAAGACTTTGATTTTCTCGGCCCCTGGTGGTCCGAGGTCGATCCCGCTGCACAGATTCAGGCTCCAGGGCCTCCTACAGACAATGCACTTTGATTTATTGCGCTATCTGTAAGAGCACCCGAGATATCACCAGATATATATTGGATTTTTCCCTGACCCTGACAGTCCGGCCCCATGAGGCGGTGATTTTCTCGGCCCCTGGTGGTCCGAAGTCGTTCCCACTGCACACATTCATGCGCTAGGGCCTCCCGCAGAAAATGCACTTTGATTTATTGCGCTATCTCTAATTGCACCCTGAGATATCGCCAGATATATATTGGATTTATCCCTGACCCTGACAGTCCGACCCCATGAGGCGGTGGTTTTCTCGGCCCCTGGTGGTCCGAGGTCGTTCCCGCTGCACAGATTCATGCGCCAGGGCCTCTTAGAGACAATGCACTTTGATATATTGCGCTATCTGTAATAGCACCCGAGATATCACCAGATATATATTGGATTTTCGCTTGACCCTGAGTGTCCGGCCCCATGCGACTGTAGTTTTCTCGGCCCCTGGTGGTCCGAGGTCGTTCCCGCTGGCCAGATTCATGCGCCAGGGCCTGCTACAGACAATGCACTTTGATTTATTATGCTATCTGTAATAGCACCCGAGATATCAGCAGATACATATTGGATTTTTCCCTGACCCTGAGCGTCCGGCCCCATGAGGCGGTGGTTTTCTCGGCCCCTGGTGGTCCGAGGTCGTTCCCGCTGCACAGATTCATGCGCCAGGGCCTCCTGCTGATAATTCACTTTGGTTTATTGCGCTATCTCTAATTTCACCCGAGATATCACCAGATATATATTGGATTTTTCCCCGATCCTGAGAGTCCGGCCCCATGAGACGGTGGTTTTCTCGGCCCCTGGTGGTCCGAGATCGTTCGCGCTGCACAGATTGATGCGACAGGGCCTCCTATAGATAATTCACTTCGGTTTATTGCGCTATCTCTAATAGCACCCGAGATATCACCAGATATATATTGGATTTTTCCTTGAACCTGACAGTGCGGCCCCATGTTTCTGTGGTTTTCTCGGCCCCTGGTGGTCCGAGGTCGTTCCCGCTGCAGAGATTCATGCGCCAGGGCCGCCTGCAGATAATTCACTTCGGTTTATTGCGCTATCTCTAATAGCACCCGAGATATCACCAGATATATATTGGATTTTTCCCTGACCCTGAGTGTCCGATCCCATGAGACGGTGGTTTTCTCGGCCCCTGGTGGTCCGAGGACGATCCCGCTGCACAGATTCATGCGCTAGGGCCTCCTGCAGACAATGGACTTTGATTTATTGCGCTATCTGTAATAGCATCCCAGATATCACCAGATATATATTGGATTTTTCCTTGACCCTGACAGTCCGGCCCCATGTGTCGATGGTTTTCTCGGTCCCTCGTGGTCCGAGGACGATCCCGCTGCACAGATTCATGCGCCAGGGCCCCCTGCAGATAACTCACTTTGGTTTAGTGCGCTGTCTGTAATAGCACCCGAGATATCACCAGATATATATTGGATTTTCCCCTGACCCTGAGTGTCCGGCCCCATGTGTCGGTGGTTTTCTCGGCCCCTGGTGGTCCGAGGTCGATCCCGCTGCACAGATTCATGCGCCAGGGCCTCCTACAGACAATGCACTTTGGTTTATTGCGCTATCTGTAATACCACCCGTGATATCACCAGATATATATTGGATTTTCCCCTGACCCTGAGTGTCCGGCCCCATGAGACGGTGGTTTTCTCGGCCCCTGGTGGTCCGAGGTCTTTCCCGCTGCCCAGATTCATGCGACAGGGCCTCCTACAGACAATGCACTTTGATTTATTGCGCTATCTGTAATAGCACCCGAGAAAGCTCCATATATATGCTGGATTTTTACATGACTTTGGGTGACGGATACCGAAAATCTGTAATTTTCTGGCGCAAGGGCCTCCTACGGACAGGGCACTTTGATTTATTGCGATATCTCTAATAGCACCCGAGATATCACCAGATATATATTGGATTTTCCACTGACCCTGAGTGTCCGGACCCATGAGACGGTGGTTTTCTCGGCCCCTGGTGGTCCGAGGTCGTTCCCGCTGCCCAGATTCATGCGACAGGGCCTCCTACAGACAATGCACTTTGGTTTATTGCGCTATCTCTAATTGCATCCGAGATATCACCAGATATATATTGGATTTTTCCCTGACCCTAACAGTCCGGCCCCATGAGACGGTGGTTTTCTCGGCCCCTAGTGGCCCGAGGTCGTTCCCGCTGCACAGATTCATGCGCCAGGGCCTCCTGCAGATAATTCACTTTGGTTTATTGCGCTATCTCTAATACCACCCGAGATATCACCAGTTATATATTGGATTTTCCTATGACCCTGAGTGTCCGGCCCCATGAGACGGTGATTTTCTCGGCCCTTGGTGGTCCGAGGTCGTTCCCGCTGCACAGAATCATGCGCCAGGGCTTCCTGCAGACGGTGCACTTTGATTTATCGCGATGTCGCTAATAGCGGCCGAGATATGACCAGATATATATTGGATTTTACCCTGAACCTTAGTATCCGGCCCCATGAGTCGGTGGTTTTCTCGGCCCCTGGTGGTCCGAGGCCGTTCCCGCTGCACAGACCCATGCGCAAGTTAATCATACGGACAAGGCACTTTGATTTATTGCGCTATCACTAATAGCACCCAAGATATCACCAGATATATATTGGATTTTACCCTGACCCTTAGTACCCGGTCCCATGAGTCGGTTGTTTTCTCGGCCCCTGATGGTCCGAGGTCGCTCCCGCTGCACAGATTCATGCGCCTGGGCCTCCTTCAGACAATGCACGTTGGTTTATTGCGCTATCTCTAATAGCACCCGAGATATCACCAGATATATGCTGGATTTTTCCCTGACCGTGAGTGTCCGGCCCCATGTGTCGGTGGTTTTCTCGGCCCCTGGTGGTCCGAAGTCTATCCCGCTGCACAGATTCATGCGCCAGGGCCTACTGCAGACAGTGCACTTTGATTTGTCGGGCTATCTGTAATAGCACCCGAGAAATCATCAGATACATCCTGGATTTTTAAATGACCTTGGTTGTCCGGCCCCATGTGTCGGTGGTTTTCTCGGCCCCTGGTGGTCCGAGGTCGTTCCCGCTGCACAGATTCATGCGCCAGGGCCTCCTACAGACAATGCACTTTGATTTATTGCGCTATCTCTAATAGCACCCGAGATATCACCAGATATATAATGGATTTTTCCCTGACCCTGACAGTCCGGTTCCCGAGGTCGTTCCCGCAGCACAGAATCATGCGCCAAGGCTTCCTGCAGACAATGCACTTTGATTTATCGCGCTATCTCTAATAGCACCCGAGATATCACCAGGTATATAATGGATTTTTCCCCGACCCTGAGTGTCCGGCCCCATGAGACGGTGGTTTTCTCAGACCCTGGTGATCCGAGGTCGTTCCGGCTGCACAGATGCATGCGCCAGGGCCTCCTGCAGATAATTCACTTTGGTTTATTGCGCTATCTCTAATTGCACCCGAGAAATCACCAGATATACATTGGATTTTTCGCCGACCCTGAGTGTCCGGCCCCATGACACTGTCGTTTTCTCGGCCCCTGGTGGTCCGAGGTCGTTCCCGCTGCACAGATTCATGCGCCAGAGCCTCCTACAGACAATGCACTTCGATTTATTGCGCTATCTGTAATAGCACCCGAGAAAGCACCATATATATGCTGGATTTTTACATGACTTTGGGTGACGGATACCGAAAATCTGTAATTTTCTCGGCTCCTGGCTTTCCGAGGTCGTGTCTGCTGCACAGATTCATTCGCCAGTGCCTCCTACAGAGAATGCACTTTGATTTATTGCGCTATCTCTAATAACACCCGAGATATCACCAGATATATAATGGATTTTTCCCTGACCCTGACAGTCCGGCCCCATGTGACGGTGGTTTTCTCGGCCCCTGGTGTTCCGAGGTCGTTCCCGATGCACAGATTCATGGGCCCGGGCGTCCTGCAGATAATTCACTTTGGTTTATTGCGCTATCTCTAATAGCACCCGAGATATCACCAGATATATATTGGATTTTTCCCTGACCCTTAGTGTCCGGCCCCATGAGACGGTGGTTTTCTCGGCCCCTGGTGGTCCGAGGTCGTTCCCGCTGGCCAGATTCATGCGCGAGGGCCTCCTACAGACAATGCACTTTGATTTATTGCGCAATCTGTAATAGCACCCGAGATATCACTAGATATATATTGGATTTTTCACTGACCCTGAGTGTCCGGCCCAATGAGATGGTGGTTTTCACGGCCCCTGGTGATCCGAGGTCGTTCCCGCTGCACAGAATCATGCGCCAGGGCTTGCTGCAGACAATGCACTTTGGTTTATTGCGCTATCTTTAATAGCACACGAGATATCACCAGATATATATTGGATTTTTCCCTGACCCTGAATGTCCGGCCCCATGAGACGGAGGTTTTCATGGCCGCTGGTGGTCCGAGGTCGATCCCGCTGCACACATGCATGCGCCAGGGCCTCCTGCAGACAATGCACTTTGATATATCGCGCTATCAATAATAGCACCCGAGATATCACCAGATGTATATTTGATTTTTCCCTGACCCTGAGAGTTCGGCCCCATGAGACGGTGGTTTTCTAGGCCCCTGGTGGTCCGAGGTCGTTCCCGCTGCACAGATGCATTCGCCAGGGCCTCTTGCAGATAATTCACTTTTGTTTATTGCGCTATGTCTAATAGCACCCGAGATATCACCAGATATATATTGGATTTTCCCATGACCCTGAGTGTCCGGCCCCATGAGACGGTGGTTTACTCGGCCCCTGGAGGTCCGAGGTCGTACCCGCTGCACAGATTCATGAGCCAGGGCCTCCTGCAGATAATGCATTTTGATTTATTGCGCTATCTGTAATAGCACCCGAGATATCACCAGATATATATTGGATTTCTCCCTGACCGTGAGTGTCCGGCCCCATGAGACGGTGGTTTTCTCGGCCCCTGGTGGTCCGTGGTCGTTTTCGCTGCCCAGATTCGTGCGCCAGGGCCTCCTGCAGATAATTCTCTTTGGTTTATTGCGCTATCTGTAATAGCACCCGAGATATCACTAGATATATATTGGATTTATCCCTGACCCTGACAGTCCGACCCCATGAGACGGTGGTTTTCTCGGCCCCTGGTGGTCCGAGGTCGTTCCCGCTGTACAGATTCATGCGCCAGGGCCTCCTGCAGACAATGCACTTTGATTTATTGCGCTATCTGTAATAGCAGCCGAGATATCACCAGATTTATATTGGATTTTTCCCTGACCCTGTGTGTCCGACCCCATGAGACGGTGGTTTTCTCGGCCCCTGGTGATCCGAGGACGATCCCGCTGCACAGATTCATGCGCTAGGGCCTCCTGCAGACAATGGACTTTGATTTATTGCGCTATCTGTAATAGCATCCCAGATATCACCAGATATATATTGGATTTTTCCTTGACCCTGACAGTCCGGCCCCATGTGTCGATGGTTTTCTCGGTCCCTCGTGGTCCGAGGACGATCCCGCTGCACAGATTCATGCGCCAGGGCCCCCTGCAGATAACTCACTTTGGTTTAGTGCGCTGTCTGTAATAGCACCCGAGATATCACCAGATATATATTGGATTTTCCCCTGACCCTGAGTGTCCGGCCCCATGTGTCGGTGGTTTTCTCGGCCCCTGGTGGTCCGAGGTCGATCCCGCTGCACAGATTCATGCGCCAGGGCCTCCTACAGACAATGCACTTTGGTTTATTGCGCTATCTGTAATACCACCCGTGATATCACCAGATATATATTGGATTTTCCCCTGACCCTGAGTGTCCGGCCCCATGAGACGGTGGTTTTCTCGGCCCCTGGTGGTCCGAGGTCTTTCCCGCTGCCCAGATTCATGCGACAGGGCCTCCTACAGACAATGCACTTTGATTTATTGCGCTATCTGTAATAGCACCCGAGAAAGCTCCATATATATGCTGGATTTTTACATGACTTTGGGTGACGGATACCGAAAATCTGTAATTTTCTGGCGCAAGGGCCTCCTACGGACAGGGCACTTTGATTTATTGCGATATCTCTAATAGCACCCGAGATATCACCAGATATATATTGGATTTTCCACTGACCCTGAGTGTCCGGACCCATGAGACGGTGGTTTTCTCGGCCCCTGGTGGTCCGAGGTCGTTCCCGCTGCCCAGATTCATGCGACAGGGCCTCCTACAGACAATGCACTTTGGTTTATTGCGCTATCTCTAATTGCATCCGAGATATCACCAGATATATATTGGATTTTTCCCTGACCCTGACAGTCCGGCCCCATGAGACGGTGGTTTTCTCGGCCCCTAGTGGCCCGAGGTCGTTCCCGCTGCACAGATTCATGCGCCAGGGCCTCCTGCAGATAATTCACTTTGGTTTATTGCGCTATCTCTAATAGCACCCGAGATTTCACCAGATATATGTTGGATTTTTCCCTGACCCTGACAGTCCGGCCCCATGAGACGCTGATTTTCGCGGCCCCTGGTGGTCCGAGGTCATTCCCGCTGCACAGATGCATGCGCCAGGGCCTCCTGCAGATAATTCACTTTGGTTTATTGCGCTATCTCTAATACCACCCGAGATATCACCAGTTATATATTGGATTTTCCTATGACCCTGAGTGTCCGGCCCCATGAGACGGTGATTTTCTCGGCCCTTGGTGGTCCGAGGTCGTTCCCGCTGCACAGAATCATGCGCCAGGGCTTCCTGCAGACGGTGCACTTTGATTTATCGCGATGTCGCTAATAGCGGCCGAGATATGACCAGATATATATTGGATTTTACCCTGAACCTTAGTATCCGGCCCCATGAGTCGGTGGTTTTCTCGGCCCCTGGTGGTCCGAGGCCGTTCCCGCTGCACAGACCCATGCGCAAGTTAATCATACGGACAAGGCACTTTGATTTATTGCGCTATCACTAATAGCACCCGAGATATCACCAGATATATATTGGATTTTACCCTGACCCTTAGTACCCGGTCCCATGAGTCGGTTGTTTTCTCGGCCCCTGATGGTCCGAGGTCGCTCCCGCTGCACAGATTCATGCGCCTGGGCCTCCTTCAGACAATGCACGTTGGTTTATTGCGCTATCTCTAATAGCACCCGAGATATCACCAGATATATGCTGGATTTTTCCCTGACCGTGAGTGTCCGGCCCCATGTGTCGGTGGTTTTCTCGGCCCCTGGTGGTCCGAAGTCTATCCCGCTGCACAGATTCATGCGCCAGGGCCTACTGCAGACAGTGCACTTTGATTTGTCGGGCTATCTGTAATAGCACCCGAGAAATCATCAGATACATCCTGGATTTTTAAATGACCTTGGTTGTCCGGCCCCATGTGTCGGTGGTTTTCTCGGCCCCTGGTGGTCCGAGGTCGTTCCCACTGCACAGATTCATGCGCCAGGGCCTCCTACAGACAATGCACTTTGATTTATTGCGCTATCTCTAATAGCACCCGAGATATCACCAGATATATAATGGATTTTTCCCTGACCCTGACAGTCCGGTTCCCGAGGTCGTTCCCGCTGCACAGAATCATGCGCCAGGGCTTGCTGCAGACAATGCACTTTGGTTCATTGCGCTATCTTTAATAGCACACGAGATATCACCAGATATATATTGGATTTTTCCCTGACCCTGAATGTCCGGCCCCATGAGACGGAGGTTTTCATGGCCGCTGGTGGTCCGAGGTCGATCCCGCTGCACACATGCATGCGCCAGGGCCTCCTGCAGACAATGCACTTTGATATATCGCGCTATCAATAATAGCACCCGAGATATCACCAGATGTATATTTGATTTTTCCCTGACCCTGAGAGTTCGGCCCCATGAGACGGTGGTTTTCTAGGCCCCTGGTGGTCCGAGGTCGTTCCCGCTGCACAGATGCATTCGCCAGGGCCTCTTGCAGATAATTCACTTTTGTTTATTGCGCTATGTCTAATAGCACCCGAGATATCACCAGATATATATTGGATTTTCCCATGACCCTGAGTGTCCGGCCCCATGAGACGGTGGTTTACTCGGCCCCTGGAGGTCCGAGGTCGTACCCGCTGCACAGATTCATGAGCCAGGGCCTCCTGCAGATAATGCATTTTGATTTATTGCGCTATCTGTAATAGCACCCGAGATATCACCAGATATATATTGGATTTCTCCCTGACCGTGAGTGTCCGGCCCCATGAGACGGTGGTTTTCTCGGCCCCTGGTGGTCCGTGGTCGTTTTCGCTGCCCAGATTCGTGCGCCAGGGCCTCCTGCAGATAATTCTCTTTGGTTTATTGCGCTATCTGTAATAGCACCCGAGATATCAATAGATATATATTGGATTTTTCCCTGACCCTGAGTGTCCGGCCCCATGACACGGTGGTTTTCTCGGCCCCTGGTGGTCGGCGGTCGTTCCCGCTGCACAGATTCATTTGCCAGGGCCTCCTGCAGATAATTCACTTTGGATTATTGCGCTATCTATAATAGCACCCGAGATATCACCAGATATATATTGGATTTTTCCCTGACCCTGAGTGTCCGGCCCCATGAGACGGAGGTTTTCATGGCCCCTGGTGGTCCGAGGTCGTTCCCGCTGCACACATGCATGCGCCAGGGCCTCCTGCAGACAATGCACTTTGATATATCGCGCTATCAATAATAGCACCCGAGATATCACCAGATATATATTGGATTTTCCCCCGACCCTGAGTGTCCGGCCCCATGAGACGGTGGTTTTCTCGGCCCCTGGTGGTCCGAGGTCGTTCCCGCTGCCCAGATTTATGCGCCAGGGCCTCCTACAGATAATTCACTTTTATTTATCGCGCTATCTCTAATATTACCCGAGATATCTCCAGATATATATTGGATTTTCCCCTGACCCTGAGTGTGCGGCCCCATGAGACGGTGGTTTTCTGGGCGCCTGGTGGTCCGAGGTCGTTCCCGCTGCACAGATGCATGCGCCAGGGCCTCCTGCAGATAATTCACTTTGGTTTATTGCGCTATGTCTAATAGCACCCGAGATATCACCAGATATATATTGGATTTTCCCATGACCCTGAGTGTCCGGCCCCATGAGACGGTGGTTTACTCGGCCCCTGGTGGTCCGAGGTCGTCCCCGCTGCACAGATTCGTGAGCCAGGGCCTCCTGCAGATAATGCATTTTGACTTATTGCGCTATCTGTAATAGCTCCCGTGATATCACCAGATATATATTGGATTTCTGCCTGACCGTGAGTGTCCGGCCCCATGAGACGGTGGTTTTCTCGGCCCCTGGTGGTCTGTGGTCGTTTTCGCTGCCAAGATTCATGCGCCAGGGCCTCCTGCAGATAATTCTCTTTGGTTTATTGCGCTATCTGTAATAGCAGCCGAGATATCAATAGATATATATTGGATTTTTCCCTGACCCTGAGTGTCCGGCCCCATGACACGGTGGTTTTCGCGGCCCCTGGTGGTCCGCGGACGTTCCCGCTGCACAGATTCATTTGCCGGGGCCTCCTGCGGATAATTCACTTTGGATTATTGCACTATCTGTAATAGCACCCGAGATATCACCAGATATATATTGGGTTTTCCCCTGACCCTGAGTGTCCGGCCCCATGAGACGGTAGTTTTATCGGCTCCTGGTGGTCCGAGGTCGTTTCCGCTTCATAGAATCATGCGCCAGGGCCTCCTGCAGATAATTCACTTTGGTTTATTGCGCTATCTCTAATAGCACCCGAGATATCACCAGATATATATATTGGATTTTTCCCTGACCCTGAGTGCCCGGCCCCATGAGACGGTGGTTTTCTCGGCCCCTGGTGGTCCGAGGTTGTTTCCGCTGCACAGATTCATGCGCCAGGGCCTCCTGCAGACAATTCACTTTGACTTATTGCGCTATCTGTAATAGCACCCGACTTATCACCAGATATATATTGGATTTTTCCCTGACCATGAGTGCCCGGCCCCATGTGTCGGTGGTTTTCTCGGCCCCTGGTGGTCCGAGGTCGATCTCGCTGCACAGATTCATGCGCTAGGGCCCCCTGCAGACAATGCAATTTGATATATCGCGCTATCTGTAATAGCACCCGAGATATCACCAGATATATATTGGTTTTTTCCCCGACCCTGAGTGTGCGGCCCCATGAGACGGTGGTTTTCGCGGCCCCTGTTGGTCCGAGGTCGTTCCCGCTGCACAGATTCCTGCGCCAGGGCCTCCTACAGACAATGCACTTTGATTTATTGCGCTATCTGTAATAGCACCCGGGATATCACCATATATATATTTGATTTTTCCCCGACCCTGACAGTCCGGCCCCATATGCCGGTGCTTTTCTCGGCCCCTGGTGGTCCGACGTCGTTCGCGCTGCACAGATTCATGCGCCAGGGCCTCCAGCAGACAATGCACTTCGGTTTATTGCGTTATATCTAATAGCACCCGAGATATCACCAGATATATATTGGATTTTTCCCCGACCCTGAGTGTCCGGCCCCATGAGACTGTAGTTTTCTCGGCCCCTGGTGGTCCCAGGTCGTTCCCGCTGCACAGATTCATGCGCTGGGGCCTCCTGCATACAATGCACTTTGATTTATTGCGATATCTCTAATAGCACCCGAGATATCCCCAGATATATATTGGATTTTCCCCTGACGCTGAGTGTCCGGCACCATGAGTCGGTGGTTTTCTCGGACCCTGGTGGTCCGTGGTCGTTCCCGCTGCACAGATTCATGTGCCAGGGCCTCCTGCAGATAATTCACTTTGGTTCATTGCGCTATCTCTAATAGCACACGAGATATCACCAGATGCATATTGGATTTTTACCCGACCCTGAGTGTCCGGCCCCATCAGATGGTGGTTTTCTCGGCCCCTGGCGGTCCGAGTTCGTTCCCGCTGCACAGATTCATGCGCCAGGGCCTCCTGTAGATAATTCTCTTTGGTTTATTGTGCTATCTGTAACAGCACCCGAGATATCACCAGATATATGCTGGATTTTTACATGACCCTGAGTGTCCGGCCCCATGTGTCGGTGGCTTTCTCGGCCCCTGGTGGTCCGAGGTCGTTGCCGCTGCACAGATTCATGCGCCAGGGCCTCCCGCAGACAAAGCACTTTGATTTATCGCGCTATCTGTAATAGCACCCGAGATATCACCAGATATATATTGGATTTTTCCCTGACCCTGAGTGTCCGGCCCCATGAGACGGTGATTTTCTCGGCCCCCGGTAGTCCGAGGTCGTTACCGCTGCACAGATGCATGCGCCAGGGCCTCCTGCAGATAATTCACTTTGGTTCATTGCGCTATCTCTAATAGCACACGAGATATCACCAGATGCATATTGGATTTTTACCCGACCCTGAGTGTCCGGCCCCATCAGATGGTGGTTTTCTCGGCCCCTGGCGGTCCGAGTTCGTTCCCGCTGCACAGATTCATGCGCCAGGGCCTCCTGTAGATAATTCTCTTTGGTTTATTGCGCTATCTGTAATAGCACCCGAGATATCACCAGATATATGCTGGATTTTTACATGACCCTGAGTGTCCGGCCCCATGTGTCGGTGGCTTTCTCGTCCCCTGGTGGTCCGAGGTCGTTGCCGCTGCACAGATTCATGCGCCAGGGCCTCCCGCAGACAAAGCACTTTGATTTATCGCGCTATCTGTAATAGCACCCGAGATATCACCAGATATATATTGGATTTTTCCCTGACCCTGAGTGTCCGGCCCCATGAGACGGTGATTTTCTCGGCCCCCGGTAGTCCGAGGTCGTTACCGCTGGCCAGATTCATGCGCCAGGGCCTCCTGCAGATAATTCACTTTGATTTATTGCGCTATCTCTAATAGCACCCGAGATATCACCAGATATATATTGGATTTTTCCCTGATCCTTAGTATCCAGCCCAATGAGTCGGTGGTTTTCTCCGCCCCTGGTGGTCCGAGGTCGTTCCCGCTGTACAGATTCATGCGCAAGTTCCTCATACGGACAATGCACTTTGATTTATTGCGCTTTCACTAATAGCACCCGAGATATAACCAGATATATATTAGATTTTACCCTGACCCTTAGTATCCGGCCCCATGAGTCGGTGGTTTTCTCGGCCCCTGGTGGTCCGAGGTCGTTCCCGCTGCACAGATTCATGCGCCAGGGCCTCCTGCAGATAATTCACTTTGGTTTATTGCGCTATCTCTAATAGCACTCGAGATATCACCAGATATATATTGGATTTTTCCCTGACCCTGAGTGTCCGGCCCCATGTGTCGATGGTTTTCTCGGCCCCCGGTGGTCCGAGATCGTTCCCGCTGCACAGATTCATGCGCCAGGGCCTCCTGCAGACAATGCACTTTGATTTATTGCGCTATCTCTAATAGCACCCGAGATATCACCAGATATATATTGGATTTTACCCTGACCCTTAGTATCCAGCCCAATGAGTCGGTGGTTTTCTCGGCCCCTGGTGGTCCGAGGTCGTTCCCGCTTGTACAGATTCATGCGCCAGGGCCTCCTGCAGATAATTAACTTTGGTTTATTGCGCTATCTCTAATAGCACCCGAGATATCACCAGATATATATTGTATTTTCCCCTGACCCTGAATGTCCGGCCCCATGAGACGGTGATCTTCTCGGCGCCTGGTGGTCCGAGGTCGTTGCCGCTGCCCAGATTCATGCGTCAGTGCCTCCTACAGACAATGCACTTTGATTTATTGCGCTATCTCTAATAGCACCTGAGATAACACCAGATAGATATTGGATTTTTCCCCGACCCTGAGTGTCCGGCCCAATGAGACGGTGGTTTTCTCGACCCCTGGTGTTCCGAGGTCGTTCCCGCAGCAAAGATTCATTCGCCAGTGCCTCCTACAGACAATGCACTTTGATTTATTGCCCTATCTCAAATAGCACCCGAGATATCACCAGATATATATTGGATTTTTCCCTGACCCTGAGTGTCCGGCCCCATGTGTCGGTGGTTTTCTCGGCCCCTGGTGATCCGAGGTCGTTCCCGCTGCACACATTCATGCGCCAGGGCTTCCTGCAGATAATTCACTTTGGTTTATTGCGCTATCTCTAATAGCACCCGAGATATCACCAGATATGTAATGGATTTTCCCCTGACCCTGAGGGTCCGGCCCCATGAGACTGTGGATTTCTCGGCCGCTGGTGGTCCGAGGTCGTCCCGCTGCACAGATTCATGCGCCAGGGCCTCCTGCAGATAATTCACTTTGGTTTATTGCGCTATCTGTAATAGCACCCGAGATATCACCAGATATATATTGGATTTGTCCCTTACCCTGAGTGTCCGGCCCCATGTGTCGGTTGTTTTCTCGGCCCCTGGTGGTCCTAGGTCGTTCTCGCTGCACAGATTCATGCGCCAGGGCCCCTGGAGATAATTCACTTTGGTTCATTGCGCTATCTGTAATAGCACCCGAGATATAACCAGATATATATTGGATTTTCCCCTGACCCTGAGTGTCCGGCCCCATGTGTCGATGGTTTTCTCGGCCCCTGGTGGTCCGAGGTCGTTCCCGCTGCCCAGATTCATGCGCCAGGGCCTCCTACAGACAATGCACTTTGATTTATTGCGCTATCAGTAATAGCACCCGAGAAAGCACCATATATATGCTGGATTTTTACATGACTTTGTGTGACGGATACCGAAAATCTGTAATTTTCTCGGCCCCTGGTGGTCCAATGTCGTTCCTGCTCCACAGATTAATGCGCAAGGGCCTCCTACGGTCAATGCACTTTGATTTATTGCGCTATCTCTAATAGCACCCGAGATATCACCAGATATATATTGGATTTTCCCCTGACCCTGAGTGTCCGGCCCCATGGGACAGTGGTTTTCTCGGCCCCTGGTGGTCCGAGGTCGTTCCCGCTGCCCAGATTCATGGGCCAGGGCCTCCTGCAGATAATTCACTTTGGTTTATTGCGCTATCTCTAATAGCACCCGCGATATCACCAGATATATATTGGATTTTTCCCTGCTCCTGAGTGTCCAGCCGCCTGAGACGGTGGTTTTCTCGGCCCCTGGTGGTCCGAGGTCGTTCCCGCTGCACAGATGCACGCGCCAGGGCCTCCTGTAGATAATTCACTTTGGTTTATTGCGCTATCTCTAGTAGCACCCGAGATATCACCAGATATATATTGAATTTTTGCCCGACCCTGAGTGTCCGGCCCCATGTGTCGGTGGTTTTCTCGGTCCCTGGTGATCCGAGGTCGTTCCTGCTGCACAGATGAATGCGCCAGGGCCTCCTGCAGATATTTCACTTTGATTTATCGCGCTATCTCTAATAGCACCCGAGATATCACCAGATATATATTGGATTTTCCCCTGACCCTGAGTGTCCGGCCCAATGAGACAGTGGTTTTCTCGGCCCCTGGTGGTCCGAGGACGTTCCCGCTGCACAGATTCATGCGCCACGGCCTCCAGCAGATAATTCACTTTGGTTTATTGCGATATCTCTAATAGCACCCGAGATATCACCAGATATATATTGGATTTTCCCCTGTCCCTGAGGGTCCGGCCCCATGAGACTGTGGTTTTCTCGGCCCCTGGTGGTCGGAGGTGGTTGCCGCTGGCCACATTCATGCGCCAGGGCCTCCTACAGACAATGCACTTTGATTTATTGCGCTATCTGTAATAGCACCCGAGATATCACCAGATATATATTGGATTTTCCCCTGACCCTGAATGTCCGGCCCCATGAGACGGTGATTTTCTCGGCGCCTGGTGGTCCGAGGTCGTTGCCGCAGCACAGATTCATTCGCCAGTGCCTCCTACAGACAATGCACTTTGATTTATTGCCCTATCTCTAATAGCACCTGAGATAACACCAGATATTTATTGGATTTTTCCCCGACCCTGAGTGTCCGGCCCAATGAGACGGTGGTTTTCTCGACACCTGGTGGTCCGAGGTCGTTCTCGCTGCACAGATTCATGCGCCCCGGCCTCCTGCAGATAATTCACTTTGGTTTATTGCGCTATCTCTAGTAGCACCCGAGATATCACCAGATATATATTGGATTTTCCCCTGTCCCTGAGGGTCCGGCCCCATGAGACTGTGGTTTTCTCGGCCCCTGGTGGTCGGAGGTGGTTGCCGCTGGCCACATTCATGCGCCAGGGCCTCCTACAGACAATGCACTTTGATTTATTGCGCTATCTGTAGTAGCACCCGAGATATCACCAGATATATATTGGATTTTTCCCCGACCCTGAGTGTTCGGCCCCATGAGACGGTGGTTTTCTAGGCCCCTGGTGGTCCGAGGTCGTTTCCGCTGCACAGATTCATGCGCCAGGGCCTCCTGCAGATAATTCACTTTGGATTATTGCGCTATCTCTAATAGCACCCGAGATATCACCAGATATATATTGGATTTTCACCTGACCCTGAGTGTCCGGCCCAATGAGACTGTGGTTTTCTCGGCTCCTGGTGGTCCGAGGACGTTCCCGCTGCACAGATTCATGCGCCAGGGCCTCCAGCAGATAATTCACTTTGGTTTATTGCGATATCTCTAATAGCACCCGAGATATCACCAGATATATATTGGATTTTTACATGACTTTGGGTGACGGATACCGAAAATCTGTAGTTTTATCGGCCCCTGGTCGTCCGATGTCGTTCCTGCTGCACTGATTCATGCGCAAGGGCATCCTACGGACAATGCACTTTGATTTATTGCGCTATCTCTAATAGCACCCGAGATATCACCAGATATATGCTGGATTTTTACATGACCCTGAGTGTCCGGCCCCATGTGTCGGTGGTTTTCTCGGCCCCTGTTGGTCAGAGGTCGTTCCCATTGCACAGATTCATGCGCCAGGGCCTCCTGCAGATAATTCACTTTGGTTTATTGCGCTATCTCTAATAGCACCCGAGATATCACCAGATATATATTGGATTTTTACATGACTTTGGGTGACGGATACCGAAAATCTGTAGTTTTATCGGCCCCTGGTGGTCCGATGTCGTTCCTGCTGCACTGATTCATGAGCAAGGGCATCCTACGGACAATGCACTTTGATTTATTGCGCTATCTCTAATAGCACCCGAGATATCACCAGATATATGCTGGATTTTTACATGACCCTGAGTGTCCGGCCCCATGTGTCGGTGGTTTTCTCGGCCCCTGTTGGTCAGAGGTCGTTCCCGCTGCACAGATTCATGCGCCAGGGCCTCCTACAGACAAAGCACTTTGATTTATCGCGCTATCTCTAATAGCACCCGAGATATCACCAGATATATATTGGATTTTTCCCCGACCCTGAGTGTCCGGCCCAATGAGACGGTGGTTTTCTCGACACCTGGTGGTCCGAGGTCGTTCCCGCTGCACAGATTCATGCGCCCCGGCCTCCTGCAGATAATTCACTTCGGTTTATTGCGCTATCTCTAATAGCACCCGAGATATCACCAGATATATATTGGATTTTCCCCGGACCCTGAGTGTGCGGCCCCATGAGACGGTGGTTTTCTCGGTCCCTGGTGGTCCGATGGCGACCCGCTGCACAGATGCATGCGCCAGGGCCACCTGCAGATAATTCACCTTGGTTTATGGCGCTATCTCTAATAGCACCCGAGATATCACCAGATATATATTGGATTTCTCCCTGACCCTGAGTGTCCGGCCCCATGAGACGGTGGATTTCTCGGCCCCTGGTGGTCCGAGGTCGTACCCACTGCACAGATTCATGCGCCAGGGCCTCCTACAGACAATGCACTTTGGTTTATTGCGCTATCTCTAGTAGCACCCGAGATATCACCAGATATATATTGAATTTTTGCACGACCCTGAGTGTCCGGCCCCATGTGTCGGTGGTTTTCTCGGTCCCTGGTGATCCGAGGTCGTTCCTGCTGCACAGATGCATGCGCCAGGGCCTCCTGTAGATAATTCACTTTGGATTATTGCGCTATCTCTAATAGCACCCGAGATATCACCAGATATATATTGGATTTTCCCCTGACCCTGAGTGTCCGGCCCAATGAGACTGTGGTTTTCTCGCCCCTGGTGGTCCGAGGACGTTCCCGCTGCACAGATTCATGCGCCAGGGCCTCCAGCAGATAATTCACTTTGGTTTATTGCGATATCTCTAATAGCACCCGAGATATCACCAGATATATATTGGATTTTCCCCTGTCCCTGAGGGTCCGGCCCCATGAGACTGTGGTTTTCTTGGCCCCTGGTGGTCCGAGGTCGTTCCCGCTGCACAGATTCATGCGCCAGGGCCTCCTACAGACAATGCACTTTGGTTTATTGCGCTATCTGTAATAGCACCCGATATATCACCAGATATATGCTGTTATTTTTACATGACCCTGAGTGTCCGGCCCCATGTGTCGGTGGTTTTCTAGGCCCCTGGTGGTCCGAGGTCATTGCCGCTGCACAGATTCATGCGCCAGGGCCTCCCGCAGACAAAGCACTTTGATTTATTGCGCTATCTGTAATAGCACCCGAGATATCACCAGATATATATTGGATTTTTCCCTGACCCTGAGTGTCCGGCCCCATGAGACTGTGGTTTTCTTGGCCCCTGGTGGTCCGAGGTCGTTCCCGCTGCACAGATGCATGCGCCCCGGCCTCCTGCAGATAATTCACTATTGTTTTTTGCCCTATCTCTAGTAGCACCCGAGATATCACCAGATATATATTGGATTTTTGCCCGACCCTAAGTGTCCAGCCGCATGAGACGGTGGTTTTCTCGGCCCCTGGTGGTCCGAGGTCGTTCCCGCTGAACAGATGCACGCGCCAGGGCCTCCTGTAGATAATTCACTTTGGTTTATTGCGCTATCTGTAATAGCACCCGAGATATCACCAGATATATATTGAATTTTTGCCCGACCCTGAGTGTCCGGCCCCATGAGACGGTGGTTTTCTCGGCCCCTGGTGGTCCGAGGTCGTTCCCGCTACACAGATTCATGCGCCAGGGCCTCCTGCAGATAATTCACTTTGGTTTATTGCGCTATCTGTAATAGCACCCGAGATATCACCAGATATATATTGAATTTTTGCCCGACCCTGAGTGTCCGGCCCCATGAGACGGTGGTTTTCTCGGCCCCTGGTGGTCCGAGGTCGTTCCCGCTACACAGATTCATGCGCCAGGGCCTCCTGCAGATAATTCACTTTGGTTTATTGCGCTATCTCTAATAGCACCCGAGATATCACCAGATATATATTGGATTTTCCCCTGACCCTGAGTGTCCGGCCCCATGAGACGGTGGTTTTCTCGGCCCCTGGTGGTCCGAGGTCGTTCCCGCTGCACAGATGCATGCGCCAGGGCCTCCTGTAGATAATTCACTTTGGTTTATTGCGCTATCTCTAATAGCACCCGAGATATCACCAGATATATATTGATTTTCCCCTGACCCTGAGTGTCCGCCCCCATGAGACTGTGGTTTTCTCGGCCCCTGGTGGTCGGAGGTGGTTGCCGCTGGCCACATTCATGCGCCAGGGCCTCCTACAGACAATGCACTTTGATTTATTGCGCTATCTGTAATAGCACCCGAGATATCACCAGATATTTATTGGATTTTTCCCCGACCCTGAGTGTCCGGCCCAATGAAACGGTGGTTTTCTCGACACCTGGTGGTCCGAGGTCGTTCTCGCTGCACAGATTCATGCGCCGCGGCCTCCTGCAGATAATTCACTTTGGTTTATTGCGCTATCTCTAGTAGCACCCGAGATATCACCAGATATATATTGAATTTTTGCCCGACCCTGAGTGTCCGGCCCCATGTGTCGGTGGTTTTCTCGGTCCCTGGTGATCCGAGGTCGTTCCTGCTGCACAGATGCATGCGCCAGGGCCTCCTGCAGATATTTCACTTTGATTTATCGCGCTATCTGTAGTAGCACCCGAGATATCACCAGATATATATTGGATTTTTCCCCGACCCTGAGTGTTCGGCTCCATGAGACGGTGGTTTTCTAGGCCCCTGGTGGTCCGAGGTCGTTTCCGCTGCACAGATTCATGCGCCAGGGCCTCCTGCAGATAATTCACTTTGGATTATTGCGCTATCTCTAATAGCACCCGAGATATCAACAGATATATATTGGATTTTCCCCTGACCCTGAGTGTCCGGCCCAATGAGACTGTGGTTTTCTCGGCCCCTGGTGGTCCGAGGACGTTCCCGCTGCACAGATTCATGCGCCAGGGCCTCCAGCAGATAATTCACTTTGGTTTATTGCGATATCTCTAATAGCACCCGAGATATCACCAGATATATATTGGATTTTTACATGACTTTGGGTGACGGATACCGAAAATCTGTAGTTTTATCGGCCCCTGGTGGTCCGATGTCGTTCCTGCTGCACTGATTCATGCGCAAGGGCATCCTACGGACAATGCACTTTGATTTATTGCGCTATCTCTAATAGCACCCGAGATATCACCAGATATATGCTGGATTTTTACATGACCCTGAGTGTCCGGCCCCATGTGTCGGTGGTTTTCTCGGCCCCTGTTGGTCAGAGGTCGTTCCCGCTGCACAGATTCATGCGCCAGGGCCTCCTGCAGATAATTCACTTTGGTTTATTGCGCTATCTCTAATAGCCCCCGAGATATCACCAGATATATATTGGATTTTTACATGACTTTGGGTGACGGATACCGAAAATCTGTAGTTTTATCGGCCCCTGGTGGTCCGATGTCGTTCCTGCTGCACTGATTCATGAGCAAGGGCATCCTACGGACAATGCACTTTGATTTATTGCGCTATCTCTAATAGCACCCGAGATATCACCAGATATATGCTGGATTTTTACATGACCCTGAGTGTCCGGCCCCATGTGTCGGTGGTTTTCTCGGCCCCTGTTGGTCAGAGGTCGTTCCCGCTGGCCACATTCATGCGCCAGGGCCTCCTACAGAGAATGCACTTTGATTTATTGCGCTATCTCTAATAGCACCTGAGATATCACCAGATATATATTGGATTTTTCCCTGACCCTGAGTGTCCGGCCCCATGAGACGGTGGTTTTCTCGGCCCCTGGTGGTCCGAGGTCGTTCCCGCTACACAGATTCATGCGCCAGGGCCTCCTGCAGATAATTCAATTTGGTTTATTGCGCTATCTCTAATAGCACCCGAGATATCACCAGATATATATTGGATTTTCCCCTGACCCTGAGTGTCCGGCCCCATGAGACGGTGGTTTTCTCGGCCCCTGGTGGTCCGAGGTCGTTCCCGCTGCACAGATGCATGCGCCAGGGCCTCCTGTAGATAATTCACTTTGGTTTATTGCGCTATCTCTAATAGCACCCGAGATATCACCAGATATATATTGATTTTCCCCTGACCCTGAGTGTTCGCCCCCATGAGACTGTGGTTTTCTCGGCCCCTGGTGGTCGGAGGTGGTTGCCGCTGGCCACATTCATGCGCCAGGGCCTCCTACAGACAATGCACTTTGATTTATTGCGCTATCTGTAATAGCACCCGAGATATCACCAGATATATATTGGATTTTCCCCTGACCCTGAATGTCCGGCCCCATGAGACGGTGATTTTCTCGGCGCCTGGTGGTCCGAGGTCGTTGCCGCAGCACAGATTCATTCGCCAGTGCCTCCTACAGACAATGCACTTTGATTTATTGCGCTATCTGTAATAGCACCCGAGATATCACCAGATATATATTGGATTTTCCCCTGTCCCTGAGGGTCCGGCCCCATGAGACTGTGGTTTTCTTGGCCCCTGGTGGTCCGAGGTCGTTCCCGCTGCACAGATTCATGCGCCAGGGCCTCCTGCAGATAATTCACTTTGGATTATTGCGTTATCTGTAATAGCACCCGAGATATCACCAGATGTATATTGGATTTTTCCCTGACCCTGAGTGCCCGGCCCCATGAGACGGTGGTTTGCTCGGCCCCTGGTGGTCCGAGGTCGTTCCCGCTGCACTGATTCATGCGGCAGGGCCTCCTACAGACAATGCACTTTGGTTTATTGCGCTATCTGTAATAGCACCCGATATATCACCAGATATATGCTGTTATTTTTACATGACCCTGAGTGTCCGGCCCCATGTGTCGGTGGTTTTCTCGGCCCCTGGTGGTCCGAGGTCATTGCCGCTGCACAGATTCATGCGCCAGGGCCTCCCGCAGACAAAGCACTTTGATTTATTGCGCTATCTGTAATAGCACCCGAGATATCACCAGATATATATTGGATTTTTCCCTGACCCTGAGTGTCCGGCCCCATGAGACTGTGGTTTTCTTGGCCCCTGGTGGTCCGAGGTCGTTCCCGCTGCACAGATTCATGCGCCCCGGCCTCCTGCAGATAATTCACTATTGTTTTTTGCCCTATCTCTAGTAGCACCCGAGATATCACCAGATATATATTGGATTTTTGCCCGACCCTAAGTGTCCGGCCCCATGTGTCGGTGGTTTTCTCGGCCCCTGGTGATCCGAGGTCGTTCCTGCTGCACAGATGCATGCGCCAGGGCGTCCTGCAGATAATTCACTTTGATTTATCGCGCTATCTGTAATAGCACCCGAGAAAGCACCATATATATACCGGATTTTTACATGACTTTGGGTGACGGATACCGAAAATCTGTAATTTTCTCGACCCCTTGTGGTCCGATGTCGTTCTGCTGAACAGATTCATGCGCAAGGGTCTCCTACGGACAATGCACTTTGATTTATCGCTCTATCTGTAATAGAACCCGAGATATCACCAGATATATGCTGGATTTTTACATGACATTGGGTGACGGATACCGAAAATCTGTAATTTTCTCGGCCCCTGGTGGTCCGATGTCGTTCCTGCTGCACAGATTCATGCGCAAGGGCCTCCTACGGACAATGCACTTTGATTTTTTGCGCTATCTCTAATAGCACCCGAGATATCATCAGATATATATTGGATTATCCCCTGACCCTGAGTGCCCGGCCCCATGAGACTGTGGTTTTCTGGGCCCCTGGTGGTCCGAGGTCGTTCCCACTGCACAGATTCATGCGCCAGGGCTTCCCACAGACAATGCACTTTGATTTATTGCGCTATCTGTAATAGCACCCGAGATATCACCAGATATATATTGGATTTTTCCCTGACCCTGAGTGCCCGGCCCCATGTTTCGGTGGTTTTCTCGACCCCCGGTGGTCCGAGGTCGATCCCGCTGCACAGATTCATGCGCTAGGGCCTCCTGCAGGCAATGCATTTTGGTTTATTGCGCTATCTCTAATAGCTCCGGGGATATCACCAGATATATATTGGATTTCTCCCTGACCCTGAGTGTCCGGCCCCATGAGACGGTAGTTTTCTCGGCCCCTGGTGGTCCGAGGTCGTTCGCGCTGCACAGATTCATGCGCCAGGGCCTCCAGCAGATAATTCACTTTGTTTTATTGCGCTATCTCTAATAGCACCCGAGATATCACCAGATATATATTGGATTTTTCCCTGTCCCTGAGTGCCCGGCCCCATGAGACGGTGGTTTTCTCGGCCCCTGGAGGTCCGAGGTCGATCCCGCTGCACAGATTCATGCGCCAGGGCCACCTGCAGATAATTCACTTTGGTTTCTTGCGCTATCTCTAATAGCACCCAAGATATCACCAGATATATATTGGATATTCCCCTGACCCTGAGTGTCCGCCCCATGAGACTGTGGTTTTCTCGGCCCCTGGTGGTCCGAGGTCGTTCCCGCTGCACTGATTCATGCGCCAGGGCCTCCTACAGACAATGCACTTTGATTTATTGCGCTATCTCTAATAGCACCCGAGATATCACCAGATATATATTGGATTTTTCCCTGACCCTGAGTGTCCGGCCCCATGAGACGGTGGTTTTCTCGGCCCCTGGTGGCGCGAGGTCGTTCCCGCTGCACAGATTTATGCGCCAGGGCCTCCTGCAGATTATTCACTTTGGTTTATTGCGCTATCTCTAATAGCACCCGAGATATAACCAGATATATATTGGATTTTCCCCCGACCCGGAGTGACCGGCCCCATGAGACTGTGGTTTTCTCGGCCCCTGGTGGTCCGAGGTCGTTCCCGCTGCACAGATTCATGCGCCAGGGCCTCCTACAGACAATGCACTTTGATTTATTGCGCTGTCTCTAATAGCACCCGAGATATCACCAGATATATATTGGATTTTTCCCTGACCCTGAGTGTCCGGCCCCATGAGAAGGTGGTTTTCTCGGCCCCTGGTGGTGCGAGGTCGTTCCCGCTGGCCAGATTCATGCGCCAGGGCTTCCTACAGACAAATCACTTTGGTTTATTGCGCTATCTCTAATAGCACCCGAGATATCACCAGATATATATTGGATTTTCCCCTGACCCTGAGTGTCCGGCTCCATGAGACGGTGGTTGTCTCGGCCCCTGGTGATCCCAGGTGGTTCCCGCTGGCCGCATTCATGCGCCAGGGCCTCCTGCAGACAATGCACTCTGATTTATTAGGCTAACTGTAATAGCACCCGAGAAAGCTCCATATATATGCTGGATTTTTACATGACTTTGGGTGACGGATACCGAAAATCTGAAATTTTCTCGGCCCCTGGTGTTCCGAGGTCATTCCCGCTGCATAGATTCATGCGTCAAGGCCTCCTACAGATAATTCACTTTGGTGTATTGCGCTATCTCTAATAGCACCCAAGATATCACCAGATATATATTGGATTTTTCCCTGACCCTGAGTGTCCGGCCCCATGAGACGTTGGTTGTCTCGGCCCCTGGTGATCCGAGGTAGTCCCCGCTGCAGAGATTCATTTGCCAGGGCCTCCTGCAGATAATTCACTTTGGTTTTTGCGCTATCTGTAATAGCACCCGAGATATCACCAGATATATATTGGATTTTTCCCTGACCCTGACTGTCCGGCCCCATGAGACGGTGGTTTTCTCGGCCCCTGGTGGTCCGAGGTCGTTCCCGCAGCACAGATTCATGCGCCAGGGCCTCCTGCAGACAATGCACTCTGATTTATTTCGCTATCTCTAATAGCACCCGAGGCATCACCAGATATATATTGGATTTTTCCCTGACCCTGACAGTCCTACCCCATGAGACGGTGGTTTTCTCGGCCCCTGGTGGTCCGAAGTCGTTCCCGCTGCACAGATTCATGCGCCAGTGCCTCCTACAGACAATGCAATTAGGTTTATAGCGCTATCTCTAATAGCACCCGAGATATCACCAGATATATATTGGATTTTTCCCTGACTCTGACAGTCCGGCCCCATGAGACGGTGGTTTTCTCGATCCCTCGTGGTCCGAGGTCGATCCCGCTGAACATATTCATGCGCCAGTGCCTCCTACAGACAATGCACTTTGATTTATTGCGCTACCTGTAATAGCACCCGAGAGATCACCAGATGTATATTGGATTTTTCCTTGACCCTGAGTGTCCGACCCCATGAGACTGCGGTTTTCTCGGCCCCTGGTGGTCCGAGGTCGTTCCTGCTGCACAGATTCATGAGCCAGGCCCTCCTACAGATAATTCACTTTAGTTTATTGCGCTATCTCTAATAGCACCCGAGATATCACCAGATATATATTGGATTTTTCCCTGTCCCTGAGTGCCCGGCCCCATGAGACGGCGGTTTTCTCGGCCCCTGGTGGTCCGATGTCGTTCCCACTGCACAGATTCATGCGCCAGGGCCTCCTGCAGACAATGCACTTTGATTTATTTCGCAATCTCTAATTGCACCCGAGATATCACCAGATATATATTGGATTTTTCCCTGACCCTGAGTGTCCGGCCCCATGAGACGGTGGTTTTCTCGGCCCCTGGTGGTCCGAGGTCGATCCCGCTGCACAGATTCATGCGCCAAAGCCTCCTACCTGCAATGCACTTTGATTTATTGCGCTATCTCTAATAGCACCCGAGATATCACCAGATATATATTGGATTTTTCCCTGACCCTGAGTGCCCGGCCCCATGTTTCGGTGGTTTTCTCGACCCCCGGTGGTCCGAGGTCGATCCCGCTGCACAGATTCATGCGCTATGGCCTCCTGCAGGCAATGCATTTTGGTTTATTGCGCTATCTCTAATAGCTCCGGGGATATCACCAGATATATATTGGATTTCTCCCTGACCCTGAGTGTCCGGCACCATGAGACGGTAGTTTTCTCGGCCCCTGGTGGTCCGAGGTCGTTCGCGCTGCACAGATTCATGCGCCAGGGCCTCCTGCAGATAATTCACTTTGTTTTATTGCGCTATCTCTAATAGCACCCGAGATATCACCAGATATATATTGGATTTTTCCTTGTCCCTGAGTGCCCGGCCCCATGAGACGGCGGTTTTCTCGGCCCCTGGTGGTCCGAGGTCGTTCCCACTGCACAGATTCATGCGCCAGGGCCTCCTGCAGACAATGCACTTTGATTTATTTCGCTATCTCTAATTGCACCCGAGATATCACCAGATATATATTGGATTTTTCCCTGACCCTGAGTGTCCGGCCCAATGAGACGGTGGTTTTCTCGGCCCCTGGTGGTCCGAGGTCGATCCCGCTGCACAGATTCATGCTCCAAAGCCTCCTACCTGCAATGCACTTTGATTTATTGCGCTATCTCTAATAGCACCCGAGATATCACCAGATATATATTGGATTTTCCCCTGACCCTGAATGTCCGGCCCAATGAGACGGTGGTTTTCTCGGCCCCTGGTGGTGCGAGGTCGCTCCCGCTGGCCAGATTCATGCGCCAGGGCTTTCTACAGACAATTCACTTTGCTTTATTGCGCTATCTCTAATAGCACCCGAGATATCACTAGATATATAATGGATTTTTCCCTGACCCTGAGTGTCCGGCCCCATGAGACGGTGGTTTTCTCGGCCCCTGGTGGTCCTAGGTCGTTCCCGCTGCACAGATGCATGCGCCAGGGCCTTCTGCAGATAATTCACTTTGGTTTATTGCGCTATCTCTAACAGCACCCGAGGTACCACCAGATATATATTGGATTTTCCCCTGACCCTGAGTGTCCGGCCCCATGAGACTGTGGATTTCTCGGCCCCTGGTGGTCCGAGGTCGTTCCCGCTGGCCAGATTCATGCGCCAGGGCTTCCTACAGACAATTCTCTTTGGTTTATTGCGCTATCTCTAATAGCACCCAAGATATCACCAGATATATATTGGATTTTCCCCTGACCCTGAGTGTCCAGCCCCATGAGACTGTGGTTTTCTCGGCCCCTGGTGGTCCGAGGTCGATCCCGCTGCACAGATTCATGCCCCAGGGCCTCCTACAGACAATGCACTTTGATTTATTGGGCTATCTGTAATAGCACCCGAGATATCGCCAGATATATATTGGATTTTTCCCTGACCCTGAGTGTCCGGCCCCATGAGACGGTGGTTGTCTTGGCCCCTGGGGGTCCGAGGTCGTTCCCGCTGCACTGATTCATGCGCCAGGGCCTCCTACAGACAATGCACTTTGATTTATTGCGCTATCTCTTATAGCACCCGAGATATCACCAGATATATATTGGATTTTTCCCTGACCCTGAGTTTCCGGGTCCATGAGAAGGTGGTTTTCTCGGCCCCTGGTGGTCCGAGGTCGTTCCCGCTGCACAGATTCATGCGCCAGGACCTCCTGCAGATAATTCACTTTGGTTTATTGCGCTATCTCTTATAGCACCCGAGATAGCACCAGATATATATTGGATTTTTCCCTGACCCTGAGTGTCCGGCCCCATGAGACTGTGGTTTTCTCGGCCCCTGGTGGTCCGAGGTCGTTCCCGCTGCACAGATTTATGCGCCAGGGCCTCCTGCAGATAATTCACTTTGGATGATTGCGCTATCTCTAATAGCACCCGAGATATCACCAGATATATATTGGATTTTCCCCTGACCCTGAGTGTCCGGCCCCATGAGACTGTGGTTTACTCGGCCATGGGGGTCCGAGGTCGTTCCCGCTGCACAGATTCATGCGCCAGGGCCTCCTACAGACAATGCACTTTGATTTATTGCGCTGTCTCTAATGGCACCCGAGATATCACCAGATATATATTGGATTTTTCCCTGACCCTGAGTGTCCGGCCCCATGAGACGCTGGTTTTCTCGGCCCCTGGTGGTCCGAGGTCGTTCCCGCTGCACAGATTTATGCGCCAGGGCCTCCTGCAGATAATTCACTTTGGTTTATTGCGCTATCTCTAATAGCACCCGAGATATCACCAGATATATATTGGATTTTTCCCTGACCCTGAGTGTCCGGCCCCATGAGACGCTGGTTTTCTCGGCCCCTGGTGGTCCGAGGTCGTTCCCGCTGCACAGATTCATGCGCCAGGGCCTCCGGCCGATAATTCACTTTGGTTTATTGCGCTATCTCTAATAGCACCCGAGATATATATTGGATTTTTCCCTGACCCTGAGTGTCCGGCCCCATGAGAAGGTGGTTTTCTCGGCCCCTGGTGGTGCGAGGTCGTTCCCGCTGGCCAGATTCATGCGCCAGGGCTTCCTACAGACAAATCACTTTGGTTTATTGCGCTATCTCTAATAGCACCCGAGATATCACCAGATATATATTGGATTTTTCCCTGCCCCTGAGTGTCCGGCCCCATGAGACGGTGGTTTTCTCGGCCCCTGGTGGTCCGAGGTCGTTCCCGCTGCACAGATTCATGCACCAGGGCCTCCTACAGACAATGCACTTTGATTTATTGCGCTATCTGTAATAGCACCCGAGATATCACCAGATATATATTGGATTTTTCCCTGACCCTGAGTGTCCGTCCCCATGAGACGCTGGTTTTCTCGGCCCCTGGTGGTCCGAGGTCGTTCCCGCTGCACAGATTTATGCGCCAGGGCCTCCTGCAGATAATTCACTTTGGATGATTGCGCTATCTCTAATAGCACCCGAGATATCACCAGATATATATTGGATTTTCCCCTGACCCTGAGTGTCCGGCCCCATGAGAATGTGGTTTTCTCGGCCATGGGGGTCCGAGGTCGTTCCCGCTGCACAGATTCATGCGCCAGGGCCTCCTACAGACAATGCACTTTGATTTATTGCGCTATCTGTAATAGCACCCGAGATATCACCAGATATATATTGGATTATCCCCTGACCCTGAGTGTCCGGCCCCATGAGACTGTGGTTTTCTCGGCCATGGGGGTCCGAGGTCGTTCCCGCTGCACAGATTCATGCGCCAGGGCCTCCTACAGACAATGCACTTTGATTTATTGCGCTGTCTCTAATGGCACCCGAGATATCACCAGATATATATTGGATTTTTCCCTGACCCTGAGTGTCCGGCCCCATGAGACGCTGGTTTTCTCGGCCCCTGGTGGTCCGAGGTCGTTCCCGCTGCACAGATTTATGCGCCGGGGCCTCCTGCAGATAATTCACTTTGGTTTATTGCGCTATCTCTAATAGCACCCGAGATATAACCAGATATATATTGGATTTTCCCACGACCCTGAGCGTCCGGCCCCATGAGACTGTGGTTTTCTCGGCCCCTGGTGGTCCGAGGTCGTTCCCGCTGCACAGAAACATGCGCCAGGGCTTCCTGCAGACAATGCACTTTGATTTATTGCGCTATCTGTAATAGCACCCGAGATATCACCAGATATATGCTGGATTTTTCCCTGACCCTGAGCGTCCGGCCCCATGAGACTGTGGTTTTCTCGGCCCCTGGTGGTCCGAGGTCGTTCCCGCTGCACAGAAACATGCGCCAGGGCTTCCTGCAGACAATGCACTTTGATTTATTGCGCTATCTGTAATAGCACCCGAGATATCACCAGATATATGCTGGATTTTTCCCTGACCCTGAGCGTCCGGCCCCATGAGACTGTGGTTTTCTCGACCCCTGGTGGTCCGAGGTCGTTCCCGCTGAACAGATGCTTGCGCCAGGGCCTCCTGCAGATAATTCACTTTGGTTTATTGCGCTATCTCTAATAGCACCCGAGATATCACCAGATATATATTGGATTTTTCCCTGACCCTGAGTGTCCGGCCCCATGAGACGCTGGTTTTCTCGGCCCCTGGTGGTCCGAGGTCGTTCCCGCTGCACAGATTCATGCGCCAGGGCCTCCGGCCGATAATTCACTTTGGTTTATTGCGCTATCTCTAATAGTACCCGAGATATCACCAGATATATATTGGATTTTCTCCTGACCCTGAGTGTCCGGCCCCATGAGACGGTGGTTTTCTCGGCCGCTGGTGGTCCGAGGTCGTTCCCGCTGCACAGATTTAGGCGCCCGGGCCTCCTGCAGATAATTCACTTTGGTTTATTGCGCTATCTCTAATAGCACCCGAGATATCGCCAGATATATATTGCATTTTTCCCTGACCCTGAGTGTCCGGCCCCATGAGAAGGTGGTTTTTTCGGCCCCTGGTGGTGCGAGGTCGTTCCCGCTGGCCAGATTCATGCGCCAGGGCCTCCTGCAGATAATTCACTTTGGTTTATTGCGCTATGTCTAATAGCACCCGAGATATCACCAGATATATATTGGATTTTCCCCTGACCCTGAGTGTCCGGCCCCATGAGACTGTGGTTTTCTCGGCCCCTGGTGGTCCGAGGTCGATCCCGCTGCACAGATTCATGCGCCAGGGCCTCCTGCAGATAATTCACTTTGGTTTATTGCGCTATCTATAATAGCACCCGAGATATAACCAGATATATATTGGATTTTTTCCTGACCCTGACAGTCCGGCCCCATGAGACGGTGGTTTTCTCGGCCCCTGGTGGTCCGAGGTCGTTCCCGCTGCAACAGATGCATGCGCCAGGGCCTCCTGCAGATAATTCACTTTGGTTTATTGCGCTATCTCTAATAGCACCCGAGATATCACCAGATATATATTGGATTTTCTCCTGACCCTGAGTGGCCGGCCCCATGAGAATGTGGTTTTCTCGGCCATGGGGGTCCGAGGTCGTTCCCGCTGCACAGATTCATGCGACAGGGCCTCCCGCAGACAAGGCACCTCGATTTATCGCGCTATCTCAAATGGCACCCGAGATATCACCAGATATATAATGGATTTTTCCCTGACCCTGACAGTGCGGCCCCATGAGACTGTAGTTTTCTTGGTCCCTGGTTGTCCGAGGTCGTTCCCGCTGCACGGACTCGTGCGCCAGGGCTTCCTGCAGACAATGCACTTTGATTTATCGCGCTATCTGTAATAGCACCTGAGATATCCCCAGATATATACTGGATTTTTCCCTGACCCTGAGTGTCCGGCCCCATGAGACGGTGGTTTTCTCGGCCCCTGGTGGTCAGAGGTCGTTACCGCTGCACAGATTCATGGGCCAGGGCCTCCCGCAGACAAAGCACTGTGGTTTATTGCGCTATCAGTAATAGCACCCGAGATATCACCAGATATATATTGGATTTTTCCCTGACCCTGAGTGTCCGGCCCCATGAGACGGTGGTTTTCTCGGCCCCTGGTTGTTCGAGGTCGTTCCCGCTGCACAGATTCATGCGCCAGGGCCTCCTACAGACAATGCACTTTGATTTATTGCGCTATCTGTAATAGCACCCGAGATATCAACAGATATATATTGGATTTTTTCCTGACCCTGACAGTCCGGCCCCATGAGACGGTGATTTTCTCGGCGCCTGGTGGTCCCAGGTCGTTCCCGCTGCACAGATTCATGCGCCAGGGCCACCCGCAGACAAAGCACTTTGGTTTATTGCGGTATCTGTAATAGCACCCGAGATATCACCAGATATATTCTGCATTTTTACATGACCTTGGGTGACGGTTTCCGAATATCTGTAATTTTCTCGGCCCCTGGTGGCCCGAGGTCGTTCCTGCTGCACAGATTCATTCCCCAGTGCCACCTACAGACAATGCACTTTGATTTATTACGCTATCTGTAATAGCACCCGAGATATCACCAGATATATATTGGATTTTCCCCTGACCCTGAGTGTCCGGCCCTATGAGACGGTGGTTTTCTCGGCCCCTGGTGGTGCGAGGTCGTTCCCGCTGCCCAGATTCATGCGGCAGGGCCTCCTACAGACAATGCACTTTGATTTATTGCGCTATCTGTAATAGCACCCGAGATATCACCAGATATATATTGGATTTTCCCCTGACCCTGAGTGTCCGGACCCATGAGACGGTGATTTTCTCGGCCCCTGGTGGTCCGAGGTCGTTCCTGCTGCACAGATTCATTCGCCAGTGGCACCTACAGACAATGCACTTTGATTTATTGCGCTATCTGTAATAGCACCCGAGATATCACCAGATATATATTGGATTTTTCCATGACCCTGACAGTCCGGCCCCATGAGACGGTGATTTTCTCGGCCCCTGGAGGTCCGAGGTCGTTCCCGCTGGCCAGATTCATGCGCCAGGTCCTCCTACAGACAATGCACTTTGATGTATTGCGCTATCTGTAATAGCACCCGAGATATCACCAGATATATGCTGGATTTTTACATGACCTTGGGTGACGGATTCCGAATATCTGTAATTTTCTCGGCCCCTGGTGGTCCGAGGTCGTTCCTGCTGCACAGATTCATTCGCCAGTGCCGCCTACAGACAATGCACTTTGATTTATTGCGCTATCTCTAATAGCACCCGAGATATCACCAGATATATATTGGATTTTTCCGTGACCCTGACAGTCCGGCCCCATGAGACGGTGATTTTCTCGGCCCCTGGTGGTCCGAGGTAGTTCCCGCTGCACAGAATCATGCGCCAGTGCTTCGTGCAGACAATGCACTTTGAGTTATTGCGCTATCTCTAATAGCACCCGAGATATCACCAGATATATGCTGGATTTTTCCGCGATCCGGACAGTCCGGCCCCATGAGACGGTGATTTTCTCGGCCCCTGGTGGTCCGACGTCGTTTCCGCTGCACAGATGCTTGCGCCAGGGCCTCCTGCAGATAATGCTCTTTGATTTATTGCGCTATCTCTAATAGCACCCGAGACATCACCAGATATATATTGGATTTTCCCCTGACCCTGAGAGTCCGGCACCATGAGACTGTGGTTTTCTCGGCCCCTGGTGGTCCGAGGTCGTTCCCGCTGCCCAGATTCATGCGCCAGGGCTTCCTACAGACAATGCACTTTGATTTATTGCGCTATCTGTAATAGCACCCGAGATATCACCAGATATATATTGGATTTTCCCCTGACCCTGAGTGTCCGGCCCCATGAGACGGTGGTTTTCTCGGCCCCTGGTGGTCCGAGGTCGTTCCCGCTGCACAGATCCATGCGCCAGGGCCTCCTACAGACAATGCACTTTGGTTTATTGCGCTATCTGTAACAGCACCCGAGATATCACCAGATATATGCTGGATTTTTACATGACCTTGGGTGACGGATTCCGAATATCTGTAATTTTCTCGGCCCCTGGTGGTCCGAGGTGGTTCCTGCTGCACAGATTCATTCGCCAGTGCCGCCTACAGACAATGCACTTTGATTTATTGCGCTATCTCTAATAGCACCCGAGATATCACCAGATATATATTGGATTTTTCCATGACCCTGACAGTCCGGCCCCATGAGACGGTGATTTTCTCGGCCCCTGGTGGTCCGAGGTAGTTCCCGCTGCACAGAATCATGCGCCAGGGCTTCCTGCAGACAATGCACCTTGATTTATTGCGCTATCTCTAATAGCGCCAGAGATATTACCAGATATATGCTGGATTTTTCCCTGACCCTGAGTGTCCGGCCCCATGAGACTGTGGTTTTCTCGGCCCCAGGTGGTGCGACGTCGTTCCCGCTGCACAGATGCTTGCGCCAGGGCCTCCTGCAGATAATGCACTTTGATTTATTGCGCTATCTGTAATAGCACCCGAGATATCACCAGATATATATTGGATTTTCCCCTGACCCTGAGTGTCCGGCCCCATGAGACGGTGGTTTTCTCGGCCCCTGGTGGAGCGAGGTCGTTCCCGCTGGCCAGATTCATGCGCCTGGGCTTCCTACAGACAAATCACTTCGGTTTATTGCGCTATCTCTAATAGCACCCGAGATATCACCAGATATATATTGGATATTCCCCAGACCCTGAGTGTCCGGCCCAATGAGACGGTGGTTTTCTCGGCCCCTGGAGGTCCGAGGTCGTTCCCGCTGGCCAGATTCATGCGCCAGGTCCTCCTACAGACAATGCACTTTGATGTATTGCGCTATCTGTAATAGCACCCGAGATATCACCAGATATATGCTGGATTTTTACATGACCTTGGGTGACGGATTCCGAATATCTGTAATTTTCTCGGCCCCTGGTGGTCCGAGGTCGTTCCTGCTGCACAGATTCATTCGCCAGTGCCGCCTACAGACAATGCACTTTGATTTATTGCGCTATCTCTAATAGCACCCGAGATATCACCAGATATATATTGGATTTTTCCGTGACCCTGACAGTCCGGCCCCATGAGACGGTGATTTTCTCGGCCCCTGGTGGTCCGAGGTAGTTCCCGCTGCACAGAATCATGCGCCAGTGCTTCGTGCAGACAATGCACTTTGAGTTATTGCGCTATCTCTAATAGCACCCGAGATATCACCAGATATATGCTGGATTTTTCCGCGATCCGGACAGTCCGGCCCCATGAGACGGTGATTTTCTCGGCCCCTGGTGGTCCGACGTCGTTTCCGCTGCACAGATGCTTGCGCCAGGGCCTCCTGCAGATAATGCACTTTGATTTATTGCGCTATCTCTAATAGCACCCGAGACATCACCAGATATATATTGGATTTTCCCCTGACCCTGAGAGTCCGTCACCATGAGACTGTGGTTTTCTCGGCCCCTGGTGGTCCGAGGTCGTTCCCGCTGCCCAGATTCATGCGCCAGGGCTTCCTACAGACAATGCACTTTGATTTATTGCGCTATCTGTAATAGCACCCGAGATATCACCAGATATATATTGGATTTTTCCCTGACCCTGAGTGTCCGGCCCAATGAGACTGTGGTTTTCTCGGAGCCTGGTCGTCCGAGGTCGTTCCCGCTGCACAGATCCATGCGCCAGGGCCTCCTACAGACAATGCACTTTGGTTTATTGCGCTATCTGTAACAGCACCCGAGATATCACCAGATATATGCTGGATTTTTACATGACCTTGGGTGACGGATTCCGAATATCTGTAATTTTCTCGGCCCCTGGTGGTCCGAGGTGGTTCCTGCTGCACAGATTCATTCGCCAGTGCCGCCTACAGACAATGCACTTTGATTTATTGCGCTATCTCTAATAGCACCCGAGATATCACCAGATATATATTGGATTTTTCCATGACCCTGACAGTCCGGCCCCATGAGACGGTGATTTTCTCGGCCCCTGGTGGTCCGAGGTAGTTCCCGCTGCACAGAATCATGCGCCAGGGCTTCCTGCAGACAATGCACCTTGATTTATTGCGCTATCTCTAATAGCGCCAGAGATATTACCAGATATATGCTGGATTTTTCCCTGACCCTGAGTGTCCGGCCCCATGAGACTGTGGTTTTCTCGGCCCCAGGTGGTGCGACGTCGTTCCCGCTGCACAGATGCTTGCGCCAGGGCCTCCTGCAGATAATGCACTTTGATTTATTGCGCTATCTGTAATAGCACCCGAGATATCACCAGATATATATTGGATTTTCCCCTGACCCTGAGTGTCCGGCCCCATGAGACGGTGGTTTTCTCGGCCCCTGGAGGTCCGAGGTCGTTCCCGCTGGCCAGATTCATGCGCCAGGTCCTCCTACAGACAATGCACTTTGATTTATTGCGCTATCTCTAATAGCGCCCGAGATATCACCAGATATAGGTTGGATTTTCCCCTGACCCTGAGTGTCCGGCCCCATGAGACTGTGGTTTTCTCGGCCCCTGGTGGTCCGAGGTCGTTCCCGCTTTACAGATTCATGCGCCAGGGCCTCCTGCAGATAATTCACATTGGTTTATTGCGCTATCTCTAATAGCACCCGAGATATCACCAGATATATATTGGATTTTCCCCAGACCCTGAGTGTCCGGCCCAATGAGACGGTGTTTTTCTCGGCCCCTGGTGGTGCGAGGTCGTTCCCGCTGGCCAGATTCATGCGCCTGGGCTTCCTACAGACAAATCACTTTGGTTTATTGCGCTATCTCTAATAGCACCCGAGATATCACCAGATATATATTGGATTTTCCCCAGACCCTGAGTGTCCGGCCCAATGAGACGGTGGTTTTCTCGGCCCCTGGAGGTCCGAGGTCGTTCACGCTGGCCAGATTCATGCGCCAGGTCCTCCTACAGACAATGCACTTTGATGTATTGCGCTATCTGTAATAGCACCCGAGATATCACCAGATATATATTGGATTTTCCCCTGACCCTGAGTGTCCGGCCCAATGGGACTGTGGTTTTCTCGGAGCCTGGTGGTCCGAGGTCGTTCCCGCTGCCCAGATTCATGCGCCAGGGCCTCATACAGACAATGCACTTTGATTTATTGCGCTATCTGTAATAGCACCGGAGATATCACCAGATATATATTGGATTTTTCCCTGACCCTGAGTGTCCGGCCCCATGAGACTGTGATTTTCTCGGCCCCTGGTGGTCCGAGGTCGTTCCCGCTGCCCAGATTCATGCGCCAGGGCTTCCTACAGACAATGCACTTTGATTTATTGCGCTATCTGTAATAGTACCCGAGATATCACCAGATATATATTGGATTTTTCCCTGACCCTGAGTGTCCGGCCCAATGAGACTGTGGTTTTCTCGGCCCCTGGTGCTCCGAAGTCGTTCCCGCTGCCCAGATTCATGCGCCAGGGCCTCCTACAGACAATGCACTTTGATTTATTGCGCTATCTGTAATAGCACCGGAGATATCACCAGATATATATTGAATTTTTCCCTGACCCTGAGTGTCTGGCCCCATGAGACGGTGGTTGTCTCGGCCCCTTGTGGTCCGCGGTCGTTCCCGCTGGCCAGATTCATGCGCCAGGTCCTCCTACAGACAATGCACTTTGATTTATTGCGCTATCTCTAATAGCGCCCGAGATATCACCAGATATATATTGGATTTTCCCCTGACCCTGAGTGTCCGGCCCCATGAGACTGTGGTTTTCTCGGCCCCTGGTGGTCCGAGGTCGTTCCCGCTTTACAGATTCATGCGCCAGGGCCTCCTGCAGGTAATTCACTTTGGTTTATTGCGCTATCTCTAATAGCACCCGAGATATCACCAGATATATATTGGATTTTCCCCTGACCCTGAGTGTCCGGCCCAATGAGACTGTGGTTTTCTCGGAGCCTGGTGGTCCGAGGTCGTTCCCGCTGCCCAGATTCATGCGCCAGGGCCTCATACAGACAATGCACTTTGATTTATTGCGCTATCTGTAATAGCACCGGAGATATCACCAGATATATATTGGATTTTTCCCTGACCCTGAGTGTCCGGCCCCATGAGACTGTGATTTTCTCGGCCCCTGGTGGTCCGAGGTCGTTCCCGCTGCCCAGATTCATGCGCCAGGGCTTCCTACAGACAATGCACTTTGATTTATTGCGCTATCTGTAATAGTACCCGAGATATCACCAGATATATATTGGATTTTTCCCTGACCCTGAGTGTCCGGCCCAATGAGACTGTGGTTTTCTCGGCCCCTGGTGCTCCGAAGTCGTTCCCGCTGCCCAGATTCATGCGCCAGGGCCTCCTACAGACAATGCACTTTGATTTATTGCGCTATCTGTAATAGCACCGGAGATATCACCAGATATATATTGAATTTTTCCCTGACCCTGAGTGTCTGGCCCCATGAGACGGTGGTTGTCTCGGCCCCTGGTGGTCCGAGGTCGTTCCCGCTGCACAGAGTCATGCGCCAGGGCCTCCTACAGACAATGCACTTTGGTTTATTGCGCTATCTGCAATAGCACCCGAGATATCACCAGATATATGCTGGATTTTTACATGACCTTGGGTGAGGGATTCCGAATATCTGTAATTTTTTCGGCCCCTGGTGGTCCGAGGTCGTTCCTGCTGCACAGATTCATGCGCCAGGGCCTCCTACAGACAATGCACTTTGATTTATTGCGCTATCTGTAATAGCACCCGAGATATCACCAGATATATATTGGATTTTCCCCTGACCCTGAGTGTCCGGCCCCATGAGACGGTGGTTTTCTCGGCCCCTGGTGGTCCGAGGTCGTTCCCGCTGCACAGATTCATGAGCCAGGGCCTCCTGCAGATAATTCACTTTGGTTTATTGCGCTATCTCTAATAGCACCCGAGATATCACCAGATATATATTGGATTTTCCCCTGACCCTGAGTGTCCGGCCCCATGAGACGGTGGTTTTCTCGGCCCCTGGTGGTCCGAGGTCGTTCCCGCTGCACAGATTCATGCGCCAGGGCCTCCTACAGACAATGCACTTTGGTTTATTGCGCTATCTGTAATAGCACCCGAGATATCACCAGATATATGCTGGATTTTTACATGACCTTGGGTGACGGATTCCGAATATCTGTAATTTTCTCGGCCCCAGGTGGTCCGAGGTAGTTCCCGCTGCACAGAAACATGCGCCAGGGCTTCCTGCAGACAATGCACTTTGATTTATTGCGCTATCTCTAATAGCACCCGAGATATCACCAGATATATGCTGGATTCTTCCCTGACCCTGAGCGTCCGGCCCCATGAGACTGTGGTTTTCTCGGCCCCTGGTGGTCCGAGGTCGTTCCCGCTGAACAGATGCTTGCGCCAGGGCCTCCTGCAGATAATTCACTTTGGTTTATTGGGCTATCTCTAATAGCACCCGAGATTTCACCAGATATATATTGGATTCTTCCCTGACCCTGTGTGTCCGGCCCCATGAGACGGTGGTTTTCTCGGCCCCTGGTGGTCCGAGGTCGTTCCCGCTGCACAGATTCATGCGCCAGGGCCTCCTACAGACAATGCACTTTCATTTATTGCGCTATCTGTAATAGCACCCGAGATATCACCAGATATATATTGGATTTTTCCCTGACCCTGAGTGTCCGGCCCCATGAGACGGTGGTTCTCTCGGCCCCTGGTGGTCCGAGGTCGTTCCCGCTTCACAGATTCATGCGCCAGGGCCTCCTGCAGATAAATCACTATGGTTTTGTGCGCTATCTGTAAGAACGCCCGAGATATAACCAGATATATATTGTATTTTCCCCTGTCCCTGAGTGTCCGGCCCCATGAGACTGCGGTTTTCTCGGCCCCTGGTGGTCCGAGGTCGGTCCCGCTACACAGATTCATGCGCCAGGGCCTCCTACAGACAATGCACTTTGGTTTATTGCGCTATCTGCAATAGCACCCGAGATATCACCAGATATATGCTGGATTTTTACATGACCTTGGGTGAGGGATTCCGAATATCTGTAATTTTTTCGGCCCCTGGTGGTCCGAGGTCGTTCCTGCTGCACAGATTCATGCGCCAGGGCCTCCTACAGACAATGCACTTTGATTTATTGCGCTATCTGTAATAGCACCCGAGATATCACCAGATATATATTGGATTTTCCCCTGACCCTGAGTGTCCGGCCCCATGAGACGGTGGTTTTCTCGGCCCCTGGTGGTCCGAGGTCGTTCCCGCTGCACAGATTCATGAGCCAGGGCCTCCTGCAGATAATTCACTTTGGTTTATTGCGCTATCTCTAATAGCACCCGAGATATCACCAGATATATATTGGATTTTCCCCTGACCCTGAGTGTCCGGCCCCATGAGACGGTGGTTTTCTCGGCCCCTGGTGGTCCGAGGTCGTTCCCGCTGCACAGATTCATGCGCCAGGGCCTCCTACAGACAATGCACTTTGGTTTATTGCGCTATCTGTAATAGCACCCGAGATATCACCAGATATATGCTGGATTTTTACATGACCTTGGGTGACGGATTCCGAATATCTGTAATTTTCTCGGCCCCAGGTGGTCCGAGGTAGTTACCGCTGCACAGAAACATGCGCCAGGGCTTCCTGCAGACAATGCACTTTGATTTATTGCGCTATCTCTAATAGCACCCGAGATATCACCAGATATATGCTGGATTCTTCCCTGACCCTGAGCGTCCGGCCCCATGAGACTGTGGTTTTCTCGGCCCCTGGTGGTCCGAGGTCGTTCCCGCTGAACAGATGCTTGCGCCAGGGCCTCCTGCAGATAATTCACTTTGGTTTATTGGGCTATCTCTAATAGCACACGAGATTTCACCAGATATATATTGGATTCTTCCCTGACCCTGTGTGTCCGGCCCCATGAGACGGTGGTTTTCTCGGCCCCTGGTGGTCCGAGGTCGTTCCCGCTGCACAGATTCATGCGCCAGGGCCTCCTACAGACAATGCACTTTCATTTATTGCGCTATCTGTAATAGCACCCGAGATATCACCAGATATATATTGGATTTTTCCCTGACCCTGAGTGTCCGGCCCCATGAGACGGTGGTTCTCTCGGCCCCTGGTGGTCCGAGGTCGTTCCCGCTTCACAGATTCATGCGCCAGGGCCTCCTGCAGATAAATCACTATGGTTTTGTGCGCTATCTGTAAGAACGCCCGAGATATAACCAGATATATATTGTATTTTCCCCTGTCCCTGAGTGTCCGGCCCCATGAGACTGCGGTTTTCTCGGCCCCTGGTGGTCCGAGGTCGGTCCCGCTGCACAGATTCATGCGCCAGGGCCTCCTACAGACAATGCACTTTGATTTATTGCGCTATCTGTAATAGCACCCGAGATATCACCAGATATATATTGGATTTTTCCCTGACCCTGAGTGTCCGGCCCCATGAGACGGTGGTTCTCTCGGCCCCTGGTGGTCCGAGGTCGTTCCCGCTTCACAGATTCATGCGCCAGGGCCTCCTACAGGCAATGCACTTTGGTTTATTGCGCGATCTGTAATAGCACCCGAGCTATCACCAGATATATGCTGGATTTTTACATGACCTTGGGTGACGGATTCCGAATATCTGTAATTTTCTCGGCCCCTGGTGGTCCGAGGTCGTTCCTGTTGCACAGATTCATTCCCCAGTGCCACCTACAGACAATGCACTTTGATTTATTGCGCTATCTGTAATAGCACCCGAGATATCACCAGATATATATTGGATTTTTCCCTGACCCTGAGTGTCCGGCCCCATGAGACGGTGGTTTTCTCGGCCCCTGGGGGTCCGAGGTCGTTCCCGCTGCACAGATTCATGCGCCAGGGCCTCCTGCAGATAATTCACATTGGTTTATTGCGCTATCTGTAATAGCACCCGAGATATCACCAGATATATATTGGATTTTCCCCTGACCCTGAGTGTCCGGCCCCATGAGACGGTGGTTTTCTCGGCCCCTGGTGGTCCGAGGTCGTTCCTGCTGCACAGATTCCTGCGCCAGGGCCTCCTGCAGATAATTCACTTTGGTTTATTGCGCTATCTCTAATAGCACCCGAGATATCGCCAGATATATATTGGATTTTTCCCTGACCCTGAGTGTCCGGCCCCATGAGACTGTGGTTTTCTCGTACCCTGGTGGTCCGAAATCGTTCCCGCTGCCCAGATTCATGCGCCAGAGCCTCCTACAGACAATGCACGTTGATTTATTGCGCTATCTGTAATAGCACCCGAGATATCACCAGATATATATTGGATTTTTCCCTGACCCTGAGTGTCCGGCCCCATGAGACTGTGATTTTCTCGGCCCCTGGTGGTCCGAAGTCGTTCCCGCTGCCCAGATTCATGCGCCAGGGCCTCCTACAGACAATTCACTTTGGTATATTGCGCTATCTCTAATAGCACCCGACATATCACCGGATATATATTGGGTTTTCCCCTGACCCTGAGTGTCCGGCAACATGAGACTGTGGTTTTCTCGGCCCCTGGTGGTCCGAGGTCGCTCCCGCTGCACAGAATCATGCACCAGGGCCTCCTACAGACAATGCACTTTGATGTATTGGGCTATCTGTAATAGCACCCGAGATAACACCAGATATATATTGGATTTTTCCCTGACCCAGAGTGTCCGGCACCATGAGACGGTGGTTTTCTCGGCCCCTGGTGGTCCGAGGTCGTCCCCGCTTCATAGAATCATGCGCCAGGGCCTCCTGCAGATAATTCACTTTGGTTTATTGCGCTATCTCTAATAGCACCCGAGATATCACCAGATATATATTGGATTCTTCCCGGACCCTGAGTGTCCGGCCCCATGAGACAGTGGTTTTCTCGGCCCCTGGTGGTCCGAGGTCGTTGCCGCTGCACAAATTCATGCGCCAGGGCCTCCTGCAGATAATTCACTTTGGTTTATTGCGCTATCTCTAATAGCACCCGAGATTTCACCAGATATATATTGGATTCTTCCCTGACCCTGTGTGTCCGGCCCCATGAGACGGTGGTTTTCTCGGCCCCTGGTGGTCCGAGGTCGTTCCCGCTGCACAGATTCATGCGCCAGGGCCTCCTACAGACAATGCACTTTCATTTATTGTGCTATCTGTAATAGCACCCGAGATATCGCCAGATATATATTGGATTTTTCCCTGAGCCTGAGTGTCCGGCCCCAAGAGACGGTGGTTCTCTCGGCCCCTGGTGGTCCGAGGTCGTTCCCGCTGAACAGATTCATGCGCCAGGGCCTCCTACAGACAATGCACTTTGATTTATTGGGCTATCTGTAATAGGACCCGAGATATCACCAGATATATATTGGATTTTTCCCTGACCCTGAGTGTCCGGCCCCATGAGACTGTGATTTTCTCGGCCCCTGGTGGTCCGAAGTCGTTCCCGCTGCCCAGATTCATGCGCCAGGGCCTCCTACAGACAATTCACTTTGGTATATTGCGCTATCTCTAATAGCACCCGACATATCACCGGATATATATTGGGTTTTCCCCTGACCCTGAGTGTCCGGCAACATGAGACTGTGGTTTTCTCGGCCCCTGGTGGTCCGAGGTCGCTCCCGCTGCCCAGATTCATGCACCAGGGCCTCCTACAGACAATGCACTTTGATTTATTGCGCTATCTGTAATAGCACCGGAGATATCACCAGATATATATTGAATTTTTCCCTGACCCTGAGTGTCTGGCTCCATGAGACGGTGGTTGTCTCGGCCCCTGGTGGTCCGAGGTCGTTCCCGCTGCACAGAGTCATGCGCCAGGGCCTCCTACAGACAATGCACTTTGGTTTATTGCGCTATCTGCAATAGCACCCGAGATATCACCAGATATATGCTGGATTTTTACATGACCTTGGGTGAGGGATTCCGAATATCTGTAATTTTTTCGGCCCCTGGTGGTCCGAGGTCGTTCCTGCTGCACAGATTCATGCGCCAGGGCCTCCTACAGACAATGCACTTTGATTTATTGCGCTATCTGTAATAGCACCCGAGATATCACCAGATATATATTGGATTTTCCCCTGACCCTGAGTGTCCGGCCCCATGAGACGGTGGTTTTCTCGGCCCCTGGTGGTCCGAGGTCGTTCCCGCTGCACAGATTCATGAGCCAGGGCCTCCTGCAGATAATTCACTTTGGTTTATTGCGCTATCTCTAATAGCACCCGAGATATCACCAGATATATATTGGATTTTCCCCTGACCCTGAGTGTCCGGCCCCATGAGACGGTGGTTTTCTCGGCCCCTGGTGGTCCGAGGTCGTTCCCGCTGCACAGATTCATGCGCCAGGGCCTCCTACAGACAATGCACTTTGGTTTATTGCGCTATCTGTAATAGCACCCGAGATATCACCAGATATATGCTGGATTTTTACATGACCTTGGGTGACGGATTCCGAATATCTGTAATTTTCTCGGCCCCAGGTGGTCCGAGGTAGTTCCCGCTGCACAGAAACATGCGCCAGGGCTTCCTGCAGACAATGCACTTTGATTTATTGCGCTATCTCTAATAGCACCCGAGATATCACCAGATATATGCTGGATTCTTCCCTGACCCTGAGCGTCCGGCCCCATGAGACTGTGGTTTTCTCGGCCCCTGGTGGTCCGAGGTCGTTCCCGCTGAACAGATGCTTGCGCCAGGGCCTCCTGCAGATAATTCACTTTGGTTTATTGGGCTATCTCTAATAGCACCCGAGATTTCACCAGATATATATTGGATTCTTCCCTGACCCTGTGTGTCCGGCCCCATGAGACGGTGGTTTTCTCGGCCCCTGGTGGTCCGAGGTCGTTCCCGCTGCACAGATTCATGCGTCAGGGCCTCCTACAGACAATGCACTTTCATTTATTGCGCTATCTGTAATAGCACCCGAGATATCACCAGATATATATTGGATTTTTCCCTGACCCTGAGTGTCCGGCCCCATGAGACGGTGGTTCTCTCGGCCCCTGGTGGTCCGAGGTCGTTCCCGCTTCACAGATTCATGCGCCAGGGCCTCCTACAGGCAATGCACTTTGGTTTATTGCGCGATCTGTAATAGCACCCGAGCTATCACCAGATATATGCTGGATTTTTACATGACCTTGGGTGACGGATTCCGAATATCTGTAATTTTCTCGGCCCCTGGTGGTCCGAGGTAGTTCCCGCTGCACAGAAACATGCGCCAGGGCTTCCTGCAGACAATGCACTTTGATTTATTGCGCTATCTCTAATAGCACCCGAGATATCACCAGATATATGCTGGATTTTTCCCTGACCCTGAGCGTCCGGCCCCATGAGACTGTGGTTTTCTCGGCCCCTGGTGGTCCGAGGTCGTTCCCGCTGAACAGATGCTTGCGCCAGGGCCTCCTGCAGATAATTCACTTTGGTTTATTGCGCTATCTCTAATAGCACCCGTGATATCACCAGATATATATTGGATTTTTCCCTGACCCTGAGTGTCCGGCCCCATGAGACGGTGGTTTTCTCGGCCCCTGGTGGTCCGAGGTCGTTCCCGCTGCACAGATTCATGCGCCAGGGCCTCCTGCAGATAATTCACTTTGGTTTATTGCGTTATCTCTGATAGCACCCGAGACATTACCAGATATATATTGGATTTTTCCCTGACCCTGAGTGTCCGGCCCCATGAGACTGTGGTTTTCTCGGACCCTGGTGGTCCGAAGTCCTTCCCGCTGCCCAGACTCATGCGCCAGGGCCTCGTACAGACAATGCACTTTGATTTATTGCGCTATCTGTAATAGCACCCGAGATATCACCAGATATATATTGGATTTTTCCCTGACCCTGAGTGTCCGGCCCCATGAGACGGTGGTTCTCTCGGCCCCTGGTGGTCCGAGGTCGTTCCCGCTTCACAGATTCATGCGCCAGGGCCTCCTGCAGATAAATCACTATGGTTTTGTGCGCTATCTGTAAGAACGCCCGAGATATAACCAGATATATATTGTATTTTCCCCTGTCCCTGAGTGTCCGGCCCCATGAGACTGCGGTTTTCTCGGCCCCTGGTGGTCCGAGGTCGTTCCCGCTGCACAGATTCATGCGCCAGGGCCTCCTACAGACAATGCACTTTGATTTATTGCGCTATCTGTAATAGCACCCGAGATATCACCAGATATATATTGGATTTTTCCCTGACCCTGAGTGTCCGGCCCCATGAGACGGTGGTTCTCTCGGCCCCTGGTGGTCCGAGGTCGTTCCCGCTTCACAGATTCATGCGCCAGGGCCTCCTACAGGCAATGCACTTTGGTTTATTGCGCGATCTGTAATAGCACCCGAGCTATCACCAGATATATGCTGGATTTTTACATGACCTTGGGTGACGGATTCCGAATATCTGTAATTTTCTCGGCCCCTGGTGGTCCGAGGTAGTTCCCGCTGCACAGAAACATGCGCCAGGGCTTCCTGCAGAAAATGCACTTTGATTTATTGCGCTATCTCTAATAGCACCCGAGATATCACCAGATATATGCTGGATTTTTCCTTGACCCTGAGCGTCCGGCCCCATGAGAATGTGGTTTTCTCGGCCCCTGGTGGTCCGAGGTCGTTCCCGCTGAACAGATGCTTGCGCCAGGGCCTCCTGCAGATAATTCACTTTGGTTTATTGCGCTATCTCTAATAGCACCCGAGATATCACCAGATATATATTGGATTTTTCCCTGACCCTGAGTGTCCGGCCCCATGAGACGGTGGTTTTCTCGGCCCCTGGTGGTCCGAGGTCGTTCCCGCTGCACAGATTCATGCGCCAGGGCCTCCTGCAGATAATTCACTTTGGTTTATTGCGTTATCTCTGATAGCACCCGAGACATTACCAGATATATATTGGATTTTTCCCTGACCCTGAGCGTCCGGCCCCATGAGACGGTGGTATTCTTGGCCCCTGGTGTCCCGAGGTCGTTCCCGCTGCGCAGATTCATGCGCCAGGGCCTCCTACAGGCAATGCACTTTGGTTTATTGCGCGATCTGTAATAGCACCCGAGATATCACCAGATATATGCTGGATTTTTACATGACCTTGGGTGACGGATTCCGAATACCTGTAATTTTCTCTGCCCCTGGTGGTCCGAGGTCGTTCCCGCTGCCCAGATTCATGCGCCAGGGCTTCCTACAGACAATGCACTTTGATTTATTGCGCTATCTGTAATAGCACCCGAGATATCACCAGATATATATTGGATTTTTCCCTGACCCTGAGTGTCCGGCCAAATGAGACTGTTGTTTTCTCGGCCCCTGGTGCTCCGAAGTCGTTCCCGCTGCCCAGATTCATGCGCCAGGGCCTCCTACAGACAATGCACTTTGATTTATTGCGCTATCTGTAATAGCACCGGAGATATCACCAGATATATATTGGATTTTTCCCTGACCCTGAGTGTCCGGCCCCATGAGACTGTGATTTTCTCGGCCCCTGGTGGTCCGAAGTCGTTCCCGCTGCCCAGATTCATGCGCCAGGGCCTCCTACAGACAATGCACGTTGATTTATTGCGCTATCTGTAATAGCACCCGAGATATCACCAGATATATATTGGATTTTCCACTGACCCTGAGTGTCCGGCCCCATGAGACGGTGGTTTTCTCGGCCCCTGGTGGTCCGAGGTCGTTTCCGCTGCACAGATTCATGCGCCAGGGCCTCCTGCAGATAATTCACTATGGTTTATTGCGCTATCTGTAATAGCACCCGAGATATCACAAGATATATATTGGATTTTTCCCTGACCCTGAGTGTCCGGCCCCATGAGACTGTGGTTTTCTCGGACCCTGGTGTTCCGAGGTCGTTCCCGCTGCACAGATTCATGCGCCAGGGCCTCCTACAGACAATGCACTTTGATTTATTGCGCTATCTGTAATAGCACCCGAGATATCACCAGATATATATTGGATTTTTCCCTGAGCCTGAGTGTCCGGCCCCAAGAGACGGTGGTTTTCTCGGCCCCTGGTGGGCCGATGTCGTTCCCGATGCACAGATTCATGCGCCAGGGCCTCCTGCAGATAATTCACTTTGCTTTCTTGCACTATCTCTAATAGCACCCGAGATTTCACCAGATATATATTGGATCTTTCGCTGACCCTGAGTGTCCGGCCCCATGAGACGGTGGTTTTCTCGGCCCCTGGTGGTCCGTGGTCGTTCCCGCTGCTCAGAATAATGCGCGAAGGCTTCCTGCAGACAATGCACTTTGATTTATCGCGCTATCTCTAATAGCACCCGAGATATCAGCAGATATATAATGGATTTTTCCCTGACCCTGAGTGTCCGGCCTCCAGAGACTGTGGTTTTCTCTGCCCCTGGTGGTCCGAGGTCGTTCCTGCTGCACAGATTCCTGCGCCAGGGCCTCCTGCAGATAATTCACTTTGGTTTATTGCGCTATCTCTAATAGCACCCGAGATATCGCCAGATATATATTGGATTTTTCCCTGACCCTGAGTGTCCGGCCCCATGAGACTGTGGTTTTCTCGTACCCTGGTGGTCCGAAGTCCTTCCCGCTGCCCAGACTCATGCGCCAGGGCCTCGTACAGACAATGCACTTTGATTTATTGCGCTATCTGTAATAGCACCCGAGATATCACCAGATATATATTGGATTTTTCCCTGACCCTGAGTGTCCGGCCCCATGAGACGGTGGTTCTCTCGGCCCCTGGTGGTCCGAGGTCGTTCCCGCTTCACAGATTCATGCGCCAGGGCCTCCTGCAGATAAATCACTATGGTTTTGTGCGCTATCTGTAAGAACGCCCGAGATATAACCAGATATATATTGTATTTTCCCCTGTCCCTGAGTGTCCGGCCCCATGAGACTGCGGTTTTCTCGGCCCCTGGTGGTCCGAGGTCGTTCCCGCTGCACAGATTCATGCGCCAGGGCCTCCTACAGACAATGCACTTTGATTTATTGCGCTATCTGTAATAGCACCCGAGATATCACCAGATATATATTGGATTTTTCCCTGACCCTGAGTGTCCGGCCCCATGAGACGGTGGTTCTCTCGGCCCCTGGTGGTCCGAGGTCGTTCCCGCTTCACAGATTCATGCGCCAGGGCCTCCTACAGGCAATGCACTTTGGTTTATTGCGCGATCTGTAATAGCACCCGAGCTATCACCAGATATATGCTGGATTTTTACATGACCTTGGGTGACGGATTCCGAATATCTGTAATTTTCTCGGCCCCTGGTGGTCCGAGGTCGTTCCTGTTGCACAGATTCATTCCCCAGTGCCACCTACAGACAATGCACTTTGATTTATTGCGCTATCTGTAATAGCACCCGAGATATCACCAGATATATATTGGATTTTTCCCTGACCCTGAGTGTCCGGCCCCATGAGACGGTGGTTTTCTCGGCCCCTGGGGGTCCGAGGTCGTTCCCGCTGCACAGATTCCAGCGCCAGGGCCTCCTGCAGATAATTCACATTGGTTTATTGCGCTATCTGTAATAGCACCCGAGATATCACCAGATATATATTGGATTTTCCCCTGACCCTGAGTGTCCGGCCCCATGAGACGGTGGTTTTCTCGGCCCCTGGTGGTCCGAGGTCGTTCCTGCTGCACAGATTCCTGCGCCAGGGCCTCCTGCAGATAATTCACTTTGGTTTATTGCGCTATCTCTAATAGCACCCGAGATATCGCCAGATATATATTGGATTTTTCCCTGACCCTGAGTGTCCGGCCCCATGAGACTGTGGTTTTCTCGTACCCTGGTGGTCCGAAATCGTTCCCGCTGCCCAGATTCATGCGCCAGAGCCTCCTACAGACAATGCACGTTGATTTATTGCGCTATCTGTAATAGCACCCGAGATATCACCAGATATATATTGGATTTTTCCCTGACCCTGAGTGTCCGGCCCCATGAGACTGTGATTTTCTCGGCCCCTGGTGGTCCGAAGTCGTTCCCGCTGCCCAGATTCATGCGCCAGGGCCTCCTACAGACAATTCACTTTGGTATATTGCGCTATCTCTAATAGCACCCGACATATCACCGGATATATATTGGGTTTTCCCCTGACCCTGAGTGTCCGGCAACATGAGACTGTGGTTTTCTCGGCCCCTGGTGGTCCGAGGTCGCTCCCGCTGCACAGAATCATGCACCAGGGCCTCCTACAGACAATGCACTTTGATGTATTGGGCTATCTGTAATAGCACCCGAGATAACACCAGATATATATTGGATTTTTCCCTGACCCAGAGTGTCCGGCACCATGAGACGGTGGTTTTCTCGGCCCCTGGTGGTCCGAGGTCGTCCCCGCTTCATAGAATCATGCGCCAGGGCCTCCTGCAGATAATTCACTTTGGTTTATTGCGCTATCTCTAATAGCACCCGAGATATCACCAGATATATATTGGATTCTTCCCGGACCCTGAGTGTCCGGCCCCATGAGACAGTGGTTTTCTCGGCCCCTGGTGGTCCGAGGTCGTTGCCGCTGCACAAATTCATGCGCCAGGGCCTCCTGCAGATAATTCACTTTGGTTTATTGCGCTATCTCTAATAGCACCCGAGATTTCACCAGATATATATTGGATTCTTCCCTGACCCTGTGTGTCCGGCCCCATGAGACGGTGGTTTTCTCGGCCCCTGGTGGTCCGAGGTCGTTCCCGCTGCACAGATTCATGCGCCAGGGCCTCCTACAGACAATGCACTTTCATTTATTGTGCTATCTGTAATAGCACCCGAGATATCGCCAGATATATATTGGATTTTTCCCTGAGCCTGAGTGTCCGGCCCCAAGAGACGGTGGTTCTCTCGGCCCCTGGTGGTCCGAGGTCGTTCCCGCTGAACAGATTCATGCGCCAGGGCCTCCTACAGACAATGCACTTTGATTTATTGGGCTATCTGTAATAGGACCCGAGATATCACCAGATATATATTGGATTTTTCCCTGACCCTGAGTGTCCGGCCCCATGAGACTGTGATTTTCTCGGCCCCTGGTGGTCCGAAGTCGTTCCCGCTGCCCAGATTCATGCGCCAGGGCCTCCTACAGACAATTCACTTTGGTATATTGCGCTATCTCTAATAGCACCCGACATATCACCGGATATATATTGGGTTTTCCCCTGACCCTGAGTGTCCGGCAACATGAGACTGTGGTTTTCTCGGCCCCTGGTGGTCCGAGGTCGCTCCCGCTGCCCAGATTCATGCACCAGGGCCTCCTACAGACAATGCACTTTGATTTATTGCGCTATCTGTAATAGCACCGGAGATATCACCAGATATATATTGAATTTTTCCCTGACCCTGAGTGTCTGGCTCCATGAGACGGTGGTTGTCTCGGCCCCTGGTGGTCCGAGGTCGTTCCCGCTGCACAGAGTCATGCGCCAGGGCCTCCTACAGACAATGCACTTTGGTTTATTGCGCTATCTGCAATAGCACCCGAGATATCACCAGATATATGCTGGATTTTTACATGACCTTGGGTGAGGGATTCCGAATATCTGTAATTTTTTCGGCCCCTGGTGGTCCGAGGTCGTTCCTGCTGCACAGATTCATGCGCCAGGGCCTCCTACAGACAATGCACTTTGATTTATTGCGCTATCTGTAATAGCACCCGAGATATCACCAGATATATATTGGATTTTCCCCTGACCCTGAGTGTCCGGCCCCATGAGACGGTGGTTTTCTCGGCCCCTGGTGGTCCGAGGTCGTTCCCGCTGCACAGATTCATGAGCCAGGGCCTCCTGCAGATAATTCACTTTGGTTTATTGCGCTATCTCTAATAGCACCCGAGATATCACCAGATATATATTGGATTTTCCCCTGACCCTGAGTGTCCGGCCCCATGAGACGGTGGTTTTCTCGGCCCCTGGTGGTCCGAGGTCGTTCCCGCTGCACAGATTCATGCGCCAGGGCCTCCTACAGACAATGCACTTTGGTTTATTGCGCTATCTGTAATAGCACCCGAGATATCACCAGATATATGCTGGATTTTTACATGACCTTGGGTGACGGATTCCGAATATCTGTAATTTTCTCGGCCCCAGGTGGTCCGAGGTAGTTCCCGCTGCACAGAAACATGCGCCAGGGCTTCCTGCAGACAATGCACTTTGATTTATTGCGCTATCTCTAATAGCACCCGAGATATCACCAGATATATGCTGGATTCTTCCCTGACCCTGAGCGTCCGGCCCCATGAGACTGTGGTTTTCTCGGCCCCTGGTGGTCCGAGGTCGTTCCCGCTGAACAGATGCTTGCGCCAGGGCCTCCTGCAGATAATTCACTTTGGTTTATTGGGCTATCTCTAATAGCACCCGAGATTTCACCAGATATATATTGGATTCTTCCCTGACCCTGTGTGTCCGGCCCCATGAGACGGTGGTTTTCTCGGCCCCTGGTGGTCCGAGGTCGTTCCCGCTGCACAGATTCATGCGTCAGGGCCTCCTACAGACAATGCACTTTCATTTATTGCGCTATCTGTAATAGCACCCGAGATATCACCAGATATATATTGGATTTTTCCCTGACCCTGAGTGTCCGGCCCCATGAGACGGTGGTTCTCTCGGCCCCTGGTGGTCCGAGGTCGTTCCCGCTTCACAGATTCATGCGCCAGGGCCTCCTACAGGCAATGCACTTTGGTTTATTGCGCGATCTGTAATAGCACCCGAGCTATCACCAGATATATGCTGGATTTTTACATGACCTTGGGTGACGGATTCCGAATATCTGTAATTTTCTCGGCCCCTGGTGGTCCGAGGTAGTTCCCGCTGCACAGAAACATGCGCCAGGGCTTCCTGCAGACAATGCACTTTGATTTATTGCGCTATCTCTAATAGCACCCGAGATATCACCAGATATATGCTGGATTTTTCCCTGACCCTGAGCGTCCGGCCCCATGAGACTGTGGTTTTCTCGGCCCCTGGTGGTCCGAGGTCGTTCCCGCTGAACAGATGCTTGCGCCAGGGCCTCCTGCAGATAATTCACTTTGGTTTATTGCGCTATCTCTAATAGCACCCGTGATATCACCAGATATATATTGGATTTTTCCCTGACCCTGAGTGTCCGGCCCCATGAGACGGTGGTTTTCTCGGCCCCTGGTGGTCCGAGGTCGTTCCCGCTGCACAGATTCATGCGCCAGGGCCTCCTGCAGATAATTCACTTTGGTTTATTGCGTTATCTCTGATAGCACCCGAGACATTACCAGATATATATTGGATTTTTCCCTGACCCTGAGTGTCCGGCCCCATGAGACTGTGGTTTTCTCGGACCCTGGTGGTCCGAAGTCCTTCCCGCTGCCCAGACTCATGCGCCAGGGCCTCGTACAGACAATGCACTTTGATTTATTGCGCTATCTGTAATAGCACCCGAGATATCACCAGATATATATTGGATTTTTCCCTGACCCTGAGTGTCCGGCCCCATGAGACGGTGGTTCTCTCGGCCCCTGGTGGTCCGAGGTCGTTCCCGCTTCACAGATTCATGCGCCAGGGCCTCCTGCAGATAAATCACTATGGTTTTGTGCGCTATCTGTAAGAACGCCCGAGATATAACCAGATATATATTGTATTTTCCCCTGTCCCTGAGTGTCCGGCCCCATGAGACTGCGGTTTTCTCGGCCCCTGGTGGTCCGAGGTCGTTCCCGCTGCACAGATTCATGCGCCAGGGCCTCCTACAGACAATGCACTTTGATTTATTGCGCTATCTGTAATAGCACCCGAGATATCACCAGATATATATTGGATTTTTCCCTGACCCTGAGTGTCCGGCCCCATGAGACGGTGGTTCTCTCGGCCCCTGGTGGTCCGAGGTCGTTCCCGCTTCACAGATTCATGCGCCAGGGCCTCCTACAGGCAATGCACTTTGGTTTATTGCGCGATCTGTAATAGCACCCGAGCTATCACCAGATATATGCTGGATTTTTACATGACCTTGGGTGACGGATTCCGAATATCTGTAATTTTCTCGGCCCCTGGTGGTCCGAGGTAGTTCCCGCTGCACAGAAACATGCGCCAGGGCTTCCTGCAGAAAATGCACTTTGATTTATTGCGCTATCTCTAATAGCACCCGAGATATCACCAGATATATGCTGGATTTTTCCTTGACCCTGAGCGTCCGGCCCCATGAGAATGTGGTTTTCTCGGCCCCTGGTGGTCCGAGGTCGTTCCCGCTGAACAGATGCTTGCGCCAGGGCCTCCTGCAGATAATTCACTTTGGTTTATTGCGCTATCTCTAATAGAACCCGAGATATCACCAGATATATATTGGATTTTTCCCTGACCCTGAGTGTCCGGCCCCATGAGACGGTGGTTTTCTCGGCCCCTGGTGGTCCGAGGTCGTTCCCGCTGCACAGATTCATGCGCCAGGGCCTCCTGCAGATAATTCACTTTGGTTTATTGCGTTATCTCTGATAGCACCCGAGACATTACCAGATATATATTGGATTTTTCCCTGACGCTGAGCGTCCGGCCCCATGAGACGGTGGTATTCTTGGCCCCTGGTGTCCCGAGGTCGTTCCCGCTGCGCAGATTCATGCGCCAGGGCCTCCTACAGGCAATGCACTTTGGTTTATTGCGCGATCTGTAATAGCACCCGAGATATCACCAGATATATGCTGGATTTTTACATGACCTTGGGTGACGGATTCCGAATACCTGTAATTTTCTCTGCCCCTGGTGGTCCGAGGTCGTTCCCGCTGCCCAGATTCATGCGCCAGGGCTTCCTACAGACAATGCACTTTGATTTATTGCGCTATCTGTAATAGCACCCGAGATATCACCAGATATATATTGGATTTTTCCCTGACCCTGAGTGTCCGGCCAAATGAGACTGTTGTTTTCTCGGCCCCTGGTGCTCCGAAGTCGTTCCCGCTGCCCAGATTCATGCGCCAGGGCCTCCTACAGACAATGCACTTTGATTTATTGCGCTATCTGTAATAGCACCGGAGATATCACCAGATATATATTGGATTTTTCCCTGACCCTGAGTGTCCGGCCCCATGAGACTGTGATTTTCTCGGCCCCTGGTGGTCCGAAGTCGTTCCCGCTGCCCAGATTCATGCGCCAGGGCCTCCTACAGACAATGCACGTTGATTTATTGCGCTATCTGTAATAGCACCCGAGATATCACCAGATATATATTGGATTTTCCACTGACCCTGAGTGTCCGGCCCCATGAGACGGTGGTTTTCTCGGCCCCTGGTGGTCCGAGGTCGTTTCCGCTGCACAGATTCATGCGCCAGGGCCTCCTGCAGATAATTCACTATGGTTTATTGCGCTATCTGTAATAGCACCCGAGATATCACAAGATATATATTGGATTTTTCCCTGACCCTGAGTGTCCGGCCCCATGAGACTGTGGTTTTCTCGGACCCTGGTGTTCCGAGGTCGTTCCCGCTGCACAGATTCATGCGCCAGGGCCTCCTACAGACAATGCACTTTGATTTATTGCGCTATCTGTAATAGCACCCGAGATATCACCAGATATATATTGGATTTTTCCCTGAGCCTGAGTGTCCGGCCCCAAGAGACGGTGGTTTTCTCGGCCCCTGGTGGGCCGATGTCGTTCCCGATGCACAGATTCATGCGCCAGGGCCTCCTGCAGATAATTCACTTTGCTTTCTTGCACTATCTCTAATAGCACCCGAGATTTCACCAGATATATATTGGATCTTTCGCTGACCCTGAGTGTCCGGCCCCATGAGACGGTGGTTTTCTCGGCCCCTGGTGGTCCGTGGTCGTTCCCGCTGCTCAGAATAATGCGCGAAGGCTTCCTGCAGACAATGCACTTTGATTTATCGCGCTATCTCTAATAGCACCCGAGATATCAGCAGATATATAATGGATTTTTCCCTGACCCTGAGTGTCCGGCCTCCAGAGACTGTGGTTTTCTCGGCCCCTGGTGGTCCGAGGTCGTTCCTGCTGCACAGATTCCTGCGCCAGGGCCTCCTGCAGATAATTCACTTTGGTTTATTGCGCTATCTCTAATAGCACCCGAGATATCGCCAGATATATATTGGATTTTTCCCTGACCCTGAGTGTCCGGCCCCATGAGACTGTGGTTTTCTCGTACCCTGGTGGTCCGAAGTCCTTCCCGCTGCCCAGACTCATGCGCCAGGGCCTCGTACAGACAATGCACTTTGATTTATTGCGCTATCTGTAATAGCACCCGAGATATCACCAGATATATATTGGATTTTTCCCTGACCCTGAGTGTCCGGCCCCATGAGACGGTGGTTCTCTCGGCCCCTGGTGGTCCGAGGTCGTTCCCGCTTCACAGATTCATGCGCCAGGGCCTCCTGCAGATAAATCACTATGGTTTTGTGCGCTATCTGTAAGAACGCCCGAGATATAACCAGATATATATTGTATTTTCCCCTGTCCCTGAGTGTCCGGCCCCATGAGACTGCGGTTTTCTCGGCCCCTGGTGGTCCGAGGTCGTTCCCGCTGCACAGATTCATGCGCCAGGGCCTCCTACAGACAATGCACTTTGATTTATTGCGCTATCTGTAATAGCACCCGAGATATCACCAGATATATATTGGATTTTTCCCTGACCCTGAGTGTCCGGCCCCATGAGACGGTGGTTCTCTCGGCCCCTGGTGGTCCGAGGTCGTTCCCGCTTCACAGATTCATGCGCCAGGGCCTCCTACAGGCAATGCACTTTGGTTTATTGCGCGATCTGTAATAGCACCCGAGCTATCACCAGATATATGCTGGATTTTTACATGACCTTGGGTGACGGATTCCGAATATCTGTAATTTTCTCGGCCCCTGGTGGTCCGAGGTCGTTCCTGTTGCACAGATTCATTCCCCAGTGCCACCTACAGACAATGCACTTTGATTTATTGCGCTATCTGTAATAGCACCCGAGATATCACCAGATATATATTGGATTTTTCCCTGACCCTGAGTGTCCGGCCCCATGAGACGGTGGTTTTCTCGGCCCCTGGGGGTCCGAGGTCGTTCCCGCTGCACAGATTCATGCGCCAGGGCCTCCTGCAGATAATTCACATTGGTTTATTGCGCTATCTGTAATAGCACCCGAGATATCACCAGATATATATTGGATTTTCCCCTGACCCTGAGTGTCCGGCCCCATGAGACGGTGGTTTTCTCGGCCCCTGGTGGTCCGAGGTCGTTCCTGCTGCACAGATTCCTGCGCCAGGGCCTCCTGCAGATAATTCACTTTGGTTTATTGCGCTATTTCTAATAGCACCCGAGATATCGCCAGATATATATTGGATTTTTCCCTGACCCTGAGTGTCCGGCCCCATGAGACTGTGGTTTTCTCGTACCCTGGTGGTCCGAAATCGTTCCCGCTGCCCAGATTCATGCGCCAGAGCCTCCTACAGACAATGCACGTTGATTTATTGCGCTATCTGTAATAGCACCCGAGATATCACCAGATATATATTGGATTTTTCCCTGACCCTGAGTGTCCGGCCCCATGAGACTGTGATTTTCTCGGCCCCTGGTGGTCCGAAGTCGTTCCCGCTGCCCAGATTCATGCGCCAGGGCCTCCTACAGACAATTCACTTTGGTATATTGCGCTATCTCTAATAGCACCCGACATATCACCGGATATATATTGGGTTTTCCCCTGACCCTGAGTGTCCGGCAACATGAGACTGTGGTTTTCTCGGCCCCTGGTGGTCCGAGGTCGCTCCCGCTGCACAGAATCATGCACCAGGGCCTCCTACAGACAATGCACTTTGATGTATTGGGCTATCTGTAATAGCACCCGAGATAACACCAGATATATATTGGATTTTTCCCTGACCCAGAGTGTCCGGCACCATGAGACGGTGGTTTTCTCGGCCCCTGGTGGTCCGAGGTCGTCCCCGCTTCATAGAATCATGCGCCAGGGCCTCCTGCAGATAATTCACTTTGGTTTATTGCGCTATCTCTAATAGCACCCGAGATATCACCAGATATATATTGGATTCTTCCCGGACCCTGAGTGTCCGGCCCCATGAGACAGTGGTTTTCTCGGCCCCTGGTGGTCCGAGGTCGTTGCCGCTGCACAAATTCATGCGCCAGGGCCTCCTGCAGATAATTCACTTTGGTTTATTGCGCTATCTCTAATAGCACCCGAGATTTCACCAGATATATATTGGATTCTTCCCTGACCCTGTGTGTCCGGCCCCATGAGACGGTGGTTTTCTCGGCCCCTGGTGGTCCGAGGTCGTTCCCGCTGCACAGATTCATGCATCAGGGCCTCCTACAGACAATGCACTTTCATTTATTGTGCTATCTGTAATAGCACCCGAGATATCGCCAGATATATATTGGATTTTTCCCTGAGCCTGAGTGTCCGGCCCCAAGAGACGGTGGTTCTCTCGGCCCCTGGTGGTCCGAGGTCGTTCCCGCTGAACAGATTCATGCGCCAGGGCCTCCTACAGACAATGCACTTTGATTTATTGGGCTATCTGTAATAGGACCCGAGATATCACCAGATATATATTGGATTTTTCCCTGACCCTGAGTGTCCGGCCCCATGAGACTGTGATTTTCTCGGCCCCTGGTGGTCCGAAGTCGTTCCCGCTGCCCAGATTCATGCGCCAGGGCCTCCTACAGACAATTCACTTTGGTATATTGCGCTATCTCTAATAGCACCCGACATATCACCGGATATATATTGGGTTTTCCCCTGACCCTGAGTGTCCGGCAACATGAGACTGTGGTTTTCTCGGCCCCTGGTGGTCCGAGGTCGCTCCCGCTGCACAGAATCATGCACCAGGGCCTCCTACAGACAATGCACTTTGATGTATTGGGCTATCTGTAATAGCACCCGAGATAACACCAGATATATATTGGATTTTTCCCTGACCCAGAGTGTCCGGCACCATGAGACGGTGGTTTTCTCGGCCCCTGGTGGTCCGAGGTCGTCCCCGCTTCATAGAATCATGCGCCAGGGCCTCCTGCAGATAATTCACTTTGGTTTATTGCGCTATCTCTAATAGCACCCGAGATATCACCAGATATATATTGGATTCTTCCCTGACCCTGAGTGTCCGGCCCCATGAGACGGTGGTTTTCTCGGCCCCTGGTGGTCCGAGGTCGTTCCCGCTTCACAGATTCATGCGCCAGGGCCTCCTAAAGACAATGCACTTTCATTTATTGCGCTATCTGTAATAGCACCCGAGATATCACCAGATATATATTGGATTTTTCCCTGAGCCTGAGTGTCCGGCCCCAAGAGACGGTGGTTCTCTCGGCCCCTGGTGGTCCGAGGTCGTTCCCGCTTCACAGATTCATGCGCCAGGGCCTCCTACAGGCAATGCACTTGGGTTTATTGCGCTATCTCTAATAGCACCCGAGATATCACCAGATATATATTGGATTTTCCCCTGACCCTGAGTGTCCGGCCCCATGAGACGTTGGTTTTCTCGGCCAATGGTTGCCCGAGGTCGTTCCCGCTGCCCATATTCATGCGCCAGGGCCTCCTACAGACAATGCACTTTGATTTATTGCGCTATCTGTAATAGCACCCGAGAAAGCACCATATGTATGCTGGATTTTTACATGACTTTGGGTGACGGATACCGAAAATCTGTAATTTTCTCGGCCCCTGGTGGTCCGATGTCGTTCCTGCTGCACAGATTCATGCGCAAGGGCCTCCTACGGACAATGCACGTTGATTTATTGCGCTATCTCTAATAGCACCCGAGGTATCACCAGACATATATTTGATTTTTCCTTGACCCTGAGTGTCCGGCCCCATGAGACGGTGGTTTTCTCGGCCCCTGGTGGTCCGAGGTCGTTCCCGCTGGACAGATGCATGCGCCAGGGCCTCCTGCAGATAATTCACTTTGGCTTATTGCGCTATCTCTAATAGGACCCGAGATATCACCAGATATATATTGGATTTTCCCCTGACCCTGAGTGTCCGGCCCCATGAAACGGTGGTTTTCTCGGCCCCTGGTGGTCCGAGGTCGTCCCCGCTTCATAGAATCATGCGCCAGGGCCTCCTGCAGATAATTCACTTTGGTTTATTGCGCTATCTCTAATAGCACCCGAGATTTCACCAGATATATATTGGATTCTTCCCTGACCCTGTGTGTCCGGCCCCATGAGACTGTGGTTTTCTCGGCCCCTGGTGGTCCGTGGTCGTTCCCGCTGCTCAGAATAATGCGCGAAGGCTTCCTGCAGACAATGCACTTTGATTTATCGCGCTATCTCTAATAGCACCCGAGATATCAGCAGATATATAATGGATTTTTCCCTGACCCTGAGTGTCCGGCCTCCAGAGACTGTGGTTTTCTCGGCCCCTGGTGGTCCGAGGTCGTTCCTGCTGCACAGATTCCTGCGCCAGGGCCTCCTGCAGATAATTCACTTTGGTTTATTGCGCTATCTCTAATAGCACCCGAGATATCGCCAGATATATATTGGATTTTTCCCTGACCCTGAGTGTCCGGCCCCATGAGACTGTGGTTTTCTCGTACCCTGGTGGTCCGAAGTCCTTCCCGCTGCCCAGACTCATGCGCCAGGGCCTCGTACAGACAATGCACTTTGATTTATTGCGCTATCTGTAATAGCACCCGAGATATCACCAGATATATATTGGATTTTTCCCTGACCCTGAGTGTCCGGCCCCATGAGACGGTGGTTCTCTCGGCCCCTGGTGGTCCGAGGTCGTTCCCGCTTCACAGATTCATGCGCCAGGGCCTCCTGCAGATAAATCACTATGGTTTTGTGCGCTATCTGTAAGAACGCCCGAGATATAACCAGATATATATTGTATTTTCCCCTGTCCCTGAGTGTCCGGCCCCATGAGACTGCGGTTTTCTCGGCCCCTGGTGGTCCGAGGTCGTTCCCGCTGCACAGATTCATGCGCCAGGGCCTCCTACAGACAATGCACTTTGATTTATTGCGCTATCTGTAATAGCACCCGAGATATCACCAGATATATATTGGATTTTTCCCTGACCCTGAGTGTCCGGCCCCATGAGACGGTGGTTCTCTCGGCCCCTGGTGGTCCGAGGTCGCCCCCGCTTCACAGATTCATGCGCCAGGGCCTCCTACAGGCAATGCACTTTGGTTTATTGCGCGATCTGTAATAGCACCCGAGCTATCACCAGATATATGCTGGATTTTTACATGACCTTGGGTGACGGATTCCGAATATCTGTAATTTTCTCGGCCCCTGGTGTTCCGAGGTCGTTCCTGTTGCACAGATTCATTCCCCAGTGCCACCTACAGACAATGCACTTTGATTTATTGCGCTATCTGTAATAGCACCCGAGATATCACCAGATATATATTGGATTTTTCCCTGACCCTGAGTGTCCGGCCCCATGAGACGGTGGTTTTCTCGGCCCCTGGGGGTCCGAGGTCGTTCCCGCTGCACAGATTCATGCGCCAGGGCCTCCTGCAGATAATTCACATTGGTTTATTGCGCTATCTGTAATAGCACCCGAGATATCACCAGATATATATTGGATTTTCCCCTGACCCTGAGTGTCCGGCCCCATGAGACGGTGGTTTTCTCGGCCCCTGGTGGTCCGAGGTCGTTCCTGCTGCACAGATTCCTGCGCCAGGGCCTCCTGCAGATAATTCACTTTGGTTTATTGCGCTATCTCTAATAGCACCCGAGATATCGCCAGATATATATTGGATTTTTCCCTGACCCTGAGTGTCCGGCCCCATGAGACTGTGGTTTTCTCGTACCCTGGTGGTCCGAAATCGTTCCCGCTGCCCAGATTCATGCGCCAGAGCCTCCTACAGACAATGCACGTTGATTTATTGCGCTATCTGTAATAGCACCCGAGATATCACCAGATATATATTGGATTTTTCCCTGACCCTGAGTGTCCGGCCCCATGAGACTGTGATTTTCTCGGCCCCTGGTGGTCCGAAGTCGTTCCCGCTGCCCAGATTCATGCGCCAGGGCCTCCTACAGACAATTCACTTTGGTATATTGCGCTATCTCTAATAGCACCCGACATATCACCGGATATATATTGGGTTTTCCCCTGACCCTGAGTGTCCGGCAACATGAGACAGTGGTTTTCTCGGCCCCTGGTGGTCCGAGGTCGCTCCCGCTGCACAGAATCATGCACCAGGGCCTCCTACAGACAATGCACTTTGATGTATTGGGCTATCTGTAATAGCACCCGAGATAACACCAGATATATATTGGATTTTTCCCTGACCCAGAGTGTCCGGCACCATGAGACGGTGGTTTTCTCGGCCCCTGGTGGTCCGAGGTCGTCCCCGCTTCATAGAATCATGCGCCAGGGCCTCCTGCAGATAATTCACTTTGGTTTATTGCGCTATCTCTAATAGCACCCGAGATATCACCAGATATATATTGGATTCTTCCCGGACCCTGAGTGTCCGGCCCCATGAGACAGTGGTTTTCTCGGCCCCTGGTGGTCCGAGGTCGTTGCCGCTGCACAAATTCATGCGCCAGGGCCTCCTGCAGATAATTCACTTTGGTTTATTGCGCTATCTCTAATAGCACCCGAGATTTCACCAGATATATATTGGATTCTTCCCTGACCCTGTGTGTCCGGCCCCATGAGACGGTGGTTTTCTCGGCCCCTGGTGGTCCGAGGTCGTTCCCGCTGCACAGATTCATGCGCCAGGGCCTCCTACAGACAATGCACTTTCATTTATTGTGCTATCTGTAATAGCACCCGAGATATCGCCAGATATATATTGGATTTTTCCCTGAGCCTGAGTGTCCGGCCCCAAGAGACGGTGGTTCTCTCGGCCCCTGGTGGTCCGAGGTCGTTCCCGCTGAACAGATTCATGCGCCAGGGCCTCCTACAGACAATGCACTTTGATTTATTGGGCTATCTGTAATAGGACCCGAGATATCACCAGATATATATTGGATTTTTCCCTGACCCTGAGTGTCCGGCCCCATGAGACTGTGATTTTCTCGGCCCCTGGTGGTCCGAAGTCGTTCCCGCTGCCCAGATTCATGCGCCAGGGCCTCCTACAGACAATTCACTTTGGTATATTGCGCTATCTCTAATAGCACCCGACATATCACCGGATATATATTGGGTTTTCCCCTGACCCTGAGTGTCCGGCAACATGAGACTGTGGTTTTCTCGGCCCCTGGTGGTCCGAGGTCGCTCCCGCTGCACAGAATCATGCACCAGGGCCTCCTACAGACAATGCACTTTGATGTATTGGGCTATCTGTAATAGCACCCGAGATAACACCAGATATATATTGGATTTTGCCCTGACCCAGAGTGTCCGGCACCATGAGACGGTGGTTTTCTCGGCCCCTGGTGGTCCGAGGTCGTCCCCGCTTCATAGAATCATGCGCCAGGGCCTCCTGCAGATAATTCACTTTGGTTTATTGCGCTATCTCTAATAGCACCCGAGATATCACCAGATATATATTGGATTCTTCCCTGACCCTGAGTGTCCGGCCCCATGAGACGGTGGTTTTCTCGGCCCCTGGTGGTCCGAGGTCGTTCCCGCTTCACAGATTCATGCGCCAGGGCCTCCTACAGACAATGCACTTTCATTTATTGCGCTATCTGTAATAGCACCCGAGATATCACCAGATATATATTGGATTTTTCCCTGAGCCTGAGTGTCCGGCCCCAAGAGACGGTGGTTCTCTCGGCCCCTGGTGGTCCGAGGTCGTTCCCGCTTCACAGATTCATGCGCCAGGGCCTCCTACAGGCAATGCACTTGGGTTTATTGCGCTATCTCTAATAGCACCCGAGATATCACCAGATATATATTGGATTTTCCCCTGACCCTGAGTGTCCGGCCCCATGAGACGTTGGTTTTCTCGGCCAATGGTTGCCCGAGGTCGTTCCCGCTGCCCATATTCATGCGCCAGGGCCTCCTACAGACAATGCACTTTGATTTATTGCGCTATCTGTAATAGCACCCGAGAAAGCACCATATGTATGCTGGATTTTTACATGACTTTGGGTGACGGATACCGAAAATCTGTAATTTTCTCGGCCCCTGGTGGTCCGATGTCGTTCCTGCTGCACAGATTCATGCGCAAGGGCCTCCTACGGACAATGCACGTTGATTTATTGCGCTATCTCTAATAGCACCCGAGGTATCACCAGACATATATTTGATTTTTCCTTGACCCTGAGTGTCCGGCCCCATGAGACGGTGGTTTTCTCGGCCCCTGGTGGTCCGAGGTCGTTCCCGCTGGACAGATGCATGCGCCAGGGCCTCCTGCAGATAATTCACTTTGGCTTATTGCGCTATCTCTAATAGGACCCGAGATATCACCAGATATATATTGGATTTTCCCCTGACCCTGAGTGTCCGGCCCCATGAAACGGTGGTTTTCTCGGCCCCTGGTGGTCCGAGGTCGTCCCCGCTTCATAGAATCATGCGCCAGGGCCTCCTGCAGATAATTCACTTTGGTTTATTGCGCTATCTCTAATAGCACCCGAGATTTCACCAGATATATATTGGATTCTTCCCTGACCCTGTGTGTCCGGCCCCATGAGACTGTGGTTTTCTCGTACCCTGGTGGTCCGAAATCGTTCCCGCTGCCCAGATTCATGCGCCAGAGCCTCCTACAGACAATGCACGTTGATTTATTGCGCTATCTGTAATAGCACCCGAGATATCACCAGATATATATTGGATTTTTCCCTGAGCCTGAGTGTCCGGCCCCAAGAGACGGTGGTTCTCTCGGCCCCTGGTGGTCCGAGGTCGTTCCCGCTTCACAGATTCATGCGCCAGGGCCTCCTACAGGCAATGCACTTTGGTTTATTGCGCGAACTGTAATAGCACCCGAGATATCACCAGATATATGCTGGATTTTTACATGACCTTGGGTGACGGATTCCGAATATCTGTAATTTTCTCGGCCCCTGGTGGTCCGAGGTCGTTCCTGTTGCACAGATTCATTCCCCAGTGCCACCTACAGACAATGCACTTTGATTTATTGCGCTATCTGTAATAGCACCCGAGATATCACCAGATATATATTGGATTTTTCCCTGACCCTGAGTGTCCGGCCCCATGAGACGGTGGTTTTCTCGGCCCCTGGGGGTCCGAGGTCGTTCCCGCTGCACAGATTCATGCGCCAGGGCCTCCTGCAGATAATTCACATTGGTTTATTGCGCTATCTGTAATAGCACCCGAGATATCACCAGATATATATTGGATTTTCCCCTGACCCTGAGTGTCCGGCCCCATGAGACGGTGGTTTTCTCGGCCCCTGGTGGTCCGAGGTCGTTCCTGCTGCACAGATTCCTGCGCCAGGGCCTCCTGCAGATAATTCACTTTGGTTTATTGCGCTATCTCTAATAGCACCCGAGATATCGCCAGATATATATTGGATTTTTCCCTGACCCTGAGTGTCCGGCCCCATGAGACTGTGGTTTTCTCGTACCCTGGTGGTCCGAAATCGTTCCCGCTGCCCAGATTCATGCGCCAGAGCCTCCTACAGACAATGCACGTTGATTTATTGCGCTATCTGTAATAGCACCCGAGATATCACCAGATATATATTGGATTTTTCCCTGACCCTGAGTGTCCGGCCCCATGAGACTGTGATTTTCTCGGCCCCTGGTGGTCCGAAGTCGTTCCCGCTGCCCAGATTCATGCGCCAGGGCCTCCTACAGACAATTCACTTTGGTATATTGCGCTATCTCTAATAGCACCCGACATATCACCGGATATATATTGGGTTTTCCCCTGACCCTGAGTGTCCGGCAACATGAGACTGTGGTTTTCTCGGCCCCTGGTGGTCCGAGGTCGCTCCCGCTGCACAGAATCATGCACCAGGGCCTCCTACAGACAATGCACTTTGATGTATTGGGCTATCTGTAATAGCACCCGAGATAACACCAGATATATATTGGATTTTTCCCTGACCCAGAGTGTCCGGCACCATGAGACGGTGGTTTTCTCGGCCCCTGGTGGTCCGAGGTCGTCCCCGCTTCATAGAATCATGCGCCAGGGCCTCCTGCAGATAATTCACTTTGGTTTATTGCGCTATATCTAATAGCACCCGAGATATCACCAGATATATATTGGATTCTTCCCTGACCCTGAGTGTCCGGCCCCACGAGACAGTGGTTTTCTCGGCCCCTGGTGGTCCGAGGTCGTTGCCGCTGCACAGATTCATGCGCCAGGGCCTCCTGCAGATAATTCACTTTGGTTTATTGCGCTATCTCTAATAGCACCCGAGATTTCACCAGATATATATTGGATTCTTCCCTGACCCTGTGTGTCCGGCCCCATGAGACGGTGGTTTTCTCGGCCCCTGGTGGTCCGAGGTCGTTCCCGCTGCACAGATTCATGCGCCAGGGCCTCCTACAGACAATGCACTTTCATTTATTGTGCTATCTGTAATAGCACCCGAGATATCGCCAGATATATATTGGATTTTTCCCTGAGCCTGAGTGTCCGGCCCCAAGAGACGGTGGTTCTCTCGGCCCCTGGTGGTCCGAGGTCGTTCCCGCTGAACAGATTCATGCGCCAGGGCCTCCTACAGACAATGCACTTTGATTTATTGGGCTATCTGTAATAGGACCCGAGATATCACCAGATATATATTGGATTTTTCCCTGACCCTGAGTGTCCGGCCCCATGAGACTGTGATTTTCTCGGCCCCTGGTGGTCCGAAGTCGTTCCCGCTGCCCAGATTCATGCGCCAGGGCCTCCTACAGACAATTCACTTTGGTATATTGCGCTATCTCTAATAGCACCCGACATATCACCGGATATATATTGGGTTTTCCCCTGACCCTGAGTGTCCGGCAACATGAGACTGTGGTTTTCTCGGCCCCTGGTGGTCCGAGGTCGCTCCCGCTGCACAGAATCATGCACCAGGGCCTCCTACAGACAATGCACTTTGATGTATTGGGCTATCTGTAATAGCACCCGAGATAACACCAGATATATATTGGATTTTTCCCTGAGCCTGAGTGTCCGGCCCCAAGAGACGGTGGTTCTCTCGGCCCCTGGTGGTCCGAGGTCGTTCCCGCTTCACAGATTCATGCGCCAGGGCCTCCTACAGGCAATGCACTTGGGTTTATTGCGCTATCTCTAATAGCACCCGAGATATCACCAGATATATATTGGATTTTCCCCTGACCCTGAGTGTCCGGCCCCATGAGACGTTGGTTTTCTCGGCCAATGGTTGCCCGAGGTCGTTCCCGCTGCCCATATTCATGCGCCAGGGCCTCCTACAGACAATGCACTTTGATTTATTGCGCTATCTGTAATAGCACCCGAGAAAGCACCATATATATGCTGGATTTTTACATGACTTTGGGTGACGGATACCGAAAATCTGTAATTTTCTCGGCCCCTGGTGGTCCGATGTCGTTCCTGCTGCACAGATTCATGCGCAAGGGCCTCCTACGGACAATGCACGTTGATTTATTGCGCCATCTCTAATAGCACCCGAGGTATCACCAGACATATATTTGATTTTTCCTTGACCCTGAGTGTCCGGCCCCATGAGACGGTGGTTTTCTCGGCCCCTGGTGGACCGAGGTCGTTCCCGCTGGACAGATGCATGCGCCAGGGCCTCCTGCAGATAATTCACTTTGGCTTATTGCGCTATCTCTAATAGGACCCGAGATATCACCAGATATATATTGGATTTTCCCCTGACCCTGAGTGTCCGGCCCCATGAAACGGTGGTTTTCTCGGCCCCTGGTGGTCCGAGGTCGTCCCCGCTTCATAGAATCATGCGCCAGGGCCTCCTGCAGATAATTCACTTTGGTTTATTGCGCTATCTCTAATAGCACCCGAGATTTCACCAGATATATATTGGATTCTTCCCTGACCCTGTGTGTCCGGCCCCATGAGACGGTGGTTTTCTCGGCCTCTGGTGGTCCGAGGTCGTTCCCGCTGCACAGATTCATGCGCCAGGGCCTCCTACAGACAATTCACTTTCATTTATTGCGCTATCTGTAATAGCACCCGAGATATCACCAGATATATATTGGATTTTTCCCTGAGCCTGAGTGTCCGGCCCCAAGAGACGGTGGTTCTCTCGGCCCCTGGTGGTCCGAGGTCGTTCCCGCTTCACAGATTCATGCGCCAGGGCCTCCTACAGGCAATGCACTTTGCTTTATTGCGCGATCTGTAATAGCACCCGAGATATCACCAGATATATGCTGGATTTTTACATGACCTTGGGTGACGGATTCCGAATATCTGTAATTTTCTCGGCCCCTGGTGGTCCGAGGTCGTTCCTGTTGCACAGATTCATTCCCCAGTGCCACCTACAGACAATGCACTTTGATTTATTGCGCTATCTGTAATAGCACCCGAGATATAACCAGATATATATTGGATTTTTCCCTGACCCTGAGTGTCCGGCCCCATGAGACTGTGGTTTTCTCGGCCCCTGGTGGTCCGAGGTCGTTCCCGCTGAACAGATTCATGCGCCATGGACTCCTACAGACAATGCACTTTGATTTATTGGTCTATCTGTAATAGGACCCGAGATATCACCAGATATATATTGGATTTTTCCCTGAGCCTGAGTGTCCGGCCCCAAGAGACGGTGGTTTTCTCGGCCCCTGGTGGTCCGATGTCGTTCCCGATGCACAGATTCATGCGCCAGGGCCTCCTACAGACAATGCACTTTGATTTATTGCGCTATCTGTAATAGCACCCGAGATATCACAAGATATATATTGGATTTTTCCCTGACCCTGAGTGTCCGGCCCCATGAGACTGTGGTTTTCTCGGACCCTGGTGTTCCGAGGTCGTTCCCGCTGCACAGATTCATGCGCCAGGGCCTCCTACAGACAATGCACTTTGATTTATTGCGCTATCTGTAATAGCACCCGAGATATCACCAGATATATATTGGATTTTTCCCTGAGCCTGAGTGTCCGGCCCCAAGAGACGGTGGTTTTCTCGGCCCCTGGTGGTCCGATGTCGTTCCCGATGCACAGATTCATGCGCCAGGGCCTCCTGCAGATAATTCACTTTGCTTTCTTGCACTATCTCTAATAGCACCCGAGATTTCACCAGATATATATTGGATTTTTCCCTGACCCTGAGTGTCCGGCCCCATGAGACGGTGGTTTTCTCGGCCCCTGGTGGTCCGTGGTCGTTCCCGCTGCTCAGAATAATGCGCGAAGGCTTCCTGCAGACAATGCACTTTGATTTATCGCGCTATCTCGAATAGCACCCGAGATATCACCAGATATATGTTGGATTTATCCCTGACCCTGAGTGTCCGGCCCCATGAGACGGTGGTTTTCTCGGCCCCTGGGGTTCCGAGGTCGTTCCCGATGCGCAGATGCATGCGCCAGGGTCTCCTGCAGATAATGCACTTTGATTTATTGCGCTATCTGTAATAGCAACCGAGATATCACCAGATATATATTGGATTTTCCCCTGACCCTGAGTGTCCGGCCCCATGAGACGGTGGTTTTCTCGGCCCCTGGTGGTCCGAGGTCGTTCCTGCTACACAGATTCATGCGCAAGGGCCTCCTACGGACAATGCACGTTGATTTATTGCGCTATCTCTAATAGCACCGGAGATATCACCAGATATATATTGGATTTTTCCCTGACCCTGAGTGTCCGGCCTCCAGAGACTGTGGTTTTCTCGGCCCCTGGTGGTCCGAGGTCGTTCCCGCGGCACAGATTCATGCGCCAGGGCCTCCTGCAGATAATTCACTTTGGTTTATAGCGCTATCTCGAATAGCACCCGAGATATCACCAGATATATGTTGGATTTATCCCTGACCCTGAGTGTCCGGCCCCATGAGACGGTGGTTTTCTCGGCCCCTGGTGTTCCGAGGTCGTTCCCGATGCGCAGATGCATGCACCAGGGCCTCCTGCAGATAATGCACTTTGATTTATTGCGCTATCTGTAATAGCAACCGAGATATCACCAGATATATATTGGATTTTCCCCTGACCCTGAGTGTCCGGCCCCATGAGACGGTGGTTTTCTCGGCCCCTGGTGGTCCGAGGTCGTTCCTGCTACACAGATTCATGCGCAAGGGCCTCCTACGGACAATGCACGTTGATTTATTGCGCTATCTCTAATAGCACCGGAGATATCACCAGTTATATATTGGATTTTTCCCTGACCCTGAGTGTCCGGCACCATGAGACGGTAGTTTTCTCGGCCCCTGGTGGTCCGAGGTCGTCCCCGCTTCATAGAATCATGCGCCAGGGCCTCCTGCAGATAATTCACTTTGGTTTATTGCGCTATCTCTAATAGCACCCGAGAT